>NC_091829.1:71482293-71846459 GCF_038994185.2 Dermacentor albipictus | reverse complement strand
CCATAGACCTCAAGAAAGCTTTTGACTATGTTAACCACGATGCTATGCTGCAAGAGCTCGAAGCTACTGGCTGCGGAACCAAGCTTTATAACTATATTAGGGACTTCTTACGGAGTCGCACGTACACGCTACGAGTAGGCGACATCACCTCACAACAGTATCCCCATCCGCAGAGAGGTATCCCGCAGGGTTCCGTGATATCGCCCACTCTCTTTAATCTTGCCATGTGCGTAGTCCATAGAGCGCTACGAGACATCCCCGACATCAAATATTCGATCTACGCAGATGATATCACCATCTGGATCAACACGGGTTCGCCAGGGCATATCCAAGAAACTCTCCAACAGGCTATGAACAGGGTGCATGAGGCTGCTCAAACTATTGGCCTTAAATGTGCGCCGGAAAAATCGGAGTTGCTACTGGTCCATCGCAAAAGATGGAGACCGCCCACCATACAAATTGTAAACGAAGGCGTGCCCATTTCCCAACCAAAATGTATTAAGGTACTCGGTCTCCGCATCCAGAAAGATGGAGGTCCCGCTGCGACGGTGCATCACCTGCTCAGACAAGGAGAACAGGTGCTGCACATGATGCGTAGGGTCTCCAACCGAGCAAATGGAGTGAAAGAGGCGGATATGCTTCAACTAAGAAACGCACTAATTATGTCGCGCCTGCGCTATCACCTGCCCTATACCAATCTCCGCAAGCAAGATATCAACCGCCTTGATGCGCTTATCAGGAAGGCGACAAAGCTGGCCGTCGGCATCCCGTTTAGTGCCAGCACTAAGCTCCTACTTGACATCGGTTGCCATAACACGGTGGCGGAACTTGTCAGCATTCATCGTCGTCGCCAAGAACTGCGTTTACAGCGCACGTGTCAAGGTACACACATCCTCCACAGCATCGGCCATCATCCAGAAGCCGCGCCCCTTCTGAACACGCGCCCACTGCCCCCGAAACAACGCGAACTTCTAACCATAGCTCCACTGCCACGCCACATGAATCCAGAACGAGGCAAGGAGAGGCGACGACAGCGAGTAGCCTACTTCAAGAGGTACACGACAAGACACCCTGACGGCATATACTTGTACGCTGATGCTAGCATTGGTGCACGGGGCTCCGCTATAGCAGTCGTGAATAACGACCTCCAAACTGTGCATACGGAGGTACTCTCGGAGACAGATCCGACCTTAGCGGAACTGACAGCCATCGCAACTGCGATCAAACACATGCCCCCTAGTAACTCAGCCTACTCAAGAATCATATTTACCGACTCCATGGCGGCTTGCAGGAAATTGTTGTACAACGATCTCCCTGCCCACACTTCGACATTTATTCAAGAGCACCTTCAGGGTCCTCTGGAAATCATCTGGATACCTGGTCATGACGGACTGCCGGGAAATGAAAGAGCTAATCAGCTCGCCTGCGAGACTTTGAACCAGGCACCCTGCATTCCGCAACCAGCCCAGACGAAAAGGTGGGCTCCCCTGCTTCTGCGGCCATATCAAGAGGCAAGACGCAAGTTCCCCAAACTCAGCAAAGTGCTCACCCGTGAACAGGGTGTACTGATTCGTCAGGCCCAGACTGAAACACTCCCTACACCAGCGCGAATGCACCTCCTCCGCGGCCTCTTACCTGAAGATCCCCCACCCTGCCGATACTGTGGCGAACACCCGAACACATCCCATATCCTCTGGTCCTGTGGACCACCCCCACCTCCCCTTCCTGCCCCCACAAATCTTTCCCCTAAACCCCATGCCGGGTGGCTGACAGAAGCAGCCAGCACCGACGACCAACGGTACCTTGCGGCGTTTATCAGTGCAGCACTGAAGAATGCCGCAAGCGAGGCTCTGGACTGAGGGCCTTTCCACGTTACCACCGAACATGAAAATAAAGTTTTTCTCTCTCTCTCTCTTGGTATTTCAACGCCGCTGTGGGAGGCCAGTGTGTCGATGGAGCCAGCACAGCAATCAAAAGGAGCGCTCTTGGTACATTATACAAACTCCATAGATGCCCTGGCATCTCTGGGTAAATTTCGCTTCAGTTCCCAAATGTTTCTAACTGAAGGCAAACGGCGTTCAAATAGTGTTTACAAATCCACCCGCAGCCCGCATCTTTATACAGAGATTTGCTTATTTCCATACGAGAAATGCTAGTCTTCTCGTTTTTCTTGACGCAGTATATAAGCGTGTCCACTAAGTAGCATGATGGTGCAGCAAGGCATAATATCGTAATGATTTTAGCGCTTAACATCCAGTAAACTTGTGCGAAAAAACGTGCTAACCACAAAGGGGCAGTAAGTTACTGCCTCCAATTTTTCTCAGGCTCACAATATTCAACATATGATGCGAAAACTAGGATTTCCAAGAGCACATCCTTAGGGTCAATGTGTAAAGCTCATTTCGTGTATTTTTGAGAAATATCGAACTGCCATATATAAAACATTTCGCTAATTTTGATACTGCGTGCAAAGATGCGTTTGCAGCCGCCTCAACTAAACCACGCCAGCATGATGAAGGGAGGCTCCGTGTCTTGTTCATTGCTCGTCTCGTCTGAATCGCATCTCGTCCTCCATACCTGCGCGGTGCGCAAAGTAGCAACATGGCGGCATCCTTGCAGTTGCAGATTTCAATGCATGAGCGCCATGACGAGCGTTTCCTATAGAGTTACTTTCTACTTACTTACTTTTTCACCATGACCAAGCCGCTTTTCGCTGACTGCGTCAGAACGCCAGGCGTGGTGGGCGTGCCTCGAAAGTCTCTGAAAAAGTAACGAAATTATTTGCAGTAATGTTCGAGGTCAGAGATAGCGCTACGTCTTGTCCCAGTAATGTTCAGTGCACGCGAAACTAACCACCTCACTAAGGCGAGTGAGGCGAGCCTGCCCAAACACTACCGCAAAAAACTAAAATAATGTTGAGGCTCATAGAAAGCGTCGACACCATCTCTTAGTACGAGTCATTAAGTCAACCATGCCATGAGATCCGAACTGTCTTTCGCCCACTGTATCACAAGTCTCGGTTTCGTGCCGTAAAAGCATAATTGGTTGTAATGCGTCGCAGGATGTCAAACGAAATTTCTCACCTTGCTGTTGTTCAATAGTGTATTCGCGCCATGTCAAAGTGTACAACGAATGCAAGAATACGTCGACATGTTAAAAAACAAGGCTACATCCAAAATATGTGGGTCACGGAAGAGGCGAAGTTCACATATGCCGCAGGTCTCGCTCGCTTTGGTGGCGATTCTGGAGCGAACGCAGCATGTGACGCGTATGTGGTGCCGCTAACTTGTTGCCAGTTAAAGCATGAATATAAAACGCAAAATATAAGTTCATGTCTAGGCGAAATATTTTAGTTTTAGCGAGAAAGAATAAATTGAAAATAAAGCGCACTCTAAATTCATTTCAAATTCTTTCTTTATTGCACTGCTCGCGTCAGCTAACGTATGGAATGAACAGTAGCCGTGACGTGTTACCTGTTACAAATTTTTGCCAATTCTCCCCAATTGTTGAATTTCTTTCCCTATGGTTAAACGGGTAAGCAGAGAAAAGTCAATGAATTTTCGCCTTGAATCAAGCGGAGACCAAATTGGAAATGTCAATGAAGTCACAGCCTAAAGAAAAGTGCACTCTTGGTACGTTACACAAAAGTAATTTCAGATATTTTTTTTTCGCAGCTCGAATCAGCTAAAGGACGCGTTTAACACTAGGGCCGATGTATTTCCTGTTGCCAGTTCTTGTTGAATTTACTTCTCTATGATGAAGCGCGTAAGCCTACAAGAATGAATAGGTTTTAGTATGTAAGAAGGCGAAAGAAGTGTACGCACGGTCAATGGAGCCAGCGGCTTAACGAAAAGCACACTCTTGGTACGTTACACAAACTGCATAGGTGCCCTGCAATGTCTACATAAGTTTCTCTTCACTTCCCGAACGGAATTGGGTATACACGAACAGTGATCAAACATAATTTTCGTGAAACACCCGCAGCCCGTGTCTTTTTATAGAGATCTTCTTTCCTACTATTCAGAACTTCTAGACTTGTCGCTTCGCCAAGTGGAGCATATTTGCCTGTCACTACGTAGCTTGATAGCGCAGTAAGGCATGCCATGGTAATCATTATACCGCTAAACACTTCAGAATAAAGTTGCGCGATGTGGCAACCGCAAAGGCGTCCCCAAGTTCCTGCGTCCCATTTCTGTCAGGCTAGCAATATTTAATATATGATACGGAAACTATAGCATTTACACGAGGATGTCCATACGGACCATGTGTAAAGCTTATTCCGCGTATTTATGAAAAACATTGAATGGCAGTTTACAAACGAAATTTAGTTAATTTTGATCTTGCGTTAAAAGAAGTTTTTGCAGGTGCCTGACCTAGATTGCGCCACCATAATTAAGGGAGGCTCCGTATCGGGTTGATTGCGCGTCTCATCTGAACTGCATCTCGTCATCGGCGGAATCGGGGCGGCGCAGAGTAGCCGCATGGCAGCGTCCTTGCAGTTGCAGATTTCATTGCATGGGCGATAGAGTTGGTTATACTAGACAGTTTTAGTATTGCGCGCGTTGCGTAATCGACAGCGTTGCGTACATAAGATCGCTACGTTGTGCAAACTCCGCATGTGCAGAATGCAACACGAACGGCACGTGATGCGTACGCGACCGCGTGCGTACGCACGCATCCTGATTCTTGCATGCGGAGGTGGGGAGGCTTGCGTGCTGCTCTCGTGGTTCCTGTCAGTTCGGGACAGCGCGAGACAAAAGAGTTTCGGAAAATGGTGGCGTCAAAGGACACCAGCGGAAGGCTGTACTTTTCGAAGGCCTACAATGTGGCTTTGCTGCCTGAACTCAACGCGCAGAAGCCAATCCCGGATCTTCCACTTTGGGAATGCGAAGCAAACATAGGAACTTTGTTTTGGAGAAAGTGTTCTGTGTGCGCTGTTTGCGCGAAAGGCTCGACTTCCAGTGGGCGCAGTTCATCGCAAGTGACCGTGCCAACCCAAGATAGCGAGTACACAGTTTTTATATTTCTCGACAAGATTCGTTTATTGCATCCGTATTAAATGTAGACTCTCTTAAAAGCCTAAATAGAGTTCGACGTAGCGTGAACGCTCGCACAGGTTAAGGGCTAAACATAGTCCGACGTAGCGGGAGCGGGCGCACACGTTACATCACGTCAAAAAGAACAACAGCTTTCGACCGGTGGTTCGACGCATTGGTGCAGCCAACATAACCGGACGCAACCAACGCGTCCTGACGCGTCCGGCGTCGATTTACGCTCGCCCGCGCGCCTGTAACGTCGGAGTATAAACGGGCCTGCCTCTAAATAATGTGGCGAGATCAACAGCGTCTACAGTCCGACCGATGCGGCCGCGGCCAACGCGTTCTTACGCGCCCGGGCGTCTAACAACGTTCGCCCGCTTACGTGCGTAGGTATTTCCCAGTGCTAACAGCCCTGACGTGACACGCGCGCCTACGTCCCGCAAAGCGCTTGCGTGCTGCGTACGTATCGTCGTGGCGCTGTACTAAAACTGTCTATTAACTCTATAGGTGGGCGTTGGAGCCTGTTTTGTGTGTGATGCCAGCTGCGGTAGCTTAGTGCGTAAGCTCGTCCATTCAATCGCGGATTCTGTGGTCGAATTTCGACTGGAGGAAAATAGAAAAAGAAGAAAAAAGGGAGAAGAAAGAAAGGAACAAAACGCGCTGCAGTTCTTGATTTAGGTGGACATTAAAGAACCCCAAATTAGTAAAATCAGTCCGAGTCCCTCATTATAGCGTGCCTCATAATCAAAGCGGGCTTTCGGCCCGTAAAAACAACATTGCAATTTCTAACGTCATGAGCTAGCAAAGCTTCAAATGCGTCAGTTTCAGCCACTATATATTCTCAGGCGCCCGGGCGTTTAACAACGCTCGTCCGCTTACGTGCGTAGGCAGGTAAAGCGCGGTCATGAGGAGATGAACGCATCGATTAAAGGAAACGTACAAACACTATCATCATCACTGGCCTATACCCCCCATAAGGATGCAAGATGGATGACAAAAATGGATTATAAGGCAAATAAGAAGGGTGCACTAAGAGAATTAAAGGGATTGCGCAGGGGAGTCATAGGCAATATAATCTAGATTGATGACGAGGCGCTTTAGGAGGACGACAAAACGAATTGAGAGGGATGATTATGCGAAGTAAGTGAATTAGAGGGATAGCTATGCGAATTAGGGGTTGAGTAAGGAAATTAGGAGGGATTTCTAAACGAAGTAGAATAGCCGAATTAAGGGAGTCATGGTGTTCGTCTTTACTGCATCGGCACTTACGCTTTCGCCTTCAGGTGACCATAGGCATAAGAAAAAAGACGCCGTGAATTTTCGCACCAGGTAGAACGCAATGCTGGAGATGCACAGGTTGCGGCAAATACGTACGTAGATGTAGATAAATTGTGACAGGTAGTTAAAGAATGTTTAAATTGAAAAAGAAGTTTAACTAGATGTGTGCGAGAATGCTAAAAATATATACATTGCCTACATGCATAAATCAAGCTGCCTAGGTGACGGTGGCACCATCGCGTTTCAAGAAAGTGGCAATATTCATCATCAACACCATAATTACTATCGTACCGTGTTTCATCTCTTGATGATAATGATGAAGATAACGAATACGGAAGGGTCCTTTCGATCGGGCGGGCAAACTGGATAGAGGCTCGCCAAAGAATTAGCATAAAAACAAAAACGCACCAGAAAAAGCATGCCCCATACGCGCTCACAGGCACTACAGTGCTAGTGTGCCGTCAGTTTTTGGCGGCTACGGACACTATCGCCAGCTGCTATTGGGACGATCACATATCAGCCTACGCTGTGAATAGGGAGAGAAGTAAAGTAACCAATTACTTTTATGTTCTTGGTAAAATATTTTCGCAGGGTTGTAACTTGCAACTTCAGTCAAAATATTTTGCACACAAGTGATTGCAAGCGATTGCTTTTCTTTTAGAGCTGAAGCTCTCATGGGCTCGTACCACTAGCCGTACCGGTTAGTGACGGTGTCCGCCGGCGGTGTCCGGTGTCCGTAGCAGCGATCACCGGGAATTAGAAAAGTAACTCCAGTTCCCTCCGGGGTAGAACCCGGTAGTGCAGAGCGGAAGTCAGCTACTCTACCAGTGAGCCAAGCCAGTGCTGCCTAGAACACAGCGGGAAAATGCCCTATAAATGCGGCCTAGCCCGCAAGGAAGGAGACAGGCGATATGTGCACATTTTTGATTACGTTATTACACGAGGTAGAACGTCGTGTAGTAGATGTTCAGGCAGCGGTGCAAGGCAGTTAAAGAAAGCTTGACGCATACAACAATGCGAGAAAAAATATATATTGTGTACCTGATCAGTGGGCACGGCGGACCCGGCCCTAGCTACACCGATGCTGCCCAGGCACCTGCTCTTCGTTGTGCAAGTTGGTTCCGCTGTGACATTTAGCAGAATTAGCAGTGACCATCGTTGCATTGTCGTCCTACCATGCCCCCAATGGTATATTAGCCTTGCTAACGAGTGCTTATAGGTGTGCAAGTTACTTCTTTGGGGTGATATAGAAACAAATCCTGGACCGACACAAAAGGAACTGTAAGGCCAACTGCTTGAAGGCCAAAAAGCTACCCTTACAGATGTAACTGAAATGAAAGTGCAGCTATGCAACATAAACAGTGTACTCGCCAGCTTACAACGTACTCTAGAGGACGTGCAAACTAAACTCCTGTACTCTTCTGCAACCGTAGTTCAGGCCGGTCAAGTAGAAAACCCGATGAAATCTTTAGAGAAAGCGAATACGTTTCAGATAAACAAATTGACTAATTTGGAGGGCCATAGCAGGCATTCCAATGTGATCATCTACGGGATAAAGGAGTTAGCCGACGAAACCGGATCTATAATGAAGGAAAAGATTTCAAGAAAGTATTTCAAGGCAAGCTGGGTGTGTATTGTGAGTCTATTGTTCGAATACATAGGCTAGGAAAAAACAAAGGACACCACTGGTCATAATTTACCTTCAGGATTACAGTGAAAAGAAGGCAATTCTTGCAAACTGCAAGAAATTGAAAGGGTCTGACATCTACATTCAGAACGATTATTCCCCTTCCACACTAAAAAAAAGAAGATTCCTCTGGGACAGCTGTAAAGAAGACAGGCTGCTTGAAAAAAGAACTTCATTGATCCACGATAAGCTTAAGATTGACAGCGATACTTTTTATTGGCTTTAATACCTAAACAGACGCATACAAATTCCCCAAAGCTCCCTTCGCACTCTCACAACGAACGAACTAAACAATTCCTCAAACTCAAAGGATTGACGTGCTCCTCAAGGGTGACATAAGCAGCTCAGACTGATTTTTGTTAATGCCAGCAGTTTCGAAAATAAAACTGATGCGTTGGAAATTTTATTACTGAAGCATGATCCTCATATTACTATCTTGACTCAGACTTGGCTACTTGATGAAATAAGTGACGATATATTTCCTCCTTCCTATACAGTGATCCGAAAATACAGGCGCACCAGAGGTGGTGGTGTTGCAATCCGGATCAAAAATGGCATTTCTGCCCACCTCTTGGAAGATATCCCTGAGATTGAATATTTAATTGTGCGTCAAGATAAGCTTTTGGAGTAGCAGCTGTAATGTTTACGCCATATACACACCGCCGGAAACTACTCCCCAATGCTTAAAAAAGCTAGAGGATGAAATGAACAGGCACAGAAAGAACAACATTTTTGCGGGTGATTTTAATGCACGAAACATCGACTGGGAGTGCCTTAATACTGGAAAAACGTTCAGCAAGCTCACCAACATTGTCCTCAATATTACGCTACGTTATAACCTGAAGCAGGAGGTGGTACCCGAGCCGACACGCGTACAGGACGCTTGCAGTTCCTTTCTCGACTTGGTACTTCTTCGCCAGGATTTTTCGGGATATTTTCTTTGTATTGAAGAAGGACTTTCCGACTACTGCCTGGTAAGCATTACCTTACCATTTTACAGATGGCGCAATACTATTCCTTAGTGCTTAGCTACAAAGATCATTCTCATGCCGACGACGTGTCCATCGTAGAGCACATGGAAAACTGTCTTGTTGATTTTACCAGTACTGATGCCTGTTCTCTGTGGAATCGCGTCAAAATTATGTGCCAGTAAAGCATGAACAAATTCATCCCTAGTAAAAATAAGAAAGTTTGCAAACATACACCTTGGATGACACGCGATCTTATTCATATAATAAACGCAAGGTAAAAAGGTTAAAAAAAGCATGGGAATCCTGTTAAAATAAAACAGCGCAGAACTCTGTCGAACAGAAGCTGACTGCTGCAAAGAGTTACTATTACAACAACTCCCTGTCTAACATTATTAAAAATGATCCGACAAACTCCTGGAACCATATGAAGAAAAAAAAAAAGAAACCAATTTCACAGATAATAATAGAGGTCACATCAATAACTAATGACGAAGACATAGCATAGCATTTTAATGAGCAATTTCAAAATGTATTTGCAGTGTCAGTTGGTTGCTTCACTATGCTTCCGATGAAACGGGCATTTGATGTGTATTCTATTTCTTGTGCTCGAATTGTCAACATGTTGGTAAACCTGAAAACCCAAGCTTCTTGTGGTCCTGACGACATCCCAAACATCTTTCCGAAACGTTATCCTGAACTTGTTGTCAGCTTTCTTGTATGAATTTTTTTCTGCTTCTGTGCTGTCGGCACAACTGCCCGATGAATAGAGAGTGGCTCGAGTGGTTAAAAAATTTTAAAAAGGCGATCGATTAAGATTACAAAAATATCGTCCTATTTCTCTGACATCACAATGCTGCAAGCTCTTGGAGCACATCATGGCAAACTATATAAAAGAATTCTTGGCTAAAAACGATGTTCTCACGGAGTTTCAGCATGGCTTCAGAAAGGGTTATTCGACTGCAACGCAAGTGGTATCAGTGATTCATTCGTTTGCTTTTTCTCTAAACAATAATGGTCAAATGGCTCTAATATTTTTTTTAGATTTCAAAAAAGCCTTCGATAATGTTCCGCACGACAAATTATTCTTCAAATTTAGAATTACTAGCATACCTGAAATTTTCGTAAACTGGAGTATTGCTTAAATGAGCAAACGAATTCAGTACGTTACAAGTGGTGAACATACCTCGGCCACTCTCCCAGTCACATCAAGAGTGCCCCAAGGTAGTGTCTTGGGACTTTTAATTTTTCTAATGTATATAAATGACATTGTTAAAACCTTAACTCTATATGTGCAAATTATACTTTTTGCCGATGGTGGTATTTTGTACAGTGATATAACCTGTCAGAATGATCAGACTGTCCTCGAGAAGAATTTAAATAACACACTGAAGTGGTGTAATGAATGGGGTATTTTTATTAACGCTGATTAATCCGTATTTCTACGTAATAATCGTAAAAAAACCACTAACTTTTTATGTTACCCCAGGTTCTTCAGCTCTGCATGAGACTAACAATTACAAATGCTTAGGTGTTACTTTGACTTCCACATAGTCGTGGAAAATACATATTAATGATATTTGTTCTTCTGCTTTCCGCAAACTCTGTTTCCTTAGGTACAAACTGCAAAAATGCCCCTTCTAATGTGACATTACTATTATTTTACATTTATTAGACCAAACTTAGACTATGCATGTACATCATGGCATCCTCACACTACGTCAAATATCGCGCGTCTCTAAAAAATACAAAAAAAGGCAGTTAGGCTTATATCTCATAACTTTGCAAGACTGGACGCTCCCTCTAAAATTATGCCAGAAAATGCCATCATCATCATCATCATCATCATCAGCCTGGTTACGCCCACTGCAGGGCAAAGGCCTCTCCCATATTTCTCCAACAACCCCGGTCATGTACTAATTGTGGCCATGTCGTCCCTGCAAATTTCTTAATCTCATCCGCCCACCTAACTTTCTGCCGTCCCCTGCTACGCTTCCCTTCCCTTGGAATCCAGTCCGTTACCCTTAATGACCATCGGTTATCTTCCCTCCTCATTACATGTCCTGCCCATGCCAATTTTTTTTTCTTGATTTCAACTAAGATGTCATTACCTCGCGTATGTTCCCTCACCCAATCTGCTCTTCTCTTATCCCTTAACGTTACACCCATCATTCTTCTTTTCATAGCTAGTTGCGTCGTCCTCAATTTGCGTAGAACCCTTTTCGTAAGCCTCCAGGTTTCTGCCCCGTAGGTGAGTACTGGTAAGACACAGCTATGATACACTTTTCTTTTGAGGGATAATGGCCACCTGCTGTTCATGATCTGAAAATGCCTGCCAAACGCACCCCAGCCCATTCTTATTCTTCTGATTATTTCTGTCTCATGATCCGGATCCGCAGTCACTACCTGCCCTAAGTAGATGTATTCCCTTACGACTTCCAGTGCCTATTGTAAACTGCTGTTCTCTTCCGAGACTGTTAAACATTACTTTAGTTTTCTGCAGATTAATTTTTAGACCCACTCTTCTGCTTTGCCTCTCCAGGACAGTGAGCATACCTTGCAGTTGGTCCCCTGAGTTACTAAGCAAGGCAATATCATCAGCGAATCGCAAGTTACTAAGGTATTCTCCATTAACATTTATCCCCATTTCTTCCCAATCCAGGTCTCTGAATACCTCCTGTAAACACGCTGTGAATAGCATTGGAGAGATCGTATCTCCCTGCATGACGCCTTTCTTTATTGGGATTTTGTTGCTTTCTTTATGGAGGACTACGGTGGCTGTGGAGCCGCTATATATATTTTTCAGAATTTTTACATATGGCTCGTCTACACCCTGATTCCGCAATGCCTCTATGACTGCTGAGGTTTCGACAGAATCAAATGCTTTCTCGTAATCAATGAAAGCTATATATAAGGGTTGGTTGTATTGCGCACATTTCTCTATCACCTGATTGATAGTGTGAATATGATCTATTGTTGAGTAGCCTTTACGGAATCCTGCCTGTTCCTTTGCTTGACAGAAGTCTAAGGTGTTCCTGATTCTATTTGCGATTACCTTAGTAAATAGTTTGTAGGCAACGGACAGTAAGCTGATCGGTCTATGATTTTTCAAGTCCTTGGCGTCCCCTTTCTTATGGATTAGGATTATGTTAGCGTTTTTCCAAGGTTCCGGTACGCTCGACGTTATGAGGCATTGCGTATACAGGGTGGCCAGTTTCTCTAGAACAATCTGCCCACCATCCTTCAGTAAATCTGCTGTTACCTGATCCTCCCCAGCAGCCTTCCCCCTTTGCATATCTCCCAAGGCTTTCTTCACTTCTTCCAGCGTTACCTGTGCGATTTCGGATTCCTCTAGATTTTTTTTCTTTTTCCTTATTATCGTGGGTGGCACTGGTACTGTATAAATCTCTATAGAACTCCTCAGCCACTTGTACTATCTCATCCATATTAGTAATGATATTGCCGCCTTTGTCTCTTAACGCATACATCTGATTCTTGCCAATTCCTAGTTTCTTCTTCACTGTGTTTAGGCTTCCTCCGTTCCTGAGAGCATGTTCAATTCTATCCATATTATACTTCCTTATGTCAGCTGTCTTACGCTTGTTGATTAACTTCGAAAGTTCTGCCAGTTCAATTCTAGCTGTAGGGTTAGAGGCTTTCATACATTGGCGTTTCTTGATGAGATCTTTCGTCTCCTGCGATAGTTTACTGGTATCCTGTCTAACGGAGGTACCACCGACTTCCATTGCACACTCCTTAATGATGTCCACAAGATTGTCGTTCATTGTTTCAACACTAAGGTCGTCTTCCTGAGTTAAAGCCGAATACCTGTTCTGTAGCTTGATCTGGAATTCTTCTATTTTCCCTCTTACCGCTAACTCATTGATCGGCTTCTTATGTACCAGTTTCTTCCGTTCCCTTCTCAGGTCTAGGCTAATTCGAGTTCTTACCATCCTGTGATCATTGCAGCGCACCTTGCCGAGCACGTCCACATCTTTTATGTTGCCAGGGGTAGCGCAGAGTATGAGGTCTATTTCATTTCTAGTCTCGCCGTTCGGGCCCCTCCACGTCCACTTTCGGCTATCCCGTTTGCGGAAGAAGGTATTCATTATCCTCATATTATTCTTTTCCGCAAACTCTACCAATAACTCCCCCCTGATATTCCTAGTGCCTGTGCCATATTCCCCCACTGCCTTGTCTCCAGCCTGCTTTTTGCCTACCTTGGCATTAAAGTCACCCATTAGTATAGTGTATTTAGTTTTCACTCTAGCCATCGCCGATTCCACGTCTTCACAGAAGCTTTCGACTTCCTGGTCATCATGACTGGATGTAGGGGCGTAGACCTGTACAATCTTCATTTTGTACCTCTCATTAGGTTTCACAACAAGACCTGCCACCCTCTCGTTAATGCTATAGAATTCCTGTATGTTACCAGCTATATTCTTAATAATCAGGAATCCGACGCCTAGTTCCCTTCTCTCTGCTAAGCCCCGGTAGCACAGGACGTGCCCGCTTTTTAGCACTGTATATGCTTCTTTCGGCCTCCTAACTTCACTGAGCCATATTATATCCCATTTACTGCCCTCTAATTCCTCCAATAGCACTGCTAGACTCGCCTCACTAGATAACGTTCTAGCATTAAACGTTGCCAGGTTCATATTCCAATGGCGGCCTGTCCGGAGCCAGTGATTCTTAGCACCCTCTGCAGCGTCGCAGGTCTGACCGCCGCCGTGGTCAGTTGCTTCGCAGCTGCTGGGGACTGAAGGCCGGGGTTTGGTTGTGTTGTTCATATAGGAGGTTGTGGCCAAGTACTGCACCAGGGTGGCCAATCCTGCTCTGGTGAGGGAGCGCGTTACCGGTTCTGGTCACCGGGATCAGGCCACACTCCAGGCCTGTTTATGCAATTTTATCAACACGCGGTTTTTTTTATCATCATCATCATCATCAGCCTGGTTACGCCCACTGCAGGGCAAAGGCCTCTCCCATATTTCTCCAACAACCCCGGTCATGTACTAATTGTGGCCATGCCGTCCCTGCAAACTTCTTAATCTCATCCGCCCACCTAACTTTCTGCCGTCCCCTGCTACGCTTCCCTTCCCTTGGAATCCAGTCCGTAACCCTTAATGACCATCGGTTATCTTCCCTCCTCATTACATGTCCTGCCCATGCCCATTTCTTTTTCTTGATTTCAACTAAGATGTCCTTAACTCGCGTTTGTTCCCTCACCCAATCTGCTCTTTTCTTATCCCTTAACGTTACACCTATCATTCTTCTTTCCATAGCTCGTTGCGTCGTCCTCAATTTAAGTAGAACCCTTTTCGTAAGCCTCCAGGTTTCTGCCCCGTACGTGAGTACTGGTAAGACACAGCTGTTATAAACTTTCCTCTTGAGGGATAATGGCAATCTGCTGTTCATGATCTGAGAATGTCTGCCAAACGCACCCCAGCCCATTCTTATTCTTCTGATTATTTCAGTCTCATGATCCGGATCCGCAGTCACTATCTGCCCTAAGTAGATGTATTCCCTTACCAATTCCAGTGCCTCACTACCTATCGTAAACTGCTGTTCTCTTCCCAGACTGTTAAACATTACTTTAGTTTTCTGCAGATTAATTTTTAGACCCACTCTTCTGCTTTGCCTCTCCAGGTCAGTGAGCATGCATTGCAGTTGGTCCCCTGAGTTACTAAGCAAGGCAATATCATCAGCGAATCGCAAGTTACTAAGGTATTCTCCATTTACTCTTATCCCCATTTCTTCCCAATCCAGGTCTCTGAATACCTCCTGTAAACACGCTGTGAATAGCATTGGAGAGATCGTATCGCCCTGCCTGACGCCTTTCTTTATTGGGATTTTGTTGCTTTCTTTATGGAGGACTACGGTGGCTGTGGAGCCGCTATAGATATCTTTCAGTATTTTTACATACGGCTCGTCTACACCCTGATTCCGTAATGCCTCCATGACTGCTGAGGTTTCGACAGAATCAAATGCTTTCTCGTAATCAATGAAAGCTATATATAAGGGTTGATTATATTCCGCACATTTCTCTATCACCTGATTGATAGTGTGAATATGATCTATTGTTGAGTAGCCTTTACGGAATCCTGCCTGGTCCTTTGCTTGACAGAAGTCTAAGGTGTTCCTGATTCTGTTTGCGATTACCTTAGTAAATAGTTTGTAGGCAACGGACAGTAAGCTGATCGGTCTATAATTTTTCAGGTCTTTGGCGTCCCCTTTCTTATGGATTAGGATTATGTTAGCGTTTTTCCAAGATTCCGGTACGCTCGACGTTATGAGGCATTGCGTATACAGGGTGGCCAGTTTCTCTAGAACAATCTGCCCACCATCCTTCAACAAATCTGCTGTTACCTGATCCTCCCCAGCTGCCTTCCCCCTTTGCATATCTCCCAAGGCTTTCTTTACTTCTTCCGGCGTTACCTGTGGGATTTCGAATTCCTCTAGACTATTTTCTGTTCCATTATCGTCCTGAGTGCCACTGGTACTGTATAGATCTCTATAGAACTCCTCAGCCACTTGAACTATCTCATCCATATTAGTAATGATATTGCCGGCTTTGTCTCTTAACGCATACATCTGATTCTTGCCAATTCCTAGTTTCTTCTTCACTGTTTTTAGGCTTCCTCCATTCCTGAGAGCATGTTCAATTCTATCCATATTATACTTCCTTATGTCAGCTGTCTTACGCTTGTTGATTAACTTCGAAAGTTCTGCCAGTTCTATTCTAGCTGTAGGGTTAGAGGCTTTCATACCCTGGCGTTTCTTGATCAGATCTTTCGTCTCCTGCGATAGTTTACTGGTATCCTGCCTAACAGAGTTACCACCGACTTCCACTGCACACTCCTTAATGATGCCGACAAGATTGTCGTTCATTGCTTCAACACTAAGGTCCTCTTCCTGAGTTAAAGCTGAATACCTGTTCTGTAGCTTGATCTGGAATTCCTCTATTTTCCCTCTTACCGCTAACTCATTGATCGGCTTCTTATGTACCAGTTTCTTCCGTTCCCTTCTCAGGTCTAGGCTGATTCGAGTTCTTACCATCCTGTGGTCACTGCAGCGCACCTTGCCGAGCACGTCCACATCCTGTATGATGCCAGGGTTAGCGCAGAGTATGAAGTCTATTTCATTTCTAGTCTCGCCGTTCGGGCTCCTCCACGTCCACTTTCGGCTATCCCGCTTGCGGAAGAAAGTGTTCATTATCCTCATATTATTCTGTTCCGCAAACTCTACTAATAACTCCCCCCTGGTATTTCTAGTGCCTATGCCATATTCCCCCACTGCCTTGTCTCCAGCCTGCTTCTTGCCTACCTTGGCATTGAAGTCGCCCATTAGTATAGTGTATTTAGTTTTCACTCTACCCATCGCCGATTCCACGTCTTCATAGAAGCTTTCGACTTCCTGGTCATCATGACTGGATGTAGGGGCGTAGACCTGTACAATCTTCATTTTGTACCTCTTATTAAGTTTCACAACAAGACCTGCCACCCTCTCGTTAATGCTATAGAATTCCTGTATGTTACCAGCTATATTCTTATTAATCAGGAATCCGACGCCTAGTTCTCTTCTCTCCGCTAAGCCCCGGTAGCACAGGACGTGCCCGCTTTTTAGCACTGTATATGCTTCTTTTGGCCTCCTAACTTCACTGAGCCCTATTATGTCCCATTTACTGCCCTCTAATTCCTGCAATAGTACTGCTAGACTCGCCTCACTAGATAACGTTCTAGCATTAAACGTAGCCAGGTTCATATTCCAATGGCGGCCTGTCCGGAGCCAGTGATTCTTAGCACCCTCTGCTGCGTCGCAGGTCTGACCGCCGCCGTGGTCAGTTGCTTCACAGCTGCTGGGGACTGAGGGCCGGGGTTTGATTGTGTTGTTCATATAGGAGGTTGTGGCCAAGTACTGCACCAGGGTGGCCAATCCTGCTCTGGTGAGGGAGTGCGTTACCGGTTCTGGTCACCGGGATCAGGCCACACTCCAGGCCTGTTTATGCAATTTTAACAACACGCGGATTTTTTTTTTTTTTTAATCCGGTGGAAAATTGCCGGCACCGGGATTCGAACCACGGACCTCTTGCACGCGAGGCGGGTGTTCTACCTCTACGCCACCGCTGTCCCTTGGACAGTCTGTGGTCTCAAAGTGGAACTGGTCGCATTTACCACTGCGTACTACGTGCCCAGACTGCTCAGTCCGAGTAATGGATAGGGTGATGCTTACCACCTAGTATGCACAAGTCCAGGCTTCCAATCGGAACACTCGCGTCTGCTACTGCAAGCCGGCCTCCACTACAATGTCGCCACCAGCTATGACCGCTGGATACGTGATAACAAATTCCACAAAACACACCTTCAATTCACACCCAACACAGGCCTCAATGGACACGTAGAATTCAGATATATACGTTAGGAATTATGCCTTCGCAGAAATTTCTTATTGCAATATAAGAATAAACAGTGCTGGACCGCAATAAACGACTTTTATCATCCTTGTTTCCAGTGCCTTCGGAAACTTCTACGTCTCTGCGAGTTTGCATCTGGTAAAAATACGGCTCATTGTATATTTATTTATTGGAGAAAATGTTACGTATGTTGCTGTGATTAAATTTCGAAAGAAAATTGGTCGAATGCACTCTCCCTCTTTTTAACAATTATGCGCTGTTTGTACCGCTACCCTACTTGATTGTTGAACAAAACTAAAATTGAAAAGTAGTGGCATGCTGTGGGTGATGGGCAGAGGAAATAAAAAGCGTTAGGTTTAGCTACAGCCTTTGTCGTAAATTAAGTATTCAAGCAGCGCAGGAGTGTTTCAAGTGTGTTTCCCGAACAAGGGGCCGCATATTTGAGTATGCTTTCCGGAGACAACTACCGGAAGCATACTGCGTCTCCGGGAAGCATACTCTAGAATTTATTTGTCCCCATCAGGTCATGCCCAATAGCTTAAATTTCAAAACAAAATGCCGTTTGCCGTTCTCCACGGAGGCGCCGCCCTCCCACCTAGAGAGTCAGCATGTATATCGCGTGGGCGCCTACGTACATGGCAGCGCTGTGACTTCGCTCATAGTGACACGTGACTACAAAAGTTGTTCAAGGCGGCATCGTTTATTTGCTTATTAGGTTGCCTAAACAGGCGACTTAGAGTTTAGAGAAATAGTGAAACATACAAACCGAATGCCTGCATGTCTTTTTTTTTTTGTACCTCATGGCAAGAGAGATGTACTTCAGTTTAGTCTGCTTGTTCCCACGTCATGCAGCCGCGCGCGCAGAGAAAGTAACTATGTCGTTTTCGACCGTGTTCAAGCGCCGCGATCATGCTCTTTCATCCTCTCCCGCCGGCGTCATTCCTAGTGATTACGGCTCTGATGAGGTGTTCTGGTGAAGGAGGCGTTCTCGCCCGCAGGGCGAAAAGAAACAAGCGGAGCCGTTTGCACGCGAGACCGTCCCCGTAAGTGCTCCACTCAGCAAACACGCGGCAAAAAATAATAAAAGAACAAGACGCGGGCCATGACGAATTCCTCACGCGATCTTCCGGCTCCACTATGGGAAAACCCAGGGAACTAATTTCGCTTGCGGAAGCTAGACGGCGCATGTGAAGAGATTGTGTATTTTGGCGGTGACGCTCGCCTCCTGCGTTCAGGGCTTATCGTCATTTCGAATATTTCTGTCTCTGAAACTGTTGCGGCAGAACGCTGATTAGATGACACCTAACCACCTTCAACGTATAACCAAAGTTTGCTATGTGCATGGTGAGAGCTCCTTCAAAAATTGCACATACCATAGCCCATGTGCAATCTAATCTAAGATTGCTTGCTTAAATACCATTTCATTAAAATATAGTTCACAGTTTCGGCCGAAAAGCGAAGGCTTTCATTGTGATAACAAAGTATTAGACTACTACACATAGCATGGTTTATAGTTTTATCGACTACATCAGTCCCAGTAAACATTCTCTGATCAATAAATCAGCAAGCAGGATGTCCCACCCATGAATGCAAACACGAGCAACGCTATCTTGATGCACCTCGGCAAAATGAGTCAAGTGCTTGGAGGCTGGCGCTCGCTTAAACGCCTGTCCGACACGTGAGATTACGCGATCCCGAACACTAGATACGCTGAAAGATAGCCACGCGAAGCGATAAGCCGTCTCGCCTTGCCGAACTATGCTCCCGCCGCAGATTACTCCGAACATACCACACGCGCCAGGGACAGCGCTCAACAACACGAAGAACAATGCGCAACCACAGGCGCCCACCTTCACACCCCGTCCCATGTCCGCCATACCATGGCCACACACACACACACGCACACACACACACACCGGCGTACTGGCATGTTTCTTCCCGTTCTGCGATTTACTAAACGACGCTACGAGAGATATGCCGCCGCTGGCGTTTGTTTTCTTTTGCGATTTTCATGAACTGTGCTTCATTTCTGTGCTGCGTGAGTGCCAAGCGCGCCCAACATGCCCTCGTTCTGTGCACGTTCGGCTGTGCGAACACAGGCGGCCGAGACGATGTGGTGTTTCACATGTTCCCGAAGGACAAGAAACTTGCAGCGCAGTCGGTCCGTGCGGTGAGGAGAGATAATTTTGTGCCGACGAACTCAACTGTGCTGTGCTCGCAGCACTTCCGCGACAGTGGTTATCATTGGAGCTTCACAACGATGCGGGAAATCGGTATTCCAATTAAATCGGCGCGTCTGAAGCCCGGCGTTGTTCCGTCTATATTCTCCCACAAGACAAACACCTCGCCACCTCCAAGAGCGGCCTTCGCCAAGAGGAGAAAGGGTGAGGTAAGGGTTTTAATGTGCACACGAGCAATGTTTTAAACAGAGGATCACCTGAGTGTCGAACAAACGGCCTTATAGCGGCTTTTGACGAAGCGAGGTCGGGAATGCATATTCATGAATTCATATTCATGAATGCATATTCCCGGCAAGACGAAGCCCGGAATATGCACATGCGTGCAAACAGCTTGCCGTTTTGCCATCCTGTTTTTCCCCTCCGCTGTGTCACGGAACACTGTACTACGGCTGTTTGTTCGGTGCTGTTTTGATACGGTGAAATAACTGACCAGGGGTACGCTTGTGCACTACGTGATATTTGCTATTCATCCTACGACGCGGTGCCCGTAGGTTTAGCTGATAAGCATTCGTGTTCAAATCGCACGACATGAGGCGTTACGGTAATATTTTCATGCTCGTGATACAGGATACAGTAGTTGAACTCGGCGTGTAAAAGCTTCGTTCCGTATATTTCGCACTCACAGCTTGCTACCAGCAGCGAAATGTCGCAAAAACAAGCGTCGGTAAAGCCACCCCCGTGACAAAGCGAACAGGCTCAAATAATGAAGTAACGTTGTGAGGTATTGAACTGGTCATCGTTCGACATCGTCTAGCCCAATACAGGCATCGCTGCTGCACAAAAAATATTTCCTTGCCTTTGTACCTAGAGAACTAGCTATGTATCAGACATGACAAAATTATTATTTGAAAGTTTTTATATTACATTACTCATTACTTTCTTATTACAATCATCGATTTGAATTACATTGCCGATTACCGCTTTCAAAAATCATATTACTTTACGATTGCTTCCAAAACGTTTTCATGCATACAAGAAGCAAAAAGCAAAGTTTAAAGGGACGCCAAACTTTCTTCAAGGTAACATACACTTGCCTACATTTCATGCCCTCCCCCCCCCCCCCATAATCCTCCACGACACCTCACGACACTACCAACGTTCTGGCACCGTACACAACTTACTGGTGCATATTTAACGCAATTAATAAATTGCTTCAGCCATGAAATTACAGACACCAAATAATTCACATTGCGAAATCACTAGGCAACTAATCCATGACATAAACTACTGAAAAAGTATTTCAATTACTGGAAGTAATCCAACTGCTGTCATGTTTGCTGATATGCATGATATGCTGAAATTCATGACATCCATGCCTTGCACTCTTTCAGGTTCTAGCAGAGCACCTAGAGAACCGAGCCCCTGATGAACCTTTTCCACTACCATCACCAATCGAAGAGTTTGAAGCAGCCAGTGTGGCACAGGCAGATAATTTTGACGAGCTTGAAGAAGCCAAACGCGGAACTTATGTTCACGATCGTTTATCAACACGCAAAAAACCTCGGAACTTTAGACAAGCAGCGGCAAGGTGTTTTACATCGCGTAATTGCACCCATTTTTACAATCTAATGAGAAGTTAGTGCTTCGGCATTCTTGCAGCAGCAAGTTCCTTGCGCCACTTTATCGCATTTTTTCTCCCGTCATTGGAACGTGCAGCTACATTAAAAAAAAAATGGCTGTGGCTTAGGTAAGTTTAAGCCCAGGATGCGAAGCATACTAGCCTTTATTTTAACGCGACAGCGTGAAGGAGCTCGTGTCGCAGAAAAGCCGGTGTCGTCGGCGTCGGCTCAGGCGTGCGGCGCTTGCTCAGGCGCACATTTCGTTGTCGCGCCGAACGCTGCGTTGCTCGACGCTCACCGCGTCCGATGCGGGGGGCGACGCCGCGAGCGACGGCGCGAGTTGGAGCCCCGTTTCTCCTCTGTCGTGACGTCACGGTGTCACGTGGTATTGAAGGGGACACCGCCGCGCCTGAGGAGCTGGGTTGAGCTCTAGTAATATGCTTCACATAAAAAAAAAAACATACGTACCCGCTAAGATTTGCAACACGCGAGAAGATGCGCACATCGCTCTCGCTGTTGGGACACTCAACATCGTGGTTGCCGCCATCATTTTCCGTATCGGCTGTCGGTTGGAACATGTACGGCGAAAACACAAGCTGTCCGAGACAGCGAGAACGTTCCGTAATTCTTACAGCTCAGCCATAGAATAAAGAACAACTTTGACTCAGCTATGAAGCCAGAACAGTACAGCGTGCTACGCTCTGAAACTGCGGCGCCGACCGGCGACTGCAGCGAATGACGTCACAGCGGCCCCGACCAATCACGGGCAACAGCGGCGTTCGCACGATGCCCTGAGGTGCAGGTGCGCGTTTTCTTGGAAAAACAGCCGCTTTCGTTTGTTTCCGCCCTTTTTTACCCAAGTATTCGTGTTCAGGAGACTCAAAACTGTAGAATGCCGCAGAGAACTCATTTTTTTTTTCGAAAAGTGTTTCAGCTTCTCTTTGAGGCGTTGCGTTGCTAAGCTCAAGTTCGTCCATTCAATCGCGGCCACAGCGGCCAAAGTTTAAATGAAGGGAAATGCGAAAAAGATAAGAAGAGAGCGGAAAACAAAAACACTCGTGTACTTGTATTAAAGTGCATGTTAATCAACCCCAAATTGAACAAATCACTCCGAGTCCCTCATGTTAGCGTGCCCCATAATAAAAGCCGGCTTTCAGCACGTAAAACCTAACATTGCAATTTCTAGCGTGATGAGCGAGCAAAGCTTCAAATGCGTCAGTTTCAGCCATTATAAATATTGCGCGGGCAAGTGCTGTTATCCCACCCTGGGCTTGCTCCCTTCCGCTTCACCTTACAATGGCGGAGAAAGTGCTTAGGCAGCTTCGGTGTGGGGTGACCCTTACAGCGGCTGTGGCCTCAAAGTGAACTATTCGCATTTACCACTGCCGTGCCACGTGTCCCTACCCCGTAGTCCCAGTGGTGGATAGGCAGATGCGTTCCACATAATCTGCACAAGTGCGTGCTTTCCTAGGAATTCTCGAGTCTCCCACTGCAAGCCGGCCTAACCCGCCGTGGTTGCTCAATGGCTATGGTGTTGGGCTGCTGAGCACGAGGTCAAGCGATCGAATCGCGGCCACGGCGGCCGCATTTCGATGGGGGCGAAATGCGAAAACACCCGTGTGCTTAGATTTAGGTGCACGTTAAAGAACCCCAGGTGGTCGAAATTTCCGGAGTCCCCCACTACGGCGTGGCTCATAATCCAAAAGTGGTTTTGGCACGTAAAACCCCATAATGTTTGCCAGCCGGCCTCTGCTACGATGTCTCCACCAGCTACGACCGCTGAGTACGTAACGAAAGATTCCAAAAAACTCTACTTCGATTCGCACCCAACACAGCCTTCACAGCACAGATATATTACAGATATAAACATGAAGAATTATGCTTTCGGGCCAAGTCGTCATCGCGATAAAAAAAAAAAGTGCTCACACAGGTTATGTAGCGTTATTATCCATGTTTCCCAGTGGCTTCGGAAACTTCTACGTCTCCCCAAATTTGCATGTGACGAAAGTGGGCTTCGTCTTATGCTGTGTTTACATTTGGAAAAAGCAAGCTGGTTTCACGCGCTCTCCTTCATCTTAATTTTTATGCATGATTTCTAGATTTACCCAAACGCATTGTGGAACGAAACATCGCTGTTGATTACATTCTTTGAAAATAAGGGGCATGTGTGCGTAATGCGCAGATGAAATCAAAAGCTTCAGATTTAAGCACAGCCTTTGAAGAAATTTACGTATTCGAGCAGCGGGGGAGTGCCTTCAGCCTATTTCACGAACTGGGAGATGCCGAGTTTAGTACGCTTTCGTGGGACAACTATTACCGAGACGTAGATTATGTTGCTGTCAAGGCCGGGCCCCTGACCAGGTCTGGTCACATTCAGCTGACAAACCCACTGCATATATTATGCCTGCCAACGATCGTGCCTGCTAAGTATTGCATCATTACATGCTGCGCAAAGAGCTCAAATACGAAGCAAAACGTCCTTTGCCGTTCTCTTCGCGGGCCCCACCCTCCCAGTGATAACGTAGACGTATATCGCGCACGTGTGCCTACGTACATGGCAGCGCTGTGACGTTCCTCATGCTGACACGTGAGTACAAAAGTTATTGAAGGCGACACCATTTATTTGGCGGTTAGGTTGCTTAAATAGACAACTTAGAGGTTACAGAAATAGTGAAACACAGGAAGTGAACGCCTGCATGTTTTTCTTTTACATCGTGCCGTATGGAAAGAGAGATGTACTTCCATTTCGTCTGCCCGTTACCACGTCACGCTGTCGCGCGCGGTGAGAACGAAACTCTGTCGTTTACGACCTCGTTGAAGCGCGCAAAATTGCCCGCTTCCCGAAATGAGACAGACGCAACAGCTCGTGCGTGAGACCCTCACCGGAAAGAAAGAAAAGAAAAGAAAAGAAAGAAAATGCGGCCCGTGACAGATTCGTCATGTAATAGTCGGGCTCCACTGTGGGGGAACACAGGGAACTAATTTCGCTGGCGGAGGCTAGACGGCGCAAGTGAAGAGAGTGTGTTTTGGCGGTGTCGCTTGCCTCCTGTGATCGCTGGTTAGCGTCATTTCAAATATTTCTATCTCTGCAATTAATGAACCAATATCGAGAAGGGTTGTTGTAGAACGCTCCTTAGATGACACGTAACCACTTTCAGCGTACAACGAAAATTTGCTATTAGGCCCGGTGAGTGTTCCCTTAAAAATCCCGCATACCATAGCCCTTGTGCCATATAATTTAGGTGTGCTTGCTTAAATACCAGTCTTTGTAAAAATAGCAGTTCACAGTATCGCCCGAGAAGTGGAGGCTTTCATTGTTATGGCAAAGTATTCGGCTACAACACAAAGTTCGTACTTCTTTCCGTTACCCAAGTCACAGTAAACATTCTCTTATTATTAAATTAGCAAGCACGATGTCACACCCGCGAATGCAAACATGAGCAACGCTTTAATTTCCATTAATTTAGAGTGTCTTTATTTTCATGTATTAAGCAAAATTAAATTTCCTCTATGTTGTCCTTTGTGTCAGTGTTAGTTGGATTGTTATGATATAACTTGTTGCCAGGTAACGAAGAAATATAAATGTGAAACAAAACGCCGTTTGCCGTTCTCTTCGAGGGCGCCACCCTAGTAGACTTATGACGCGTGACGCCAAAACTTATTCGAGCCGACATTATTTATACGTTTACTATGTTGCTTCCATACACGACTTAGAGTTAGAGAAATATTCAAACACACAAAACGAATGCCCGCATGTTTTCGTTTCACTTCCTCCCGTATGGAGAGAGAGACATGCTTCCGTTTCGTCTGCTTGTTCCTACGTCAGGCAGTCATGCGCGCAGAGAACGAGACTGTGCCATTTTCGACCGTGTTCCAACCCCGCGATCATGCTCCTTCATCATCTCACGGCTGCCTCATTGCTCGTGATTATGGCGCTGATCAGGTGTTCCCGTGAATTAACATTAAAAACCAAGAGTTCGAGAAAAGACCGAACCGGGACGCCACTCTTATTAATAAGCTTTAACCAGTCGTTTTCCATAATGCAATCTTTGATTGTCTTCACAAGCTGATTTCTAGGAAGAAAAGTACATCAATCTGTGACGTCGATACTGAACGCTGTGCATGATGGATACACCCCCTCTTGTAAAAGCCTGAGGAACTCTGAGTTTTTTGTATTTTAAATGGGTCTTCTACGTGGAGCCCTGTTAAATTCCGAAGGAGCAATACCGACGCACATTGCTGTCAATGGAGCCACAGCCTAATGGGGCGGGCTTCTAGGTACGCTAGACAAACTCCATAGTTGCCTTGGCATCCGTACAGGAGTTTCTCTTCAGTTCCCAAAGATTTTTGCGCAAATGCAAAAGGAAATAAAAAATATTGAGCTAAAATATCCGCAGCCCATGTCTTTATACGGAGAGGTGCTTTTCTCTTTACGAACAATGCTAGTCTTCTCGTTTCGCTTGATGGAGTACCTGTGCCTGTCCACGACTGAGCTTAATGGCCCACCAAGCCATGACAGGGTAATGGTTTTACGGCAACACACATTAAGCAAATTTGCTCAAAAAAGGGGGCATCCGCAAAGGCGGCGCAAAGTTGCTCCCTGCAACTTTTGTCAGGCTGACAATATTCAGTATATCATTCGAAAACTAGCATTACCACACGAAGTTCCGTAGGTAGAAATGCGTAAATCTCATTCCGAGTATTTTGGATAAATATAGGACAGCCATTTAAATACACTTACCTAATTTTGATCCTGCGTATAAAGGATACGTTTCCAGGCGCCCAAACAAGATCGTGCCGCCATGACGAAGGGAGGTTCCGTGTCACGTTCATTGCCCGTCTCGTCTGCACCGCATCTTGTCGTCGGCACATGCGCTTTGGCGCAAAGTAGCATCATGGCGGTGTCCTTGCAGTTGCTGATATCAATGCATGGGTGCTATGGCGAGCGTTTCCTCTAGTGTTCGTTATATTAACCATATAGGTGAACATTCCAGACATTTTTAATGGGATACCAGCCACGGTAGCTTACTGCAACGTATAACCAAAATTTGCTATGTGGCCTGGTGAGGGTTCTTAAAAAACGGGCGCATACCATATCCAATGTGCAATCGAATTTAAATGTGCGTGCTGAAATACTGCGTTTTGTAAAAACACGTTCAGAGTTTGGGCCAAAAAGCAAAGCATTTATATCGTAGCTTCATCGGCTACTTAAGTCACAGTAAACATTCGCTTACTAATTAACCTAGCAACCACGATGTCGCGCCCGCGAAGGTAAGCATGAACAAAGCTGTCACGATAAAGTACAGTGGCATCAAAAATGAAACGCTTGGGGCAGCCTCTCTCTTCAAGGCCTGTCCTACACCAGAGTTTAGGCCATCTCCAACACAAGGCACGCTCGAAGACTGCGTACGTGAAGCGACACGCCATTACGGCTCGATTGAGTATGCACCCAGTGTAGATTATGTCCGCCATACCATCACCACCCCCCTCACACACACGCACACATACACACACACATACACACACACCTACACACACACACCTACACGCACACACACACACACACACACACACGCAGGCACGCACGCACACAAACAAACACACACACACGCATACACAAACACAAACACACACACATACACACACACACACAAACACACACACACACACGGTGTAATATTATCAAGAAGCGATTATGCCTCAAATCTTCAAAAAGTAATCAATATGATGGTGCTATCGTGCAAGAAAGCTTTTCCGTAGGCGTCCGCAGACGTATTGCTTTGCATAGGCGGTGCAAAGGTATCCACAGGAATTTAATTTCGTTGTCCTTTTGTTGAGCAATGTACATAACTTGTAAAATATGGAGGGCCTAGATAGAAGCGCACTCTTTAAATAGCGCTAAATAGCACACACTTTTTCGCTTGAGTCACCTAATTCCCGCTTTGACTGCTCACATATGCTGTAGTTAGAGAGCCCGTCATTTTCATGTCATTACCCTCGGCTCCCATTTTTATCCCTTACATTCATTTCTTTCTTTTTTGCAGCGCAACACACGTAAAGCTGAGGATCTTCCCGTTCTTGATCGGTTGATTTACAGATCTCACGAGCCAAAACCACAGAAGCTGCTGGCAGTGCGTCTTACGCACTAGCATTTTTGCTAGTGAGCTTGAATCTCTGGCAGAGAGCAGGGTTCCCCAAAAAGTTAGATGCGTGGGCTCATTTGGAAATTCCAGCCGTTCTGGGGGCGTGCAGCCGCTCCATGTTTTGTATGCACAATAAGCACTTCGACATCTTCGACACCTCGTTTGTCTGTTTGCTTCATGTAAAGTAATTCATAAACCTCTGTCGCATTTTCCTAGGCCGCAGAATATTGGATAGTCCACATTCAAAAAGATGTGTTTCAACTTTTGTGGTCCACGGAGAATTAATATACAAACCAATCGCCTTAGTGAATAGTCATCTTTGCATACGTAAGCTCATTCATCACTGATAAATGTTGCTGCTAAATTGGAGCGAGCCTTAGAACGTTCTTCAAACGCGAAATTTTGTATTTATTATTCAGTATTGTCGTAAAGCTGGGTGGTATGCATTGCAACTCAGGCCTCCTATTTCCTAATAGAAACTCCACTGAAGATAGCGGATTTCGTATTTGGCACTCAACACGTGTCTATGGCCAATTGAAATTTTTTTTGCAACACTTGTATATTAATTGTTCTGCCCCTATACTGCACTACGTCGGAATTTGCTCCAATGAGTTATAGCTTTATCAACGGGCGGATTATTTATGCCTAATAACCAGTGGTGGGAACTGCTTGGTCAGGTTCCTAAACATAAGCGTTCCCCAAATTTGACTCGTTTCGTTTACCCAGCTACCCTTGCAATGGGCGGCAAACTTCACAGCCTTTTCGCATTACTCGGAATGTCGCCGACATGCTAAATATCCTAACTGTTACGATGTTGTCCGTGTTGGCTTGCAGGAACGTTTGAGTACCTATTCAAGCGTTACCTGCAGCTTTTCGGTTAATAGTCGCACATCGCTCAATGTGTGCAGTAATTTGTCAAAGCACATAATACTCCCTGGACTGGAGGCACGAAACCTTCTCTTCCAAGCGCGCATGCCTACTTATTGAGTGCAATCTAGCTTCGCACGCATTTACTCGACAAGCAAGAATTTGAGGAGAAGTGCATGTGGATAGTGATTAGAGAACAACAACTGTATTCCTGAAGCGAAAATGGCCGTACACCGCCGAGAGGTGTGCGGAGATGAGGTGCAAGTCTCATAACGACAATAATTTGTCGGCTAGAGCTGGACGTGTTTCTTATCAGTAATGTCCCGTGAATAGTCTGGGCCACCGTCGAGAAAATAGATTAGCCGCGGCTGAATTATGCAACAGGGAAGTTATACCGGCTTAGAAAAAATTTATCGCTGACAATGACAGTTGTGTACTTTGCCATATGAGCTAAGGCGTAAAGAACCGCATAAAAGAATCGCAGTTTCCCCCCAAAGGCCAATCGTGGATTGCGATAGCGAATTAGTAGACAGGTATACTAGTTAAGGATAGGAGGTTTGTCGACCGTATTAGCTTGGAAAACAGTCGCTTACTAACATAATTATTAAACATGGTGTCAGCGCAGACAAGCAGAGCCAACAAGAACACATCACACTCGATAAGGGCGGACACGCTGCCAAAATGCTGGTGCCAGCGAGCGCGGCAGTAGCTGGGGGCCAAGTGACCTTCGCGCGGTCTTTTGCTTCAACGCAAGAGCGGCGAGGACATGACGTGCACAAAGGTATCAACCGTCTGCAGATCTCTTTCAAGATACGGCGCGCGCGAACGGGTGCGGCCGCGCAAACTAAGCACTTGGCGCAGTCGATGCCGCCCGCTCCCTCCCGCGCTGCCCCCGTACATGGCGCGCGAGATTGAGGCGCGATCGTTGGCTTCCTTTGCGTGCTTTCACTCGCAGATGCAGCATACAACGCGTGGCGAAGGTGTTAACGGCCTTGGACTTTACACGGAACAACACGGCAACGGCGACAGACAAACTGCACCTGTGGGGTATACCTGCAATTGTGGTCGCAATAAAATACGTCACAATGATAAATTCCTCCTTTTAAACTTATCGGTCCGCTTTCGCGTTGAATGCGCGCTAGGTCCGATTGGCGGCCTTCCGTAGGAACGTTACACGCACCCTAGCGCTAACATCGACCCGTGAATAAACACAGGGCCATCGGGATGTATCATCGGCTTCGAAATGCCCAAGCCAATCCACTTACAACCAGCGCTACTTCTGCCGACTCCTTCCCTCCAACTTGTCCGGCGTGATTTCAGAGCGCGCAGAGATTTCGGCATCCGGGTCCTTTGTTTTCTACGTTGATGGCAGTGTGGCCCACGGTCGTCCTTTTGCAGCACCTCACGCTGCACTTTTCACAAGCGCAATTATTTCAATTGCCTTTTTGTTTCACGCAGAAAGGTACCTAATTTCTAGTAATTGTCACTTCTCGCGCATCTGTAGTAGTTGACTGTGCCTGTATGGGATTTATTAGGAGAGAGAAAGAGAGAGCATGCAAAGCAACGGCAGAGAGGTCAACCTGTCGAGTGACCGGTTTGCCACCCTACACTGCGGCTTAGGGAAATGATGAATAAAGATTTTGTTCTGTATTGTACACTAAGGGCATCCAATACATTAGAGAGGGAGGGCTTGTCATCATAAATATACGGAAAAACATGCAAAATTAAGCACGACAACACCATCAGCAATGACACAATCATGGCACAAAATAACTTCTTCGCGGAAGTTACATGGTGTTTTTAAACGTAGAAAGGAAGAGAAAACAAGAAAATGCGTAAACTGAACGCATATTAGCAAAATAAGGAAAGGTATTCAGAATATGCTGGCGAGTGACATGTGGACTTGAGCAACGTGCTTTAGGAATGAAGGACTGGGAAAAAGTCACAGCGTTATTGCGCTTGATGCTGACTTTGAGTATGTGGTCTTCACGAGGTGAATAGATGGAAGCTGGTCTGTTCTCATGGGCGTTGAATACGTCATTACACTGGTGCATTTTATAAAACAGGCACATGTGCGAGAAGTTTCGTCTAGGAACAAGTATATAAAGTAACTGTTTATACTGGATTTCATGCTAGTTGCGCTGTCAGTGCGATGATATACATAATCAAGCAAGTTGAGACATTCTGCACCGCTTCAAGTTTATTGCTAAGTGCAAAGTGACCTGGGTCCCACAGTGATGAAGCGTATTCCATATTAAGGCAAACATGAGTATTAAGTTTCAGCATTGTAGGAGCAAGTGAAAAAAAATTCGTTTTAGAAAACTAAGCATGCGATTGCCCAGAGGTATGATTGAGTCAGAATGCATTTTTAAAGAAAGACTGTTAGTGATGTGAATTGCCAGGTATGTATAGGCAGTTACAGTGTTAAGCGGAATATTTTCAAGAAAATCAGTAGGTCAGGCAGAACGAATGTGACAAACTCTATTTAAATTACATGTTAATTTGCATCAGGCAACGATGTTATTAGGGTATGTTGTAGACTAGTAGTATCACTGTCAGAAAAAAATATTTCGGTAAGTCACGCCGTCGTCAGTAAAAAAGCAAACGCAAGAGATTTAGTCAGGTAAATCATTACTATAAATTACAAATCGCAAGTGTCATAGAAATTATGCCTGAGGCACACCTGATGCCACGGAAGCCACAAGTGAGTTAGTAGCGTTAGCAGCCGCATACTAAGTTCTGTTAGGAAGATTTCAATCCAGTAGAGCATTATTCGACCAATTTTCAAATGGCCTAATTTAATTATTAGTAGTTGATGATTAACTTTATCGAAAGTTGTCGAAAATTCCGAAAATGTGCAGCCACTTAGTAACCCAGAGTCAAGAAATGCAAGCAAATCATTAGTAAATGTAACTATGTGCCTCACATAAAAATATTTTCATAAACATTGTTGACTGCAGTGAAAGAAATTATTTGAACCAAGGTTGCTTGTTAAAGGGGCGAACCGTGAAAGTGATATTCTCTAATATTTTACAAAGGATGGACGTAAGGGATTTTATGCGGTAACTACATGTGTTAAGCGTGTCGCTAGACTTGTCAAGAGGAACTCCCTTGCCTTTTTTTAAATTACATGGCATTTGCCTGTCAAGAAGCGATCTAACAAAAATTCCATAAAAAAAATACGAGATACATCTTCAGTGTTTCTGGATACTTCTAATTAGTTTCTTTCGGTACGTCGCGAGGCTGGTCGTTTTAGGCTATGAATGATTTTACTATATCGCATGGTCAAAAATGATGACAAGATCCACTGGAAAGTACTGTGTACCAGGGTAAGATGGAAAGACGGTTATTACAGAATCATTAAACAAAACTGCAAATGTGTTATTAGGTAAAGATGCGCAGAGATGTTTAGGCACTAGTCCACCTGATTGGTTAATTGAAGATACAGTTCTGGTACTGTTGCCCTAACCATTTTCCACAAAGGTTCCACTTTAGTTTTTATTAAGTTCTGTAATGTGGAATTAAAGTAATATTGGCTTTCTTCCGCACAGAAACATAAGAATTTGTCGCCAATGTTTAGGCTGACCATTTATTCGCGCATGCGCAGAATCTAGCTGTGCCAAAGAGTTACCCTTCTTTGTTGAATAATCGTTTCAGGCATCGGTTGTACAAGGCAGCATGGGAAGAAAGATATACGCTTTTGAGTGCGATGTGTTTGTTGATAAGATGCAATGCTTTATTCTTGAATAGCTTGCACACATCATCAATCGAGACGTTAGTTTGGACTGAAAAAAAATGATCAAGAAAGGCAATAAGTTCGGTGTTAATGCTGTCATATTTTCCTTTTGTACATTTCATGATGCACTTTGTGTTCCAGCCTTTCGAAGCTGTTGGAATGCAAAGGGTTAGGTGAAGGACGTCATCACTGAAACAAGCAATGTGGGTTATAAGCGAGAAAATGTCAGGGGAGGACGTCAATATCAAATTGAGTAATGGCGAAGACCTTTCTTTTTTTGCTTTACACGTGCTGGAAATGCTACGAATTGCGACAGGGTGAATTCGGAGCAGACATTGAGAAAACAAGTAGGCTTCATCAGATGCCGCGGTTTAGAAAAGGGACAGGAGTGTTACTGCGAGCAAGGAAAACTAAAGTCACCTAGTTGAAAAAAATTGTATTCCTAGAAACTGCAAAAATGTTATGATACGATCAGTCGTGAAGCTTCTCAGGAGAACCACTGCCACATTTCGGCGGCCGGTAACATGCTTCAAAAATGAATTTCTCAAATTAAACAATCACACAGCACCAAATAATTTCCAAATCTGATGGAATATCGAATACAAAACATTGAATTGATTCGCGAACTGCAATAAAAAATTTCGAGGACGCTTAAGCTTGGCCTTTAAGAGTGGAGCACGACAGCATTCAAAAAACCTCCACTGCTCTTCCCGCTTTGCGTCAACTGCTGCTTATGTACACGAATTGCTGGTGGCAAACGCTATGCACCAAGGCGAGCTTTCTGGTTCTTTTTTGCACCCCCCCCCCACATCGGGCGGCGCCGCTGACGGCGTTGCGTGGAGGCGACCGCCATCTTGATGGTGTCGCAATTAGGGAGCAGAACGGGGCCCGCCACTTCTCCAAAAATAGAAGTCAAACAGTGGCTGGAAATGCGGTTTGCGTTCGAGTTTCTGTGTAACAGAATTACGTTTTCTCCCATACTAAAATTGCACTCCGGCGCTATAATGCTTATAGTTTGTGCGCAATTAGTACTGTACAAATTTTCTGACGCATTTTACTTTGAGAAGTTAAATTAGTTCAGTTCAGCCTCTCCGCCACCTGGAGGACCTGCATGGATCGGGATGCGCGGTTAAGGATTTTTCTCATGCGGAAATCGCTGCCCGCGCGGACGCTTGCGCCTACATTGATGGCGGATGTTCTGCGACACGCGGTGTTAACGCTATGGCAATTAAAAGGCCACTACCACTTGCACCACTGTGATCGCAACGAAACAATGTACTTTTTGGTTTCATTGAAATAATTCGAAGCTTTGTAGCTCGTTGGAAAGCGAAGTTTCTGTTAGTGCAACAATGTCCACATTACAATCGCTTAATAGTGCGCTTAGTTTGCTTATCTTTGTTATAGAGACTGCGAAAGTTATGTAATGAACAGTTCTAAAAAATAATGTTTTAAAAACGGACTTACTGATTTTTTAAGAGTAAAATGATTTTTTCTATGCGTAACCCCTTCTATCTTGTAGGTGACATGTGACTGTGACTTCTATACCATTGTGTAATTTATTGATTGCAGTGACGACTTGTCAATTTCAGTAGTTCTACGCATTTGTATGATTTTATCGATCTTTTATTTGGTAAAATAAACCTTCAATTGTGCAAGCTTTTTCGGCATCTTTTATTCTTTTGTTTGTGGTGAAATTGTCAGTGTGGCACAAAGGTTTCTACTGAAGTGGAAAAGAGAGCAAGAGCCTTTGTCAAGCCTTGCAACTCAAAATGAGCCCTTGCTGCTCCGTTTTCAAAGGAAGAAATATGTCAATAAAGGGAAAATTTGGACTTCCAAATATTCTGGCCACCGGGATGCCTAAAATGCACGGGAGTACGATATTCCCCAAGGAACCATTACCATCGCTGTTCTCCTTGAATTAAATATTGTAAGCACAAATGTATCAGCCGCTAGAGCTACCGGAGCTCTTGTATACTTGAAGACAAAATGATAGATTTAGCCCAGTAGATAAAGCGAGGCTTTAGCGTATTTTCCTGCGATCAGACATTTTTCTCTTTGAGAATAAATGCATTCTGAGATATCGCAGATAAGGATCAACCTATTTTAGTGCATCAACCTTACAAAGTTTCCAGTGGCATTGGCGTAAACTGCATCAGAAATGATGCATAACAGGGGTTGGCAAGCAAGGACGACAAAAGCTTTATCGAACAGATACGAGGATCAGTGTATTGTTGAAAATCTATATCCAATAATTTTTTGTTTATTTTTTTCATCTCAACCTGCCATACTGCTTCTACTGTAAAAGCTCCTGCAGTAATAACTCGTCACATTTGGTTAAACAGATAGCCTGACATCAAAGAAATAGTGTGACGCTATGCATTTTATTGCTACAGCGACGGTTCCTGATAACGAAGCCAGTGGCACAATGGATGAAGCTCATAACACAATGAAACTGATGACACAATGTGGCCAACAAATCAGAAGAAGACAAAGTATGCGGCTACAGGTGAATGACGACAAAATTTCTAAATATCCTGTGCTACTCTCAACCAACCGCACCACCGCCGCATTTCGATAGGGTAGAAATGCGAAAACACCCGTGCACTTAGATTTAGGTGTATGTTAACGAATCCCATGAGGTACAAATTTTCGGTGTTTTCAAATAGGGCGCGCATCATATTCAGATCACAGTTTTGGGACGTAAAACCTCATAGTTATTTAACTCAACCATGCTGTTTCGAACATGTGGCCAACGTGCCTGCCTAGAGCAACGTCTGCTCCAGCGAATATCACAGACATTCGCTGAACTTGAAATATTGCCCGAGTTAACGTTTATGGGTAAACACTTAAGCTCAAAAGAAACAAAGATGGTCAGTACGAAAAGAAAGTGAGAGGTGGAATACACTGCCAATGGAGGCAGCAGCTTACGAGAAGTGTACTCTTTTTATGGTTAAATGGTTAAGCTTAGAGGGATGAATGAATAATAGTATTGAACGAAAGTGCACCCAATGCACAGTCTAACGAAAAGCGCGCTGTTTTTATGATTAAATGGTTAAGCCCAGGAGAAAGAATGAAAATCACTAATGAACCTACCAACAAACTGGGAGATTCCATGCTTAGGAAGGTTAACGAAATTAAATACTTAGGTGTTCATCTAACTGCTGATCTGTCTTTCTCCAGCCATATTGATATGACCGTCAGGAAAGCCGGGAAAATGCTTAGCCTACTTATACGAACCCTTAGAACTGCGCCTCAGATTCATAAAACCATAGCATATAAGTCGCTGGTAAGGCCGCAATTAGAATATGCCCCCGCCTTGTGGGATCCCTACCAGCAATACCTGATTGATAAGTAAGAAGGCGTACAAAACCGCACTGCCAGGTTTATATCAAAGCCGTACTCCAGACACGCAAGCACAACAGCAATAAAGAAACACATCGGAATAGAGCCGCTACAGATAAGACGCCAGAAGCACCGACTGAAACTTCTGCACGCAATATACATTGACGCGACAGGCATTGACAAGCTAAAATACCTTAAAGCACCCCACTATATATCAAACAGAAGAGACCACAGTTTCAAAATACGTGAAATTTCCTGCAAAACGAACTATATGAAGTTTTCTTTTTTTCCCCGCAGTATTTCTGAACGGAATAAGTTGCCAGTTGAAGTTGTGAGTGCTCCTCGGGATGCATTTTTAAGACTAATCAATGATTTGTAATTGCAGTCGTCTTCCAAACTAATGACTGAAAGATGACTGAACTTTTTTCTTGTACTGTTTTTCTTGTACTGTTTTTCTTGTACTGTTTTTCATGTACTTTTTTCATGTACTTATTTTATCTTGATGCATTGCTCCTTTGTCATCCCTCCCTTTTGTGTGATTATATTCTCGTGCTAGTTACTTCATGTTGTACCCACTCCCCTGCTATGATGCTTCGGCGCTGCAGGGTGTACTGTAAATAAATAAACATAAATAGAGAATAATAATATTTTACGAAAGTGAACCCCATGCACAGCCTAACGAAAAGCTCGCTGTTTTTATGGTTAAAACATAGCGAAAGGTATTGAACGTGAGCGAATACTCCCAGTGACGGAATCGACTGTAGCGCACCAAGCGAATAGGATTAAAATCATCGAAAGAAGGCCGGGCGAGTTGTTGTGGTTCCGCCTTAGCGAAAAATTGCGAGAAAAAGACGTTGACGAGAAAGAGAGAAAAGGCCAACGCGGGCGCTGCTGGCAGCTAACAGTTTATTTCCAAAGAAACAGAATAAGCCGAAAACTACGCAGAAAAAAGAACAACTACCCTCTCAAATGCGCACAAGAAAGCGGAACTAACACGCACGTCGCAACAGCAGAGCTTTCTATTCAAGAACGGATTTGCACAAACTCCCGAAGCTGGGACACTTCTGGCTGTGACAAAGCTATCGCGGGTTGGCTGATGCATCTGTCACCCTTCAAAAACATGTGAAATGCTTCCATTATTTCGCTTGATTTTTGCACTCTATGCCTGTAAGAAATCACAGTTTTATCAAAAACGGGTTTACTCAATCTTAAGCTGCAATGAACCGGCAAACGTGAACGAGCGCCATTCTTTACATCGAGCGCATGTTCCTGGATCCTGATATATAAGGATACAATTGTTTGCCCTACGTAAATGTTTCCACAAGAGCACGGTGCTTTATAAACAACTTGAATTTTGCAATTCAGGTTCTTCTTTTGGTTAACAGAACATCCTGCAGGATTGTCACTCGCCACTCCACTCACTATATTGTGGACAGCTGGACAAGCCAGAACAAGTTTATGTCCTACACTACAGACAACATCAAACTTGTAACCTACTTGCCACGTTTTTTAACCCGTGTGCTAGCATATGCACACAAGGAATTGAAACTTCATTGCTTCTACTCTTAGAAACATCGCCAACTGTTGCTCTTTTCGGAATGCCTTTAACTGATTTTGCCACGTTTTCACAAGCTCTTGTGATAACACCTGTAGGGTACCCTGCTTCTTTGAGTCCAGATACTTGCTTCTCAAAACTAGGTTGCATACTGTGGCCGAATGATTAAAACGAAGAAGAGTGTGTGCAAGAAACACAAATGCCAGTTTTTACTACTTGCGATTGATCCGACGACAATCTAAGTAAAGGCTTCTCTGCCCTAGGAGAAACGTGATCTACTCCAGAGACTACTATGCTTCAGTCCAAAGAGTGAAACTCATTTTCATGAGGCAGTTCACGCGTGAAACTGAGGCCTTCACGACATTCCCTGAACACCTTTAACACATCAACTACACTTCTCTGTACGTTAAAAGTTTTCACAATAAGGAGAAAATCATCAACACATCGCACAACCTTAACAGATAAGTCGCCGATGTTCTCTTGAATTATTCTGTCCCCATAAGCTAAAATAATGTTGCTGAGAACAGGCGCAACGCAAGGAATGCCCTTTGACTTCCTTGTGTTCGTAAGCTAGCAAACGGGTTAAAAAATGTCGCCAGCACGTAAAAGATTGATGTTGCCTTTACTGTTGGACATAAACTTGGTCGGGTTTGCCCAGGTGTCACACTAAAAGAATGAACGGAGTGGCGAGTGACAAATCTGTAGGAAAATCTGTTAATCATAAGAAGTACGTGAATTGCAAAACTCAAGTTGTTCATAAAATACCATGCTATTGTGGAAACATTTATGTAGGGCCAACAAATCTATATTTAAATATCAGGATCCAAGAACATGCACTCAATGTAAAGAATGGCACTGGTTCACATTCATTGGTTCTTTGCGGCTTACGATTGTGTAAATCCAATTTTGATAGAACAGATATTGTACAGATATAGAGCGCAAAAAGGAGTGAAATAATGGAAGCCTTTTACATGTTTTTCGAGGGTGATAGATGCAGCAGCCAACACTCCATAGCTTTGTAGCAGCCATGTAGTACGTAATTGTTTTATTTAGTTGAAATGATTGCGAACGATCCTTACAAGCGTCCGTCGATTCATTGCCACGCGCACTTTCGTAAAGCAAATGCAAGAGGCATTCTAAATGAGGAAACAATTTTTTTCGCTTGATATAAATGCTCGTTCCGGGATTTGCTCCAGTTATCGAACTTGTTACACAAGGTAAGCAGCAGTTGTTCTAGTACGACGCTCCACTGGACTACATCTGCTGAAAAAGTTAGAAGCATGTGTCATTTTTCTCTTCAGACCTTATAGGAATACTGCGTGTAGGGGCGAAGAGTGCGAAAGTCGTGAATGGGCGGCATTAGAAGCCAAAGCAATCCACTTCTGCATACATATGGCGTAGAGAATACATGACTCATCCCAGACAACACCAAAAAAATATGATAACGTCTGATTTGCAAGCTTACTCCGTTCCCGGACATAATTTCACGCGCTTAAAGAGTACTAATACACGTGCGACTGCGTTTTTATAAAACAACTTGGCCTCAGCCGACGCAATGGTACACAGATGCTCTCAGCCAGACCATGCTAGACGCTGTCAGTATTCCTTCTATTTGCACTCAAGATAAATGCGTGGGGGCAATGCCTGTTTCTTGTCCTCCAGAAGACAGAATTTTCAAGACCCTAGGTTCTGAGCTTTCTGGCGTTATCTTTCCCGCGTTTCGCCACCGCAAGCAACACATTCCAGTCTTATCATACCTGGCTCGCGTTTTCGTAAGTGTGAGTACCTAAAGAAGGTCTAGGTTGGGGTGACAAAAAGCGTCATAATCTTGTCCCACTGAGATTGAGTAAACGCCAAACTTACTTTCTCACCACGACCAAGCCGCTTTTCGGTGACTGTGTCACAACGCCAGGCGCGGTGAGCGTGCCTCGAAAGCATTGGAAAAATAACGAAATTATTTACAATAATGTTCGAGGTTAGAGAAAGCGCTAAACCTTGTCCCAGTAAGATTCAGTGCACGCGAAACTTATGTTACTAAGGCGGGTGAGGTGAGCATGCGCAAAAACTACCGAAAAAGTTAAAACAATGTTGAAGCTGATAGAAAGCGTCGTAATCACCTCCTAGTACGAGTTATTAACTCAAATTAACTGCTCCAAGACAGCAGAGCTGTGTTTCGCTTACTGCGTCACAAGTCTCGGTTCCGTGTTATAAGAGTCTAAATTGGTTTAAATGGGTCGCAGACTGTCAAACGAAATTGTAGTACGTATGTAGCTGTAGTATGTATGCTGTAGTATGTAGCTGCAGCTACGTATGTAGCTGCAGCTGTGTGTACGTATGTAGCTGTAGTACGATAGTGCAATCGCGCTGTGTCGAAGTACACAACGAATCCAAGAATACACCGGCAGCATAAGAAACAGGCCACATCCAAAAGATGGGGATCGGCGAACAGGCGAACTTCACATATGCAGGCGGCTTCGCTCGCTTCAGTGGCGTGTTGGCGCGTAAAGCATGCATATGAGGCGTCTGCCGCACCACTAACTCGTTGCTATGTAACTCACGAAAAATAAATCGCAAGGTGTAAGTTTATTAAAAGCTAAAACATTTAAGAGGAAGCTTTAGCTCGGGTGCTCCTATCTAAATACATATAAAAGGAGAATTCGTTTTTCTCGGCAACTACTGCACTAAATTTGACTGGGTTTGCGGCATTTGAAAGATAAACTTAAAGTCTAGTGACTGTTTGTTTCGAATTTTTGAGTTAGGCGGTCAATATTTTATAAAAAATTTACAAAAATTGCAAATTTTCAGAAAACGAAACTATCAAGTTTACAACTCTGTAACTCAACAAGAAAATTGATATTGCAATTCTGTGAATTGTATCTGATAGCACATCTAAAGCGGACAAAATTGATATGTTACACATGAACCTCAAAAAATGTAATAATATGTAATTACAACTTTTGCAGAACCCTCGTGAACAATGTAACAAATTCACGTAAGATGTAGAATGACATATAATATTTGTCCGCTTTGAATGATCTAATGGATGCCGTTTACAGAACCGCGATATCTGTTCTTGATGCAGAGCTACTAGTTTGTAAACTTCATGCTTCTATTTTTTTCAAACTTCTGAATTTTTGAAAATATTTCTAACAAAATGCAAGCCCTAAATCAAAATTCTGCTTCCAACAGTCACTAGAATTTATCATACTCTCTCAAATGCAACAAATTTCATTAAATCGGTCCAGGGGTTGTCTCAGAAAAACGTTTTTGAGTTTTTACATGTATTTGAATAGGCCGCGTCGGAGTTGGGCCCGAGCTAAAGCTTCGTCTTAAGCTTTAGCAGGAAATAATAAAAAATATATAAAACGTTGTCTAAATTCATTTGACATTACTCTTTTTTCCATGGTCGCATCAGCTAAACAATGGGACTAACACTAGCCTTGACGTGTTTCCTGTTGCCAGTAAGTTCATTTATAGGAAAAACTTTATCGTTTTAGCGAGAAAAAATAAAATAAAAATAAAACGCCGTCTGAATTGATTTCACATCCTGTGTTTTTTTCCACTGCTCGCGTCAGCTTATGTGTAGAATGAACACTACGTGTGACGTGTTTCGTGTTCCCAATTTTTGCCGAGTGTCCCGTCTTGTTTATTTTTTCTTTCCCTGCAGGTAAACGAGTAAGCCGACAACTGAAATAATTTTACTATGAACCAAGCGGTGATGGAACGGTCAACGGAGCCAGAACGTAAAGAAAAGTGCACTCTAGGTATATTACACAAAATTTCTTTCACATTGCCTTATTTTTTTCCGATGCTCGGGTCAGCTAGCGGATGGGATGCACACTAGACTGGGCGTGTCCCCTCTTGTTTAATTTGTTTCTCCATTATTCAGAAGCTTTCCTATTTAACACGGCGTCATGAAAAAAGGCACTGTCTGTGGAGCCAGCTACCTAACGAAAAGCGCGCTCCTGATACTTTTCGCAAACTCCATAGTTGCCCAGGGTTCTCTACATAAGTTTCTCTTCATTTCCAGAACGGAAGTGCGCTTATGCAATTGCTGATTAAATATTATTAACGTAAAATATCCGCTGACAATGTCTTTATAAGTACACTTTCTTTGTTATTAAAAATGCTAGGCTTCACCTTTCGCTAGATGAAGAATATTTGCGCGTCCACTGCGTAGCTTGATAGCGCACCAAGGCAAAACATTATTATGCTTTTACCGCTAAACACATTAGAAAAAATCTGCCGGAAGTGGCAACCATAAAGGTACCGCCACGTTCCTGCCTCCCATTTCGGCCATGCTAACAATAAATGATGCGAAAACTACCATTACACCGTCCGTAGGGACAGTGTGTAAACGTCCGTCAGCGTATCGTGGAGAAATATGGCATCGCCATTTATAAAAAACTTAGGTAATTATTAGCGTGCCTTAAAGGATGTCTTTGTGGGCACCTTAACTAGATAGCGCCTCCATAATCAAGGGAGCCTCCATATCGCTTAGATTGCGCGTTTCGTCTGAATGGCATCTCGTCGTCGGCGCATGGGCGGCGGCGCAAAGTAGCAACATGGCGTCGTCCTGGCAGTTGCAGGTTTCGATGCATGAGTGCTAGATTTGCTTATGCTGGCTCGATAGGTGAACGTTGGGGCCTGTTTTATGTGTGACGCCAGTCGTGGCAGCTTAGTGTGTAAGGCGCTTCACTGCTGAGCGCAAGGTCGTACATTAAATCGCGGCCATGGCGGCCGAATGTCCACGGGAAAAAGAAACAGAAATACGCGCGTGTGCTTGGATTCAGGGGCACGTTGAAGAATTCGAAATTGATAAACTCACTCCGAGTCCCTCACTGTAGCGTGCCTCTCATGAACAAATCGGGCTTTTGGTGCGTAAAATCCAACATTTAAATTTCTAGCGTTATGAGCGAGCAAAGTTTCAAACGTGTCAGTTTCAGCCACTATATATATTTCATGGGCAAGTGCTCTTATCCTACCCTGTTTCTGCTCAGTCCCCTTTTACCTTATTAGGGCGTAGGAATTTGTGGTTAGAAGGCTTCGGGCCAGGGTGGCCCTTACACTGGCTATGGCCTCAAAGTGGAAGCGTTCGTATTTACCAGTGGGTGCTACGTGCCCAGATTACTCAGTGCCAGTGATGAATGGGCAGATGCAGCGTACCACCTAATATGCACAAGTCCAATCTCACAGTCCGGACTCACCAGTTTCATACTGCCACCTTGCCTCCGCTACAGTGTCGCATCCAGCTATGACCGCTGAGTACATGACAACGGATTCTACAAAACACTGCTTTAATTAGTACACTACACAGGTCTCACAGCACAAATATAATAGAGATATACATATTGCTTGACAGCTGTTCAGCATCAACGGTTTATTGCGCAGGTCGCGCGCTGAAGATGACGCTGGCCATGATGATGAATATATACAAATGAAGAAGATGAAGGGTTAATACAATGCTTACAATATCAAGAATTAAGGTTTCAGGGCAAGTCGTTATCGCAATAAAAAAACATCAAAAGGAAGTGCTCGAACACGTCTTACGGTGTTTATCAGCCATGTTTCCGAGTACCTTGGGAAAATAAATTTAATGTCATGCCGAGTGTGCATGTTGCGAAAATGGGGTTCATCAGATGTTTAATGCATGGCGAAAATTTTAAGTTTCCAGCTGTGAATACACTTGTAAAGAAAACTGGTGCCACACTTTGTCCCTCTTTTTCATTTTTACGCAGCGTTTGTACAATTACCAAAATATTTGTTGAACTAAACAAGACACTTGATCATATTGCTTGAAAAGAAGAGGCATGCCGTGGGTAATGCGCGGACCACACCAAAAGCGTCAGATTTAACCTCAGCTTCTGCAGTAAATTACGTATTCTAGCAGCCTGGGAGCGTTTTAAATGTGTTTCATGAAAGGGGGGGGGGGGGGAGGTCTGCAGAATTTAGCACGCCTTCCAGGGACCACTATTATTGCCCTAAAGATTATATTCTCTTTGAGGCCAGGCACTCATGAGGTCTTGCCGGTATGAGATGACAAGCGAAGTGTATACCACTCGCGCTAAGGATAGTGTCTGCTCAGTACTGTAAAGTTACATGCCACGCCAGGTACTTCCATTTAAAACCAAACGCCGTTTGCAGTTCTCCGCAGGGGCGCCGCCTCTCAGCGAGAGAGTCCATGTTTATATCGCGCAAGTGCGCCTACGTACATGGCAGCCCGGTGAAGTCACTCATAGTGACACGTGACTATAACAATTATTCAAGCCGACATCATTTATTCGTTTACTATGTTGTTTCAATGGATGACTCAGAGTGAAGAGAAATAATGAAACACGCAAGCCTTATGTCGTCGTGTTTTTCTTTTACTTCGTGCCGTATGGTAAGAGAGATGTACTTCCATTTCGTCTCCTCGGTCCCACGTCACGCATTTGCGCGCGCAGAGAACCAAACTATGTCGTTTTTACTTGCGTATTCCAGCACCGGTCTCATGCTCTTTCATCCTTTCACGCCTACCTCATTGCTCGCGATTACGGCGCTGATCAGGTGCTCTTGTGCAGAGCGCGAGAAATCACTTGCTGCGCAAAACAAGACAGACAAAAGAGCTCGCCCGCGAGACCGTCACCGGAACTGCGCCACTCAACAAAAATACGGCAGAGAAAATAGAAGGCAGCACTGATGACGTATCCGTCAGGCGATCCTCCGGCCTGGCATGGGAGAGTGCAGGGACGGAATTTGGCTTACTGAGCCTAGAGAAGCAAAATGAAGAGGGTGTCTATTTTGTTTAGCTGTGTTACGCTCGTCTGCTGCAATCACGGGTTAGCACCATTGCAAACATTTCCATCTCTGCTATTAATGATATAATTTAAAGAACGTTCCTTAGAGGGCATGTAACCACTTCCAAAGGATAACCAAAATTTTATTGTGCTCGGTGAGGGTTCCTTTAAGAATGGCGCTGACCGTAGCACTTGTGCAATCGAATTTATGTGCGCTTGCTTGTATACCAGTTTTTGTATTAAAGAAGGTGACAGTTTCGTCCAAATGGCGAAGCACTTCATTCTAATAGTGAACTGCTAGACAACTACGCATCGTGAGGTTGATAGTTTTATGGGCTACATAGCTCACAGTAAACGTTTTCTTGCTAAATAAATAGCAAGCATGATGTCACGTCCGCCTAGTCAAACTTGACAAACGCTGTCATTATGAAGTAATGTCGGCATCAGGAATGGAACCCTTGGAGCAGCCTCTTGGCTCAATACCTGTCCGACACATGAGTTTACGCGATCTCTAACACTTAGGGACGCTGGAAGACAACGCACGTGAAGCGACACGCCATCTCGGCTCCCCCAACTATGCACCCACCGCAGATTACCTGCAAGGTGCCGCACGCCGACAGGGAATGTGCTCAACCACACGAATAACCATGCGCAGCCACGGGCGCCCACCTTCCTACCCCGTTCCATGTGCACCACACACACACACACACACACACACACACACACACACACACACACACACACACACACACACACACACACACACACACACACACACACACACACACACACACACACACACACACACACACACACACACACACACACACACACACACACACACACACACACACACACACACACACACACACGCACGCACACGCACACGCACACACACACAAACGCACAAACAAACAAACAAACACACACACACACATGCACACACACACACACGCACACACACACGCGCGCACGCACGTACATCATAGTACGTGTACATACGCATCGCAAAGTATCCGGAAGAATTTAACTTTATCGTCCTTTTGTTGGGCAATCTCCATAACTTGTACAACCTCGAGGGCCGAAATAGAAGGGCAACTTCTTGAAATGCATGAAAGGATTTGAATGCGGGCTTAGAATCGATGTCCTACCCGTAGTTCTACTGAAGGACACATTTTATTTATTTATTTATTTATTTATTTATTTATTTATTTATTTATTTATTTATTTATTTATTTATTTATTTATTTGTTTATTTATTTATTTATTTATTTATTTATTTATTTAAATTTCAGCCTCAATGAGGCTATTGCAACTGTGGGATGAACAACAAACCTACAAACATTTATAAACAAGCTTGCGTGAATTGTTTCAGTAGTAGTGAACGGATGTTGCCCGGCAATGAACTCCAGACTTCAATTGCTGATGGAAAAATCCTGCTTTTAAAAGAATCAGCGTGGGCAAGAAAGGTTGAGGTATTTAGGGCATGATGACTGCTCGTACATGATGGTTTGGAAAAAGTCAAATAGTTATCTAGAGAGGAGAAGCCAGGAGAATTGGTTAACGCGTGAAGGAATTTGAGGCATTAAAGTTTGCGACGCTCTGAAAGAGGAGTAAGACCAAGAAAGGAAGAGAGTAAGACGGTGAAAATACCTTGTCATATCTCCGACAATCTTTTTGCACTGATTGTAATTTTTAGACGTCACAATGTATTTTTGGATTCCGTACAAAGCAGCCATATTGGAGGATGGGGCGAATGAGGGTTTTATATTGTAAGAAGTTAGTTTCCATGAGGAGCAAGACACAGCGTTCGATGTAAGTAACCAAGTTTTTTAAGGGCCTTGCTACAGGTGACATCAATGTGTTTCGACTGCGACAAATCGTGTGTTAGCAGGATAACGAAATATTTGAATTCGAAGACCCTATTTGGAGTAATATTATTAAAGACATGGGCAAAGAAGGAAGGGAATGAGCTTCGTAAAAAAGGCGTGGAGACAGTTCTGGAAAAGTTGATATTCATTTTCCTTGCTTTGGACCAGTTACAGAAGTCAGCAAAAGAATTGTTAAGGCAAATGTGATCAACAGCAGATTAAATTTTTTGACATGAAACACAATCATCTGCAAGAAAGCCTATTTCAACTAACATGTGTAGGGCTAGATCACGATTATAAAACAGGAATATAAGAGGGCCCAGTACTGAGCCTAGGGGAATTCCTTATAAAACAGGCATCAAGGGTGAGTTGGTAGAGTTGAAACATACATATTGCGAACGCTGGAAAAGAAAGTCCGATATCCAGCAAACCAAAGGTGCATTCTTTACTGTAGTGAACAGTTTGTAATTAAGTTATGGGTTTGAGACAGTGTCCAAGGCCTTTGTAAAGTCTGTAAAAATAGCGTCGTCTGGACAATGGGCTTTTAGATAAAAACGCTACGCCCCATGCCTTCACACAGCAACCGCCTAACTTGGTTAGATCCCAGTAAAGTTTTCTTTAAACCATAGCGTGCAATATCAAAAATGTAGGCGTAGGGAGGAAATAGTCAACTAGGGCTCGCTGAAACAATTACGTAGGCTGATGAGGCACCAAGTAAATTCTCTAAGCACGGGCGCTGATCTTATGTTGTTTTGAATATAACCGCATGACAGTCCTTAATAACCTGACCATGCGTTCAATGATTACGTGAAGAATTCAGCAATTTTCAGATGATGTCATTCTTGCCATACGAGTAATAAATCTTTAGAGTTTTACATCTGTGCATCGTACCTCAACAAAGGGCCGTTTCAATTTTCATTTAAAAAAAGCTACGAAATTTGTCCGCAGTATTTTTCTCGCAACTGCACACTTTGATTTTAAATATTTTGCATAGCTAATAATGCTACTTAAAAGGTTTCAGGCCCTTTGGCAAATTTTCTCTGTAGATCTGCAGCTGTGCAGAGCCACCATTTACAGTTTTACTGTAAATAAATGTCAATGTGTTTCATAACAAAAAATGATAAACATTGAAATGTGGAGTTTCCGCACTGTGAGAAGGCCTGCTTCATCGCAAAAGGTGACGCTGTCTCGAGTAGATGAGACTAGTGTCCGCAAATGTCACAACAAACCGCCATGGCACCTTTTCCTTCCTCTAACATAACCAGTCGACTGTGTGCCTCATTCCTATACGCACTCTTTTTCGCTTGATTCACCTGATTTCCGTTTTGCCTGCTCACATATGCTGTAGCTACAGACCCCGTCATTTTCACCTCCTTACCCTCGGCTCGCTTTCTTTTCCCCTTCTATTCACGACGCACGTAAAGTTGAGGTACTTCTCGTTCTGGATCAGTTTAATTACAGAAGTCACGTGCCAAAATCATTGACGCTGCAGAGAGTGCGTCTTCCGCACCAGAATTTTTGCTAGTGAGCTTGAACATCTGGCAGGGAGGGGGGTTCCTCGAGAAGGACGACGCATTGTATCTGTTTCAAAATCCGGCCGTTACGGCTCCGAGCAGCCGCTTCATATTTTGCGTACAGAATAAGCAGTTCGCGATCTAGGCGTCTCGCTTGTCTGTTAGCTATGCCCCAGCCTGGTGAGGCGCCCTGTAAGACAATGAATGCTCCAGACGTTTAGGAATACTGACCCTCCGAGAAATTGAATAAGTGTCACAAAAGTGCTTCATAAAACACTTGCGTTTTGCTAAGCCGCGGATAATTGGATTTTTACAATTAGACTTTCGTGGAACGCGCTTTAAGCGTGGAACTTCTGGATTCGTATGCATTCTTCAGTGATGCAATTTTTAAGAGATAGTCCATCGATAATAGCCGGTTCCGTATTTGGCACTCGAAAGGTATCTACGACCAGTTGGTTTTTTTTCCCAACACTTGTATGTTAATTGTTCTGCCCCTATACTCCATAACATGGGGATTTACTTTCAATGAGTTATAAGAGCCTTATCAGGAGGCGAATTATTTATGACATATAACCAGTGGACGGAACCATTTGGTCACGTTCCTAAAGCTAAGCTTTCAAAATATTTGACTCTTTTCCGTTATCCAGCTACTTTTGCAATTGGCGTCAAACTTCTCAACCTTTTAGCATTACTCGAAATGTCGCCGACAAACTATATATCCGAAATGTTACGATGTTGTCCGTGTTCGCTGGCAGGCACGTCTGAGTAGCCATTTATACGTCACTTGCGGTTTTTCACTGAAAAGTGACACATCGCTCATTGCGCTCTTTTATTTGACGAAGCACATTATGCTCCCTGAAAGAGAGGCAGGAAACCTTCTATTCCAAATGCGCATGCCTATTGATACAGCGCAATATACCTTCGCGCGCATTTACTCGACAAGCAATAATTTGAGAAGAAGTGCACATGGATTGTGATTAGAGAACAACTGTTTTCCTGAAGCGAAAATGCCGTACACCGCTTACAGTTGCGCGGAGATGGGGAGCATGTCAAATAACGAGAATAAGTGTCGGCTAGCGCTGGACTTGTTTCTCATCAGTAATGTTCGCTGAATGGACTGCGCCACCGTCGAGAAAATAGATGAGCAACGGCTGAATTAGGCAACGGGGAAGTTATACCGACTTAGCAGAAATTTATCGCTGACAGTGACAGCTGTGTACTTTCCAATATGAGCTAAGGTGTAAAAACCACAAAAAAAGTCGCAGTTTCTCCCCAAAGGCGAATCGTCGATTGCCATAGCAAATTAGTGGACAGCTATACTAAGTAGGGTAAGTAGTGTTGTCGGCTGTATTACCTTGGAACACAATCGCTTACCTACATAATTAACAAACACGGTGTCAGTGCGGACAAGCAAAGCAAACATGAACACATCAGACTGAATAAGGGCGGACGCGCTGTCAAAACGCTGATGTAAGCAAGCGGCAGCAGCAGCGAGCCAAGTGACCTTTGTGCGGCCTTTGACTTTTGACCTTTGAACGCAAGAGCGGCGAGAACATAGCGCGCACATAGGTATCAGCCTTCTGCAGGTTCCTTACAAGATACCGCGCGCGCGAAAGGGCGCGGCCGCGCAAAGTACGCACTTGTTGGTGGAGTCGAAGCTGCTCCCGCGTCCCTAGTGCGCTGCCTCCCCGCTTTCCTCCACACATGGCGCGCGCGAGAATGAGCCCCGATGGTCGGTTCCCTTGCGCCTGCAGTCGCGAAATACGCGGTGGCCGCCGGACCACAACGTCGCCCCCTCTCTCTCCCTCTCTCTTTCTCTCTCCCTCGCATTATACCATCGCGGTCGCAGGACTGAACTGCGATCGCTGACTTCCTTCGCGTGCTTTCACTCGCACATACAGCATACGACGCGCCGCGAGGGTGTTATCGTCTTTGTACTTTACACGCCACTGGCGACAGAAAAACTGCGCCTAGAGTGTGCATATAATTTTTATTGTAATAGAATGTGTCACAACGATAAATGCCTCCATTTACAGTTGGCATAGTTTCCAGCTGTAAGCCCGCTAGGCCAAATTAGAGGCCTTCTGTAGAAATGTTACACGCACTCTAGTGCTAACATTGGCACCTCAATGAACACAAGCCCGTCGGGACGTACCATCGGCATGGAAATGCCCAAGCCAATCCAATTAAAACCAGGTCGGACGCACCTAACTGCTTCCCCCGCAACTACTCTGGCCTGATTTCAGAACGCACGCACGTTACGGCATCCGGGACTTTTATTCTCTAGGACGATGCGAGTTTCGCCCACTCCTACGCTTCTGCAGCACCTCCCGCGGGACTCATCAGAAGCGCGATTTTCTAAAGTTCCCTTATTTTTTTCACATACATGCTACCTAATCTTGAGCATCTGCCACTTTTCCAGCACTTGTCACAGTTGGCTTGGTCACTACAGAATTTATTATTTATTTATTGTACCCGAAGGGCATAGAATACATTATAGAGGGGAGGGGCTATCATTACAAATATATGCGAGCAATGAATATGCAAAATAAAGGACGAGAACACTAAGAGCAAAGAAAAAATGCTGTCCCAAATGAAAATCTACCCGGAAGGTAAATGGTGTCTTTAGACGTAGGAAGGCAGAAAAAGAAACAGAAGAATGCGTAAACTGAGCACATATTGGCACAATGAAAGAGGGTATTCAGAATATGCTGGCGAGTGACCTGCGGAAATGATCAGTGTCTCTAATGATGCCTGACGAAGCAGGAAGGTGATTCCAGTTGTGGCATGCTTTAGGAACGAAGGACAGGGAGAAAGTCACAGTGATATTAGGGTCGATGCTTTCTTTCTTTCTTTCTTTCTTTCTTTCTTTCTTTCTTTCTTTCTTTCTTTCTTTCTTTCTTTCTTTCTTTCTTTCTTTCTTTCTTTCTTTCTTTCTTTCTTTCTTTCTTTCTTTCTTTCTTTCTTTCTTTCTTTCTTTCTTTCTTTCTTTATTCGATTACAAATTATACAGTCAAAAATTTTGTAAGCCCACCAAAGCAATTATGCTTTTGAGCGGGACTGGGCAGTGCTCTGGCCCAAATGGCACAGTCTTATGCTCACTCTTCTGGGCTCAACCGTTTCGTTGTAAAAGGGGGCGCCTTTCGTTTGAGCGTGCACGTTTTGAACGATAGCTAGCTTTCCTTGCGCCGGCAACGATAATCAACCTGGTATTTTTTTTTTGCTTCTGCTTTTCAACAACGCCTTTTATTAGTAGGGAGTGGTTTAATTTAGTTGATATGATTGCGAGTGCTCTTTACATGCGTCCATCGAATCAGTGCCACGTGTAATTTCGTAACGCAGACAAAAAACGCATTCTAAATGAGGAAATGCTTTTTTTTTTGCTCTACATAAATGCTCGTTCCGGGGTTTTTCTCCATTCATCTAACGTGGTGACACCAGGTAAGCAGCAGTAGTTCTCGTACGAAGCTCCACTGAACGGCATCTGCTGAAAAAATTAAAAGCATGTGTCGTTTTGGCCGGTAGACCTTTTAGGAATACTGCGTGTAGGGGCGAAGCGTGTGAAAGTTATGAATGGGCGGCATTACAAGCCGAATAAATTCGCTTCTGTCTACACATAGTACTTAGGTTTAGGTGCACGTTAAGAACTCCAGGTGGTCAAAATTTCCGGAGTCCTCCACTACGGCGTGCCTCCTAATCAGAAAGTGGTTTTGGCGCGTAAAAGCCCATAATTTAATTTTTCTGCCTACACATGGCGTAGAGAATACCCCACTCATCCCAAACAATACTATCAAATATGAAAACGTCTGATTTGCAAACATTCCCCATTCCCGGTTATAACTTCGTGCGCTTTAAGAGCACAAATACACGTGCGACGGCGCTCTTAGAAAACAACTTAGCCTCAGCCGATGCGATGGTAGACAGAGGTGGCCACAACACAGGCTCTCAGGTAGACGACCATGGTAGACCCTGGCAGAATTCCTTCTATTCGCACTCCAGACAAATGCGCGGGTGCAATGCCTGTTTTCAGTCTTTCAGAAGGCAGAATTTTTAAGTTCTTAGCTTTTGAGCTCCTTGGCGTTATCTTCCCACCGTTTTGCCGGAGCAAGCAACATACTCCAGTGTTATCATTCCTGGCAATTTGTGGTCGCGTTTTCGCAAGCGTGAGTACCTAAACAGGGTATATGTTGGGGCCACAGAAAGCGTCATAAGCTTGTCCTACTGAGACTGAGTAAACGCCAAACTTACCTTCTCACCGCGACCAAGCCGCTTTTCGCTGACTGTGTCACAACGACACGCGGGGTGTGCGTGCCTCGAAAGTCTCTTAAAATAATAACGACGATATTTACAATAATGTTCGAGGTCAGTGAAAGCGCTAAAGCTTGTCCCGGTAAGACACAGTGCATGCGAAAGTTACGTCACTAAGCCGGGCGCGGGGATCCCGCCGTAAAACTACCGGAAAAAGTTAAAATAATGTTAAGGCTCATAGAAATCGTCGCAACCGTTTCTCAGTATTAGTCATTAGCTAAAACGATCTATGTCAAGACAGCCGAGTTGTCTTTCGCTCACTGCGTAACAAGTCTCGGTTCCGGGTCATATGAGCCTAAATTGGTTGAAATGCGTCGCATATTGTCAAACAAAATTTCCCACCTTCCTGCAGTTTAACAGTGCATTAACGTCCTTTCGAACTGCACTACGAACGCAAAAATGCGCCGACAGCATATGAAATAGACTACATCCAAAAGATGGCGGTCGCCGAAGAGGCGAACTCCACATATGCAGCCGCCTGACTCGCTTCGGTGGCGTGTTGGCGCAAAACGCATGCATATGATGCGTATGACGTGCCGCTACTTGTTGCCACGTAACGCAATAAAAATAAATCGCAAAGTGCAAGTTCATTTTTATGGAAAAGGTTTTAGTTTTAGCGCGAAGGAATAAATAAATAAAAAGCGGTTATAAATTATATTTCACATTGTTTTTTTCTTCCGGTGCTCCCGTCAGTTAACGGATAGGATTAACACTGGGTGCGACGTGTTTCCAGTTGTCAGTAAGTTCACTTAGAGGCGAAGCTTTTTGGTTTTAGCGAGAAAAAATAAAATTAGGATTTAGAAAAAAAATAAGAATAAAATAGAAACTTGTTAGTTATAGCGAGAAAGAATAAAATTCGAATTGATTTCACATTCTTTTTGTTTTTTCGCTGCTCGCTTCAGCTGACTTGTGGGATGAACACTAGGCGTGACGTGTTTCCTGTTGGCAATTCTTGTGGAGTGGAGCCTTTTGTTTAATTTCTTTCCCTATGGTTAAACGAGTAAGCCGACGACTGAATTATTATTATATTGAACCAAGCGGAGACAAAGATGGAACTGTGAATGGAGCCAAAGGGTAAAGAAAAGCGCACTCTTGGTACGTAACCCAAAATTTCTTTCAGACGCTTTTTGACCCGATGCTTGCGCGAGCTAACGCATAGGTTTACGACTAGCAATTACGGGTTTCGTCTTGCCAGTTCTTGTTGAATTTCTATCTCTATGATTTACACAAAATTCCTTTGAGGCGCTTTTTTTTCGGTGCTTGCGTGAGCTAACGCATAGGTTTACGACCACCGATCACGGGTTTCGTCTTGTCAGTTCTTCTTGAATTTCTTTCTCTATGATTACACAGAGGAAGCTTTCGTATGTAAAGCCATGACAAAGTCGTCTGACTGTCGATGGAGCCAGCATCCAAATGAAAAGCGCACTCTTGGTACGTTACACAATCTCCATGAGTGCACTGGGATCTCCACACAAGTTTCTTCTTCAGTTACCGAAAGGAACTGGGCTTATGTGAACGATGATCAAAAAGTATTTACGTAAAACATCCACAGCTCGCGTCTTTATATGGAGACCTCTTATCTTTTATTGAAATATGCTAAACTTATCGCTTCGCATTACGGAGTATATTTGCCCGTCCACTAGCTTAATGACGCAATAGGGCGTGACATCGTAATAATTTCACCGTTAGACACATTAGAGTAAGTCTGCGCGAAGTGGCAACGGGGAAAGGTGCCGCCCAGTTGCTAGTTCCCATTTCTGTCAAGCTCACAATATTCAATACATGATGCGAAAACTAGCATATGCATGAGCACGTCCATACGGCCAATGTGTAAAACTCCTTCTGCATATTTTGGAGAAATATTGGATGACCATTTATGAATCATTTCGCTTACTTTTATCGTGCCTTAAGTTTTGCATTTGCAGGGGTCTGAGCTAAATCCCGCCATCATAATGAAGAGGGTCTCACTATCGCATTGATTGCGCGTCTTGCCTGAATCGCGTCTCGTCCTCGGCGCATGCGCGGCGTCGCAATGTAGCCACATGGCGGCGTCCGTGCATTTGTAGATTTGAATGCATGGGTAGGGTCGATCCAAATAGGTTGCGAAGCTTCGAGCGTAAGCAGTTCAGTAAAAATTGTCACCGACATCAGCAAGGGTGGTTATGGGAGAAGCGACTGAAGCGTGACTACGTTTGTAGGGAACAAACAATGGGAAAGATAAAAGCGTTTTTTTTAATTCAAGCGAGACACAGTTACTTTCCATAACGAATAATAATATTCTCGGTCAATTTTACACATTCGTGAGGAGTTAAGGAAATAGAAGTTGATTTAGTTTTATTATTACTAAAGAATACATTTCTTTTCAGCGCCCACCGTTACGGGGGCGTTGACGCCGCGATCACTCTTAGTGCAATGTACCTCATGAAGCGTGCACAAAGACGCGCTTGTAAAGTTCACCTCTTGAAATATGCCCCCTTCACACGTTGTGCTGTCTTGCTTCTCGAAGTTTGTCTGAATTTGGTGAGGCGCGGTAACTTCATCACCTAAAGCACTCCACACAAGCACTCATGAGCACTTCAACCTAAAGCTTTCGTCGGCCTCCAAAGAAAGTATGTTCTCTGCAGGGGTGAGATTTCGACAACCGTTTGGTTGGCGTTTTCCTGCATCGCGTACCGCGCTGAATGCTCGATACGCCCATCGAATCGAATGGCGGAGAGTTCGAATATATAGCTTTAAAGGCAGGCGAACAAAACAAGTTTCGCGCCTTCCAAAACAAAATGGCGTCACTTTTGTTTTTAACGGATATGACGTCACAATATTTTTTCTTCAGCCGGAATTGTTCCCTCCACATACAGATGGCGCTAAGCCCCAAGAACCGGCGGTAAACCGCCATTGCTTTGAACGTATGGACTCCTAATTAAGCTTCGCTACCAGGCATATTTACCTTGGCATGGGCGCAAGAGTTGTTTTTGTTAACTCAATAGGTGAGCGTTGGAGCCTGTTTTGTGTGTGGTGCAAGCCGTGGTCGCTTAGTGCGTCAAGCTTTTCACTGCTGAGGTCAAGGTCGTACATTCAATACTGGCCACGGCGATCGAATTTCGACGTCGGCGAAATGGAAAAAACAAGACTGAAAAAAAAGGAAACAAAAAGATGATCGTGTAGTTGGATTTAGGTGCACGTTACAGAACGCAAAAATGATAAATTCGCTCCGAGTCCCTCATTATGGCGTGCCTCATAATCAAAGTGGGAGTTAAGTTTCTTGATGTTTTGTTCTTTTCTCCTTGAAGTCGACCAAAGTCTCTTCAAGGTGTTTATCGGCGTTGATGAAGCAGGAGGCAGGTTGGAGGTAACAAAACTTGAAGGTATATATTGCAACGGAAATATTTACACAGTCAAATACAGAGTTAGCAAAAGAACACTGATACAAAACACACAAGTAAACAGCGCCTTACTCTTCTACTTTTCTTAAGTTAGAGCCTAGGACAACTGTCATTACATACGACCAACCGAGTCTCACTGTTCTACCACTAAGTGGTTACGGCCCAGACTAGCGTTGCATCGTACGGAGTCTTACTGTTCTATCAGGTTTAGTGATTACAGCCTAGACTGAGGAACAAGCACCTCGTCTCGGTTGTTATAGGGGAAAGAGACAAAGAAAAAGGGCGGTAGGGTCGTTAGCCCATCCCACGGAAGCAATTGCCAATGAGAGTTGACAGTTTCTTAAGCCACAACCCAAAGGGATGGGCTTACTCTCATAAGTGAATCTATTGGAAAACCACCCTGTTTTCCCTCTTCCCACATCTTCTTCTCCCCCTCCTATTTCCACGTGGTCAGTGACGGCCTCGTCAAACACGCCAGGCCTGCAGGATTTATTGAGGCCATCTCGCACCTCAGCGGCGTTTCTAGCCAGCAAGGGTGGCTCGGGCGCTGGTGTCCCAACACCGCGTACCGTAGCCCCCCTCAAGGTTTTTCCTGGTAGAAAACTAATTACCGCTGGCGGCATCCGGACTCGGGTGCTCTTCAAACGACGCCGCGCCCCTCTCTACGGCGCGCACTGCATGCTGTAACACGACACAAAGCGGGCTCTCCCCAGCGCTCAAAACAAGATGCACGTGGCTGCCGTCCGAATGCGTAGGGGGGTGAACCCCCCGCTCCGTACGCGCCAGACGTGGTCAACCTTGCTGGCAGCTGCGTCTCTAATTAGCAGGGGACTCAAGAGCCGGTGCCACAACGTCGCGTATACAACCTTTGTCCGCTCGAGCTTTGTCCGCGTGGCCCTATTATGACCATCGGCGGAATGTCAACAAAGCCCGCGTAAAAGCATTTTCTCCGAGTCCGTTTTCCTCTGCACCGCGCCCCCCGCGGCGGCGCGCGCCTCGGCTCGTCACCCAACACCACGCGGGCCGTCCGACCCCTCAACCACAGAAACGATTGCCGCCTGAGGCGCTGGGGGGTTAGACGCTTCCCTATTCACAAAACGCACCGGCAACTCGCGGCACTTCAAAAGTATATACAAAACAATCATGCAGCCCTCCGCCGTCCATTCTGCGTGTTCGAGAGATGAGCGGCCTAACACGTTCCCCCTAAAGAGTATACTGGGCTGATTTTCGCTCAGTGATACGATAAATCACTGCCGCGATTACGTAATGAACATTCTAACCACACCCTAGCCTAATTACATCCCAACAACAAACACTTTCATATAACAAAGCAAGAAGAGAGTAAAAAGAAATACACAATACATGTCATCAAACTATCAAGCACACGATTGCAGTTCCAAACTGTAAGAGCACTCTAGTGTCTCTGGGTCTTGAATCGGCACTCACAAAGTCCGCAATATACAGCGCCAAGTGAGCAGGAACATTCACGCCCATCCAGTTGGCATGGCAGTATAGTATTACGCTGGCTTCCATGAGCTGTTGTGAAGCCTGGACAAAGCATCCGCGTTACCATTACTGACACCCTTCCGATGTCGCACTGACACGTGATATCGCTGTAAAGCCAGCGCCCATCTTGTCAATTTTGCCCCGTGTGGAGTCGAAGTTGTAAGGTACGACAATGGATTGTGGTCGGAAACAACGTTTATCTCGGCACCAAAAAGCCAGTAGTCAAACTTCTTTAAGGCCCATATAATAGCAAACGCTTCCCTCTCAATTGTCGACCATCGCGTCTGAGTCGGCGTGAAGCGGTGGCTGGCAAAGGCATTAGGCCTCTCCTTTCCCTCGGCTGTCATTTGCGCCAAACAAGCGCCCGCCGCCGTAGCTGACGCGTCTGCGAAAAGCCAGTCGGACTCAGATGGGTCCGGAGTGCTGAGCGCCACGGCCTCGCACAGGGACTGTTTCAGCGTCTTAAACGCCGTCTGAGCTTCCTCTGACCAGGGTATGCTATTGGGTACCCCTTTCTTTGTTAACCGCATGAGCGGGCTCGCCACCTCTGCACATTCTCGGACGCACTCGCGATAGTAGCCGCACAGTCCTAGCAGGATGCGTAGCTCCTTTTTAGTGCGTGGTGTCGCCACATTCTTAATTGCAGCTATTTTCTCTTCGTGTTCTGGGGTTGAGAATCTTGGTGCGCAACCTAATTTCTTGAGCATCGACTGTGTGAGCTGTGATTTGAAATTAGTGCCCTGGTCGGAACAGATCATTTCCGGAACGCCAGTGCGACTGAAAATTTCAATCAACGCGTCGCAAGTCGCCTTAGCTGTCAAAGAGCGCACTGGGACAATCTCTGGCCACCCTGTGCAAATGTTCACCAAGCATAGCGCGTACCTATGACCTTTCGCTGACGGTCTGTCTAAGGGTCCAATGATGTCTGCATTGACAATTTGAAAAGGGTGATTTGGCCTAGTGGGAGGAGTTATAGGTACTCTGTCCGTGCGACGCCTGTCAGAGCGAATTTGGCAATCATGGCATGAACTACAATGCTCTAATACCTCCTTCTCCATGCCAGGCCAAAAAAAATTACACCTAATACGCACTTTAGTTTTCCTTGGCCCTAGGTGCCCTCCGCATAGTGACTCATGAGCTAAACGCATCACCTCACTGCGCTTGTCTTTGGGAACAACTAGTTTTCTCACTCGGGTGCCTACGATTGAGTCCCAGTGGTGTAAGAGTCCATCAGAGACGAACATGCCGGATTTCCCACTCCGAGCATCTTCCCACCCCTTCTTTAAGGTAGCGTCAGCTAGCTGCAATCTGCGGAACTCTTCTCTCTGGCTTATTGACGCATCCCTCTCTTCATCAATTAGCTCAACTTCCCCAGAAACACCTTCCTCCTCCAAAGTAAAGTTGCAGGCCACTACCTCGGCTTTCTCATTTGATCTCTCTATCCTCTGAGTAGGCTCGGCCGGTGCTACAGTGGATTCCAGAGAGCTGCTGGCCCTCAACAAATGTTCCCAATCTTCCTTGGTCAACAAACAATCTGTGCCCTCGACGAGCTCATTAGTCAACGCGCAGAGTAGGTCCACGTTCTGAGGTTCCGCTGCCATTTGCGGGCTATTTAACTTTACCGGCAACGTTGCTAGCTTTGCCTCAATAGTTTTACCAAATGCAGACACCAATCTTATTGTGCCTGATGGCTCCACTATACTTTTCGGAAGGAGACTCTCGCGTATGACAGTTATTTCACTCCCCGTATCTAGAATCGCATCTGTGGATACGGTTCCGCATGAGATCGGGATCAACTGTAGGTTAGTCATGCCTTCACCTTGGTGTTTCAAGGCCTCTACCTTTGCAGTAAGGACTCCATCAGGTATCCCACTTCCCGTCTCGTCGGCTATCACCACCCTTTGTGCCCTCGGCCTTGGCTCGATAGCCTTCTTTGGCTGATTTTCCTTGTCACTAGACATCGGGCAATCCTTAGCGAAATGGCCTGAGCTGTGACATACGTGGCACTTTAGGGCGCTTTTCGCCACTCGCGTCGGCTTTTGCCCCATCTCTGCCGCTGATGGCTTTGAGGCATACCCTTTGCCTTTCGCTTGTTCCAAAGTTTGCAGTACTTTGGCAATCTCAGGTGGCTTAAGCCATTCCTCGCCTTCTCGTAGCATCACGTATTCAAGACCCTCTATACTAAGGCCCGCTTTTATACGATCCGCTACCATGAGTTCTGCCATCACTTCTACAGTGTCGGCTCCTCTTACTTGAAGGTAGTAGGAAAAATACGTTTTCACTCGCGACGCGAACTGTGACCACGTTTCCTCCTTCCGCTTCACTGCTCTCTCAAACCTTTGCAGATACTCTGCCGGAGAAAGCTTCAGTTCCATCAGCACTGCCTGTTTAACTGACTCGTAATCTGTACTCTCTTCCTGGTTGAGGTTACGCAGTAGGTAGCGAACGCGCTCCGTTAGAGCTGGCATGACTAAATGCACGCGACTCTCATACGGTACCCCGTACGTAGCAAAAAGTCTTTCTACCTCCTCAAACCATAAGGGTACATCCGCGTCACACGGCAGGCGGAACCCTTTCAGCACTTTTGCGCATTGCTCGACGGGGTCGAAGCCCATTCGCCTCCGATCGCCCCGCTCCGACTCAGCGCTGGACGACGTGCCATTGAGATGTTCAGCATTCGTCCTTGCCTGCAACAGCCTTTCGTACTCAATCTGAAGTTGTATACAGGTAGTCTGAGCATTGAGCCTTTGAATTTCAAGCTCAAGCGTTCTTGTATCATTCGGAATTTGCAAAGGCTGAGATGCCTGCTGCGAAAATTCCTGGCTCTGACTGGGTTCTCTCATTTCATTTGACTTATCGGAATTTAGCCTATCGTCATTTGATAACTCCCGATTCCGATCCATTTCCGCCACCGTCGCACCCTCAACTCCATTAGACTCCATTGTCTCTGCGCCCCCGCGTGTCCTCACCATTTGCTCTACACATCAACTGCCATGCCAACTTGAGAAAGACGCAAGAAATCCTGCTCACCCTTTGCTGAATGCACTGTCGTTTTCGGATCTCCTCCACGGCGCCGGGCTTGGCTGCTGTGGGATCTTCTCAAAGGTGCAGGAGGTGCTCGTTGGATGACTTGATCCTTTCACCACTGGTTCAGGATTCGATGTTGTAGAGCTCGCCGATCCTGTCGGCTGCGCCAGTTAAGTTTCTTTTGTTGTTTTGTTCTTTTCTCCTTGAAGTCGACCAAAGTCTCTTCAAGGTGTTTATCGGCGTTGATGAAGCAGGAGGCAGGTTGGAGGTAACAAAACTTGAAGGTATATATTGCAACGGAAATATTTACACAGTCAAATACAGAGTTAGCAAAAGAACACTGATACAAAACACACAAGTAAACAGCGCCTTACTCTTCTACTTTTCTTAAGTTAGAGCCTAGGACAACTGTCATTACATACGACCAACCGAGTCTCACTGTTCTACCACTAAGTGGTTACGGCCCAGACTAGCGTTGCATCGTACGGAGTCTTACTGTTCTATCAGGTTTAGTGATTACAGCCTAGACTGAGGAACAAGCACCTCGTCTCGGTTGTTATAGGGGAAAGAGACAAAGAAAAAGGGCGGTAGGGTCGTTAGCCCATCCCACGGAAGCAATTGCCAATGAGAGTTGACAGTTTCTTAAGCCACAACCCAAAGGGATGGGCTTACTCTCATAAGTGAATCTATTGGAAAACCACCCTGTTTTCCCTCTTCCCACATCTTCTTCTCCCCCTCCTATTTCCACGTGGTCAGTGACGGCCTCGTCAAACACGCCAGGCCTGCAGGATTTATTGAGGCCATCTCGCACCTCAGCGGCGTTTCTAGCCAGCAAGGGTGGCTCGGGCGCTGGTGTCCCAACACCGCGTACCGTAGCCCCCCTCAAGGTTTTTCCTGGTAGAAAACTAATTACCGCTGGCGGCATCCGGACTCGGGTGCTCTTCAAACGACGCCGCGCCCCTCTCTACGGCGCGCACTGCATGCTGTAACACGACACAAAGCGGGCTCTCCCCAGCGCTCAAAACAAGATGCACGTGGCTGCCGTCCGAATGCGTAGGGGGGTGAACCCCCCGCTCCGTACGCGCCAGACGTGGTCAACCTTGCTGGCAGCTGCGTCTCTAATTAGCAGGGGACTCAAGAGCCGGTGCCACAACGTCGCGTATACAACCTTTGTCCGCTCGAGCTTTGTCCGCGTGGCCCTATTATGACCATCGGCGGAATGTCAACAAAGCCCGCGTAAAAGCATTTTCTCCGAGTCCGTTTTCCTCTGCACCGCGCCCCCCGCGGCGGCGCGCGCCTCGGCTCGTCACCCAACACCACGCGGGCCGTCCGACCCCTCAACCACAGAAACGATTGCCGCCTGAGGCGCTGGGGGGTTAGACGCTTCCCTATTCACAAAACGCACCGGCAACTCGCGGCACTTCAAAAGTATATACAAAACAATCATGCAGCCCTCCGCCGTCCATTCTGCGTGTTCGAGAGATGAGCGGCCTAACAGGGGGCTTTCGGCGCGTAAAACCGAACAGTGCATTTTCAAGCGTTATGAGCGAGCAAAGTTTCAAAGCGTCAGTTTCAGCCACTATATATATTGCGAGGGCAAGTGCTCTTATCCCACACTCTGCTCCTTGTCCCACTTTCTGCTCCATCCCCTTTCACCTTACTAGGGCTGAGGAGGTTGTGGTTAAAAGGCTTCGGACCGGGGCGGCCCTTACGCCAGCTGTGATCTCAAAGTGGAACTGGTTGCATTTACCATGAGGAGCTACATAGCCAGACGCTCAGTCCCAGTGACGGATAGGCAGATGCGTGCCGCGTAATATGTAGAAGTCCAGGCTTACAATCGGAACGCTCGCGTAAGCCGCTGCAAGCTTGCCTCCGCTACAGTGACACAACCATCTATGACCACTGGGTGCGTGATAAGAGATTCCACAAAACACACTGCTTCAATTAGTACTCTACACGGGCTTCACAACACACATATATTACAGGTATACACATCAAGAATTAAGGCTTCAGGGTCATTCGCTGTCGAAACAAAGAACCATATAGAAACGAAGTGTTCGAACACGTTATACGGTGTTTATCAACCATGCCTGCGAGTGGCTTGGGGAAGTTCGACGTCACGCCGAGTTTGCATGTGGCGAAAATGGGGCTGATTTGATGTTTCCTGCATGGCGAAAATTTTCATTTTGTAGCTGTGGTAACATTTGTAAAGAAAACTGGTCGCACAGACTGTCCCTCATTTCAAGTTTTACCCATGGTTTGTACCATTACCGAAATTCATCGTTGATCTAAACAAGGCACTTGATTATATAGCTTCAAAAGAAGAGGCATGCCGTGGGTAATGCGTAGACGAAATCAAAAGCGTCTGATTTAACCGCAGCGTTTGTATTAAATTACGTATTCGATCAGCGCGGGAGCCCTTTAATTGTGTTTCATGAAGAGGGCTTTAGAATTTAGCCGGCTTTTCAGGAACAAATATTACTACCCCCGATATTATATTGCTGCAAGGTCTGGCCCCTCACGAAGTCTAACCTTATCGAGCTAAGAAGCGCACTACATACCAGGCGCGCTAACGTTCGTGTCTGCTAAGTATTACTTTCTTATGCGTCGCGCTAAGAGCTTAAATGTTAAACGAAACGTCATTTGCCATTCTCCTCGCCGGCGCCGCCCTCCCATCGAGAAAGTCGACGTATGTCGCGCAAGGGTGCCTACGTACATGGCAGCGCTGTGACGTCGCTCGTAGTGACACGTGACTTCAAAAATTATTCAAGTCGAAATCATTTTTTTGTTTACTATGTTTCTTCAATAGATGACTTTGAGGTAAGAGAAATAATGAAGCATACAAGTCGAATGACCGCATGTTTTTATTTCACTTCGTGCCGTGTGGTAAGAGATGTCCTTCCGTTTCGTCTGCTTGTTCCACCGTAACGCCGTCGCGCGCGCGGACAACGAAATTGTCTTTTTCTAGCGTATTCCAGCGCCGCGATCAGGCTTCTTCGTCATCTCACGGCTGCCGTGAGATGTAATAAATGGCAATTACTACGGATGCGTGGATGTCTGATTTTCCCTTTGTAAATTACTTCTCTCCACCTTGCGGGTTTCTGCAGAACTGTTACGTCATGAAATAATTCCTAAATATATCTGCGCAACTCTCAACGCTGCTCGCAGCCACTGCATTTCTTGGGAGTGAAATGCGAAAACACCCTTTGTACTTAGATTTAGGTGCATGTTAAAGAGCACCTGGTGGTCCACATTTCCGGTGTCCCCCAGTATGGCGAGCCTCATAATCGGAACACGCATTCGGAACTTAAAACACCATATTTATTTATCTCAACCCTACTGTTGCAAAGATTTGGCTATGTGCATGTCGAAAGGAACGTCTCCGGCGAATTTCACAGACATCCACAGTACTCCAAATATCGCAGGAGTTAACCTCTATGCTCAATAAGTTAAGCCCAGAAGTATCAATGACGTTCAGTATCGCCCGCCGTGGTTGCTATTGTGTTGGGTTGCTCAGCACGAGGTCGCGGGATTGAATACCGGCCATGGCGGCCGTATTTCGACGGGGGCGAAATGCGAAAACACCCGTGTACTTAGATTTAGGTATAGGTTATAAAACCCGAGGTGGTCCAAATTTCTGGAGTACCCTACTACAGCATACCTCATAATCAGATAGGGGTTTTGGCCCGAAAGATCCCATACTATGATTTTTGTGATGTCCAGTATTCAACGAAAGTTAGACCTAGTACAATGTCACTGGAGCCCGTACTGTAGGAAAAGCGCACTGTATTGTGGCGGAACGGTTAAGGCCAGAAGAAGGAATAAAGAATAGCATTGAAGGAAAGTGAAAGACCGGATGTACAGTGTAAGGAAAAGCGCGCTGATTTTATAGCTAAGCGGTTAAGCCCAGAAGAATACAATGTATTCTTCATTCATTCATGTCATGAATTTGTATATTTCACCAACGTTGGGGAGGTACGGCACTGTCAATGGAGCCACAGAATAACGAAAAGTGCGCTCCTTGTACGGCAAAAAACTCCATGGGTGCCCTGGAATCTCTGCAAAAGTTTTTATTCGTTCCCGAAGAATACAGGGTGTAAACAACTTCTAATCAAATATTAATCACGTGAAATATCCGGAGCTTCCGTCTTTATATCGAGATCTTCCTTAGTGCTGTATAATATGCTAGCCTTCTCGTTTTGCTCTATGCAGTATATAATATTGTCCATCCAATGTATACCTTGATACCACACCAAGTCATAACATCCTAATTCTTTGACCGCTAAACACAATGGACTACAAGTGCGCGAAAAACAGTGGCAACGGCAAAGGCGGCGCCGAGTTGCTACCTGACATTTGCGTCAGGCTAACAATATTCAACATATCAGGTGAAAACTAGAATTTACATGAGCACGTCCTTGTGGACAATTTGCAGAGCTCATTCCATGAATTTTCGAGAAATCTCGTTTGGCCATTTATAAAACGTTTAGCTCATTTTTACCTTGTGTTAAGGGCTGCATTTGCCGGTGCCTGAACAAGATGGCGCCACCATGGGAGGCTCCGTTTCGCGTTCATTGCGCGCCTCGTCTGAATCGAATCTCTTCGTCGGCGCCTGCGCGGTTTCACAAAGTTGCAACATGGCCGCGCCCTTGCAGTTCCTGATTTCTCTGCATGGGCGCTATGGCGAGCGTTTCGTCTAGAGTTAGTTATATTAACTCTACAGCTGAACGTTGCAGTCTTTTTTACAGCAATACCAGCCGCGGTAGCCCAGTGCTTAAGGCGTTTCACTGCTGAGTTCAAGGTCGTCCATTCAATCGCGGTCACGGCAGCCGACTTTCGATGGGAGCAAAATGAGAAAAAAGAGAAGACAAAAAAACAAACAGAGAAAGGAAAGAAAGAACGCTCGTGTACTTGGATTTAGGTGCAGGTTAAACAACCCTAAATTGGAAAAGCCAAACCGAGTCCCTCATTATAGAGTGCTGCATAATTAAAACCTGGCTTTCAGCACATAAAACCCAACATACCAATTTCCAGACTGATGAGAGAGCAAAGTTTGAAATGCGTCAATCTCAACAATTAAGTACGCTTTCCAGGGAGAAGTATTACTGTCAGCGTGAATATATTGGCTTCAAGGCCGGCCGCTCACTTGGTCTGGACAGCTTGAGCTAATAAGCGCAGTAGATACCACTCGAGCTAACGATCGCGTCTGCTAATTATTGCATCATTACATGCCACGCAAAATGTTTAAATTTCAAAGCAAACGCCATTTGCCGTTGTCTTCACGGGCACCGCCCTCCCGCTGAGAAAGTCGACGTATATCGCGCAAGTGCACCTATGTCGTGGCATCGCTGTGAGGTCGCCCATAGTGACACGTGACTTCAAAAATTATTCACGACCATCCTTCATTAGTTTACTATGTTGCTTCCATAGACCACTTAGTGTTTAGAGAAATGCTGAAATACACAAACGGAATGTGAGCATGTTTTTTTTTTACATCGCGGCGTACGGCAGTGTACTTCCGTTTCGTCTGCTTGTTCCCACATCATGCAGTCGCGTGCGTGGACCACGAAACTGTGTCGTTTACTACCGTGTTCCATCGCCACGATTATGCTCTTATATCATCTTACGGCTGCTTCATTGCTCGTGATTATGGCACAGATGAAGTATTGTCCTGGAGGAGGTGTTCTCGCCAGTGGCGCGAAAAGAAACAAATGCACCGTTTGTGCGGCAGACCACTCTCCAAAGTGGTCCACTCAAACGGAAAAAAACGTGACAAAAAAAAAGAAAAGTCGGCGGGGTCCTCGACGTATTCAGCACGCCACCCTCGGGCTCAAGTATGGGAGAATGCAGGGAAGGAAATTTCCTTGCGGAGGCTACACGGAGCAAGTGGTGACGGTGTCTATTTTGGCGGTGGCGCTTGCCTCATGCTGTCAAAGGTTAGGACCATTTCAGATACTTGTATCTCTGTTTTTAATGAACTAATTTGAAGAATTGTTGGGGCAGAACGCTCATTAGAGAGTACGTGACCACTTGCAACGTATAACGCGAATATTCTATGAGGCCCGTTGAGGGTTCCTTGAAGAAGGGCGGATGACATAGCCCCCGTGCAATAGAATTTAGGTGTACGTGCTGAAATACCAGTTTTACTAAAAAAAACAAGGTCGGGGTTTCGTCCGAAAGTCGAGGCATATAATTGTGAAAGCGTTAGATAACTGTACATAGTAAGGTTTACTGTTTTTATTGGCTACATAAATCACAATAAACATTTTTTTACTAAACAAATTAGCAAGTGCGATGTCACCCCCACCAAAGGAAACATGAACGACGCAGTAACCATGAACGTCGGCATCAGGAGTCACACTTGGAAGTGCCTCACGCGTGAACGCCAGGAGCTTGGAAGACAGCGCACGTGAAGGGAGGAGCCATCTCCGCAAGCCCAACTATGCACCCGCCGCAGATTACCTTCAAGATGCCACAGGCAACGAGGGAATGCGCTCGACCAGGCAGAGAACCATGCGCAGCCACGGCCGCCCGTCTACATCCCTCCCATGTCCGCATACCATCACCACCACCATACATACATACATACGTACATACGTACATACATACATACATACATACATACATACATACATACATACATACATACATACATACATACATACATACATACATACATACATACATACATACATACATACATACATACATACATACATACATACATACATACATACATACATACATACATACATACATACATGCTGCATGTAAGGGGAGCAAGGAGTGAAATAAATTGTCTTTAAAAAGCAATGCATGCGATGGTGCTACCATGCAAGGCAAATCTTTCCTCGGCGTCCACAAGCATGGTGCTTTCCACATGCAGTGCGCATGTATCCAGTGGAATTTACTTTCTTTGTCCTTTCGTTGAGTAGTGTTCATAAGTTGTGCAATTTCGACGGCCGAAATAGAAGGCAATCTTGCGGAAATGCATAAATTCCTTATACGGTGGACTTAGAATCGATCTCCACTATCCACAGGTCAACTCAATGTTTACAACTTGAGCGCTTGATACAAGGAGGCGTCATGGGCGTTTTCTCATCTGTCCCTAAACTTTCAGAAAGTCACGTCGAGCGATAGCAATGCTACACTCCAAGTCTTCATACAACATGTGCCTAACTTGGTTATTTCAATTTAAGGTTTTCTTTGTGCCAAATTGCGCAATGTCAGCAACGTATGCGTTGGCAGAAAATAGTTAAATACGGCTTACTGGTACGAATATGCAGGCTTATAAGGCACTAAACAAATTCTCTAAGCATGAATGCTGATTTTTTGTTATCACGAATATAACCGCCTGACAGTAGTTAATAAAATGGCAATCCGTTGAATGATTTCGTGACTAAATGAGAAATTTTCTGAAGGTGTCATTTCTACTATATCGGCAATAAATCTTCGCATTTTTCTAGCCTCACTTTTCCCCCCTACTGAAGGCTAGATTCAACTGTCATGAAAAAAGTTACGAAACCTCTCTGGAATATTTATCTTGAAACTACACCCTAAAAACTAGGGTGGGTATCGCAGGAGTGAAGTGGCCGATTTACTCTTCAAAGCGTTGTTTGGTCTCGCAAAATGTCCAGTGGAGTGAAATTTATTGTTCACTCCGTCACCAAGGAGACAGTTAAACGTGCTCTTCACTCTGTCCTTCTCGGAGGGAGTAGAATACCCGTTCTACTCTTGCGGCAATAGAGAACAAAACGTAGCGTAACCTCCCGCTTCAACTGCTGGAGGCAGGCACCGAACATGGCAATGTATCACTCACGCACGCTGAGCAAAGCAACACACCGCTTTGCTTCCAAGAGAACAGGCAGCCATAGTTCAAAGGAACGCAGAGCGAGCGCACTACTTTTTCACTCGGGGTTGCTCCACCGCCCGCGCGCTCAATATTGCGTTACAGCACACCACCGGTGGTCCGTCCAGCGAGCAACAATGAAATCCATCGAAGGGAGATCGTGTGTCAGCCATATCGCGTAGCCGCGAAAACACGACAGTCGTTCGTCATTCGCTAGATATAGCAACAAATCTTCCCTGTTAAGGGAATTCTAGCTTAGGTGCACTTTCTGCGTATATGATATCTATCGCCAGGAAGTCGTCGCGGCGCTTAGGCGACGCGATTGCTTTAATTCCGTGTTGCCAGTCGTCTGTCATACACAAAACAAAAAGTTGGTGTAATAAACTAATAACTGCAGTCTAACTGCAACTTTTACATGCCTTCAAGAATGTAAAATGGCAGATTTCAAACTGTAGCACTAGTCGAGTCTGTCAACAATTAACTCCATTGGGCAGCTCATAAATAAGAATAAGTTCATGCCTTTAGCAAGCTTAGATGCAGGCGGCAGTGAACTTTCTTGTTATCATTGAAATGTGGGTAAGCTTGCCCTAACAAGCCTTGCTGCCCTTTCATATAGGCACATCAAGTCATATGTATTGAACTGGAGGACCATATTTTCATCCCTACTGAGCATTATGTTTGGAGATATGATCCTAAATATATGGCTTGAGCTGTGGCACAACAAGAGATGCTGCGGGGGCACATTGGGCACGTTCTTAGGATGTGTCATAAGTGCTGTTTGCGACACATGAGACTAATAACAGACTTATGACATCTGACAGACACCAGTATTCTGTTTATTAGCAGTAGTATTTTAACATTTGGTGCTGAACGAGGATTAACGTTCGGTTCTTTCTTTTTTGTTTAAATCTATAAATTGATGTTAGTTCAGCACCCGACAGTGTGGCAATGACCTCATTAGTAAGGCATGCAGTGAGTGCTTGGCGAGCACGTCCACTGATACGAAATATGGAAACAAAGCGCTGCCTTGTGCTTAGAAGCCAGACGCGCGTTCCCGTGTTCGTGCTTTTTTTTCTCAACAATGACTGATGCAACCGGTGGAATTCGAAACGTTTCAAGAGCAGCGCTAAAAGTTTGCATTATGGAGCATCGTAGTCGTTGGTGAATTCCATTCTAGCTTCATTTATTTTGCCTTTATTGGCCTTCAGTGCCTTACATTTCAAAGCAATCTATATTGCATATGTATAGTTAAGTAACACTGCGAATGAATTGCAACCAATCACTGAGGTCCTTAGCATAGAAATTATAAGAGTAAACTTGAAGTTTAATATCCAGAAAACAAACGAAATGTTCAGTAGTCTGGCAAGGAAGCAAGAATTCATGATCGCCAGTCACCCTCGAGGATATGCGGAATAGTAGGTTTATTTAGGTCACCTACACACAGAGCACCTATATCAGGAGAAGGAAATTTACAGCTTAATAAAAATGGGTGCCAGTGATTACGGCAGGCGTTACCTGATTCCTGATTGGAAGCTTAGCACTTTCGTCGAAAAGATAAGTGTACAATCTATACATTCTACCAATTCAAACATATGGGGCCGGAACTCGGAGATTAAAAAGTGCGAGAACAAGCTAAAGACTGCGAAAAGAAAAATGGAACAAAAAACCTTGGGCGTAACGTTTAGAGACAGGAAGATAACCGTATTGATGAGAGAGCAAACTTCGATGACATAAGGGGGGGGGGGGGGGGGCGTAATGAAGTTGGGTAGATTTTGTATTGCCCAGGGTAGATAACCCGTGGATCATTAGAATTACAGAATTGCTAATACAAGATGGGAGGCGCTGTTGATGACGGCAGAACATCATGTTGAATGATGAAATTAGCAAATTTGGGGGCGCAAGTTGAATTGAGCTAGCGCAAGACAGGGTCAATTGGAGATGGCTGGTGACGGTGTGCGGTGTCCGTAGCAGCTATCGCCGGTAATGAGAAAAAAATAAATATTCAATTCCCGCCGGATTGAACCCGGGACTACAGCGCAGGACTCAGCTACTCGAGCACTGAGCCAAGCCATCGCTGCCTAGCACGCAGCGGAAAATTGCGCTTTATATGCGTCTTAGCGCGCAAGGATACACGCGATACGACATGCGCGCCGCGTAGCGTCATTGAGTGAACATTTTTCATTGGATCACACCACGAGGTAGAACGCCACGTAGCAGTTGCTGAGGTAGCAGTACAGGGTAGATAGTCAACTCATGAGGAATAAAAGCGAATTATGGAGACGTATAGATATTGATGTAATGAAAAAACATGTATGATATACCTGATTATTTCAAGCAGGCTAGGTGAGTATGTCCGTGCCGTTTCACACAGATTGTCTATAAATCTTCATCATCATTAGCATCGTATCATACGATTTCACACGCGATGTGAGAATTCGAGAACAGCAACCCAACCGATTTTAATAGCACGCATTTTCGTCGTTTGCGCTTTTTTGGTTGCCCGCTTCACGAAATGAAAAATGTTTGATTTCAATCCTCGTGGTGAAAAACTCAACCATATAATAGCAATCTTCTTTCATCTAATGGCTTGTGCGTGAGGTCGGGTCTGCGAGTAGCAAGTGCACAGACTCGGCGAATGTGCTGGTTCTAACCTCATCGCCTCAGCCCGATCGTCATTGGTTGAAACTGTCTTCGTGGCTCGTGAAAACTGAAGCTTGTGCCGCCAACAATCCGTCACCACTTTCCAACCATGAGCCACCCGTTTACAGGGAAGTTAACTTCTGCCGAATGTAACACCTCATGTCAAACTCGACCTCACGGTCGTCAATATTGTCGCCTGCCATTAATTCCCAGTATGCTCTGCGTATTCAGCTATTTAACTCATAACACAATGTGGCCAATAGCTGAGGAGCAGGAAAAGTATCTGGCTTCAGATGATTCAAGAAATAATTTGTAAAAAGCCCAGAAAAACGAATGAATTTTAGTAATTCAGAGCATCGCAGGCGAAGAGTGTCTGTGGAGCCAGCAGCCTAACGAAAGGCGCACTCTTGGTACGCTAGACAAACTAACCGGTTGCCCTGGCATCTCTACATAAGTTTCTCTCAAGTTCCCGAAGGTTTCTGGGCAAATGCGAACAGCGATAGTATTGACGTAACTTATCCGCAGCCCGTGTCTTTATACGAAGATCTCCTTTATACGAAGATACGTCCGCATAGGTGGTTGAGAATGACATGAAAGAAAATTATTATGTACGAAGTATGCTGAAACATCGACTAATTACGACGCGTTCACTTCTCTGCGGACTACAGACGCCGGTTGCTAAGACCGCGCTACATGTTCTAGATGCTTTGGAACCGCTCCTCGTCGCTTTACGATAATGCATCGCGGCATTATCTTTTGAAAACCAATTATGAAGATCTGCGATATTGCAGTGGAATGCTAGAGGCCTACGAGGCCGCCCCGCTGACTTTCGGCAATGGATGGGTGTTCAAATACCAGTTTCCCGTCGCTGCAATATGTGAACCAGGCATGGCGTCTTTACTACGCATACCTGGATATGTGCCACTGTGGTCAAGGAATGACCGCAATTTAAGGAAAATGCTGAATTTTGTTCGTCGGAATTTACCATGCCTTCGTACAGACATTTCTCCACGAGCTTCCAACGAGTACGTTTGCATAAAACTGAAGTGCAAGCGGCGCACATTCATAGTAATCGAAGGATATATACCCCCAGCATCGAGCATAGACGGTTCATATTTGCTGCCAATGCTGCAAACATATGCGAGTCCCCACACATTCATCGCCGGCTTTAATGCCCACCATCCCTTGTGGGGCTGTGCTTCCACGAACGCCCGCGGTAGAGACGTGGCTGATTTCATGCTTAGTCAAGGCTTGATGGTGATCAATGATGGCTCGCCAACATACCTGCGAGGCTCTAAGTACAGCAATTCTCTTCACATTGCGTTTGTTTCAAAGAGCCTGCTGTCTTTTACATGATGGTGTACTGATCTTGCCACCCATAGAAGTCACCATCTACCAACATATATTCACATGAAATACTTGCATTCCTCAGCTCCGCACACTGTGCGTTCTATCGATTGGCCAACATATCGAGAATCTGTGAACACCGCATGCCAAGCCATCCAATCTCCATCCAATACTGAAGATGTCAACGCGGCAATACTACGCGACACAACAAAACACCTCAGCGTAATTTCACCTAGATCATCCATTGGTGACCAGTACGAGCGACATCACGCGAAACGGCCTCGAGCAGGAGAGAAATACAGAAGTACCAAATCACCATTAGACGCCGCATCACATCGGGCTCTTGCGTCATGTCCTGCGCCACATTGACAAGCTCGGCAAACAACGCTGGAGATAATTCTGTGGCACTCTGGATCCGAGAAAACATCTCTCTAGAATTTATAAAATTGTGCGAAGCCTTCGATCGCGTCCATAACAGTGCTCCTGTTCACCGCTGTGGCCATACGGCAAGGCCAGCGTGAAGTTGAGGCCGCGGATTACTACTGCAAATTACTACTGATTTTCTCTAAAGGTATAGCAATGCAATCACCACTGACTTTTCTACCATCTAGAGGTCGCCATCTCCATGCGCCTTTTTCTGTGCATGAGCTCGACGGTACGTACGAGATATACTTCCCACCGATCACCTTGTCCAGGATAAGATGGAATTTGTTTTTATAAGATGAAGTTGTTAAGATAAGATGAAGAGATAAGATAAGATGAAGTTGTTTTTCATCCAGTTTCATTTCCATTAGTTTATTGTTTCTTTATTTGATTTATTAAGCAGAAATAATTTTCTTATGTTATCTTTGGTGTCAGTGATTGTTGGCTTCCTAGACTAAGAAAAATCGTGCCCCTCTGTTAACCGCCTTACTTCTCCCGAATACAAAATATCACGCTGAGCCCCTCATTGTAGCTTGCCTAATAATCATAGCGAGCTTTCGGCGCGTCAAACCCAACATTCCAATTCCTAGCGTGATGAGCGAGCAAAGTTTAAATGCGCCAGTTCCAGCAATTATAAAAATTGCGCGGTCAAGCGCTGTTATGCCACCATGTATCTGCTCCCTTCCACTTCGCCTTAGCATGGCGGAAAAAGTTGTGCTTAGGAGTCTTCGGGCTAGGGTGGCCCTTAGAGCGGCGGTGGTCTCAAACTGGAGCAGGTCGCATTTACCACTGGGCGCACCGTCTGCGTACCACACAGTCTCCCTGATGGATAGGCTCACAAAGCCTCACAAGGCCCTTCAATATATCCGTTGAAAAGAAGGGGCATGCTGTGGGTAATAAACGCGCAGACTAAATCAAAAACGTCAGATTCAGCCACAATCTTTGTAGTAAATTACGTATTCGAGCACCGCGGTATTGTTTCAAGGGTGTTTCACGAACCGCGGCTGAAGAATTTAGTAAGCTTTGCAGGGACAACTATTACTGCGACCGAGGTTACATTGGTTTTAGGCCGGACACGTTGCCGGGTTTGGCCATACTGAGCCGACAAGCGCAGTGGAAATATTATGCACGTGAACGATCGTATCTCGTAAGTATTACTTCCCTAGGCGTCGAGGAATGAGCTTAACTTTCAAACCAAAGGTCGTTTGCCATTCTCCTTGCGGGCGCCGCCCTCCCACCGAGAGAGTCCACGTATATATCGCAGAGGTGCGCCCACGTACTTGGCACCGCTGTGACGTCGCTCATAGTGACACGTGACTACAAAAAATATTCACACCGCCATGCTTTATTCGTTTACTATGTTGCTTCAATAGATGACTTAGAGTTAAGAGAAATAAACGAACTCACAAGCCGGAAGCCCGCATGTTTTTGCTATATTTCTGGCCGTGTGGCAAGAGAGATGTACTTCCATTCCGTCTGCTTGTTCTCACGTCACGCAGTCGCGCGCGTAGATAACGAAACTTTGTCGTTTTGTGGCGCATTCAAGCACGGCAATCATGCTCTCTCATCCCATCCCGCCTTCCTCATTGCTCGTGATTGTGGCGGTGATCTTGTGTTCTCGTGCAGAGCACGAAAACTCACTTGCTGCTCGAAACGACACAGACGAAGCAGCTCGCACGCGAGACCGTCACCGGAAGTGCACCAGTCACCAAAAATGCGAATAAAACAAAACAAAAATGCAATGCTCATGAAATATTTGTCACACGATCCTCCTGCTCCGGTATGGGAGAACGTAGGCAAGGAATTTCGCTTGCGGAGGCAAGATAGGGTAAGTGGAGGGAGTGTCTATTTCCGCGGTGATGTTCGTCTCCTGGAATCATCGGTTAGCGCCATTTGAAGTATTTCTCCCTCCTGTATGAATGAACAAGATTCAATGACTGTTGTGGCAGAACACTCCTTTGAGTGCACGTAACAGCTTGCAATGTATAACCAGAATTTGCTTTGTGGCCCGTTGAGGGTTATTAAAGAAGGCGTGCATACGCTATCCCTTGTGCCAGCGAATTTAAGTCTGTGCTTTAATACCAGGTTTTGTAAAAAAACAGTTCAGGGTTCCGCCCGAAAGGTGCATAATTTAAATGTTATAGCAGAGTATTAGACAAACACACATGGTCAGGTTTGAAGATTTATCGACTACTAAAGCAACAGTACACATTCGCTTAATAATTAAACTAGCAACCACGTTGCAACAGCTGCCAAGGCAAACATGAAAAACGCTGACATGAAGAACATCGGCATCAAAAATGAAAGGCTTAGAGCAGCCTGCCGCTTCAAGGCCTCTCCGAAACTAGAGTTCGTGCACTTTCCAACAATAGGCATGCAGTGAGACAGTGCGCGTGATGCGCCAAGGCATCTCGGCTCGCCTTACTATACACCCGGAGAAGATACTGCACGCGGCCAGGGAATGTGTTCAACCACGGAAAGAACCATGCGCAGCCGTGGCAGCATTCCTTCACACACCCCTCCCATCATCATCATCATCAGCAGCCTGGGTACGCCCACTGCAGGGCAAAGGCCTCTCCCATATTTCTCCAACAACCCCGGTCATGTACTAATTGTGGCCATGCCGTCCCTGCAAACTTCTTAATCTCATCCGCCCACCTAACTTTCTGCCGTCCCCTGCTACGCTTTCCTTCCCTTGGAATCCAGTCAGTAACCCTTAATGACCATCGGTTATCTTCCCTCCTCATCACATGTCCTGCCCATGCCCATTTCTTTTTCTTGATTTCAACTAAGATGTCATTAACTCGCGTTTGTTCCCTCACCCAATCCGCTCTTTTCTTATCCCTTAACGTTACACCTATCATTCTTCTTTCCATAGCTCGTTGCGTCGTCCTCAATTTGAGTAGAACCCTTTTCGTAAGCCTCCAGGTTTCTGCCCCGTAGGTGAGTACTGGTAAGTCACAGCTATTATACACTTTTCTCTTGAGGGATAATGGCAACCTGCTGTTCATGATCTGAGAATGCCTGCCAAACGCACCCCAGCCCATTCTTATTCTTCTGATTATTTCTGTCTCATGATCCGGATCCGCAGTCACTACCTGCCCTAAGTAGATGTATTCCCTTACGACTTCCAGTGCCTCGGTGCCTATTGTAAACTGCTGTTCTCTTTCGAGACTCTTAAACATTACTTTAGTTTTCTGCAGATTAATTTTTAGACCCACTCTTCTACTTTGCCTCTCCAGGTCAGTGAGCATGCATAGCAGTTGGTCCCCTGAGTTACTAAGCAAGGCAATATCATCAGCGAATCGCAAGTTACTAAGGTATTCTCCATTAACTTTTATCCCCATTTCTTCCCAATCCAGGTCTCTGAATACCTCCTGTAAACACGCTGTGAATAGCATTGGAGAGATCGTATCTCCCTGCCTGACGCCTTTCTTTATTGGGATTTTGTTGCTTTCTTTATGGAGGACTATGGTGGCTGTGGAGCCGCTATATATATTTTTCAGTATTTTTACATATGGCTCGTCTACACCCTGATTCCGTAATGCCTCCATGACTGCTGAGGTTTCGACAGAATCAAATGCTTTCTCGTAATCAATGAAAGCTATATATAAGGGTTGGTTATATTCCGCACATTTCTCTATCACCTGATTGTTAGTGTGAATATGATCTATTGTTGAGTAGCCTTTACGGAATCCTGCCTGGTCCTTTGCTTGACAGAAGTCTAAGGTGTTCCTGATTCTATTTGCGATTACCTTAGTAAATAGTTTGTAGGCAACGGACAGTAAGCTGATTGGTCTATAATTTTTCAAATCTTTGGCGTCCCCTTTCTTATGGATTAGGATTATGTTAGCGTTTTTCCAAGATTCCGGTACGCTCGACGTTATGAGGCATTGCGTAAACAGGGTGGCCAGTTTCTCTAGAACAATCTGCCCACCATCCTTCAACAAATCTGCTGTTACCTGATCCTCCCCAGCCGCCTTCCCCCTTTGCATATCTCCCAAGGCTTTCTTTACTTCTTCCGGCGTTACCTGTGGGATTTCGAATTCCTCTAGACTACTTTGTCTTCCATTATCGTTGTGGGTGGCACTGGTACTGTACAAATCTCTATAGAACTCCTCAGCCACTTGTACTATCTCATCCATATTAGTAATGATATTGCCGGCTTTGTCTCTTAACGCATACATCTGATTCTTGCCAATTCCTAGTTTCTTCTTCACTGTTTTTAGGCTTCCTCCGTTCCTGAGAGCATGTTCAATTCTATCCATATTATACTTCCTTACGTCAGCTGTCTTACGCTTGTTGATTAACTTCGAAAGTTCTGCCAGTTCTATTCTAGCTGCAGGGTTAGAGGCTTTCATACATTGGCGTTTCTTGATCAGATCTTTCGTCTCCTGCGATAGTTTACTGGTATCCTGCCTAACGGCGTTACCACCGACTTCCATTCCACACTCCTTAATGATGTCCACAAGATTGTCTTTCATTGCTTCAACACTAAGGTCCTCTTCCTGAGTTAAAGCCGAATACCTGTTCTGTAGCTTGATCTGGAATTGCTCTATTTTCCCTCTTACCGCTAACTCATCGATCGGCTTCTTATGTACCAGTTTCTTCCGTTCCCTTCTCAGGTCTAGGCTAATTCGAGTTCTTACCATCCTGTGGTCACTTCAGCGCACCTTGCCGAGCACGTCCACATCTTTTATGATGCCAGGGTTTGCGCAGAGTATGAAGTCTATTTCATTTCTAGTCTCACCGTTCGGGCCCCTCCACGTCCACTTTCGGCTATCCCGTTTGCGGAAGAAGGTATTCATTATCCTCATATTATTCCGTTCCGCAAACTCTACCAATAACTCCCCCCTGATATTCCTAGTGCCTATGCCATATTCCCCCACTGCCTTGTCTCCAGCCTCCTTTTTGCCTACCTTGGCATTAAAGTCACCCATTAGTATAGTGTATTTGGTTTTCACTCTACCCATCGCCGATTCCACGTCTTCATAGAAGCTTTGGACTTCCTGGTCATCATGACTGGATGTAGGGGCGTAGACCTGTACAATCTTCATTTTGTACCTCTTACTAAGTTTCACAACAAGACCTGCCACCCTCTCGTTAATGCTATAGAATTCCTGTATGTTACCAGCTATATTCTTATTAATCAGGAATCCGACGCCTAGTTCCCTTCTCTCTGCTAAGCCCCGGTAGCACAGGACGTGCCCGCTTTTTAGCACTGTATATGCTTCTTTTGGCCTCCTAACTTCGCTGAGCCCTATTATATCCCATTTACTGCCCTCTAATTCCTCCAATAGCACTGCTAGACTCGCCTCACTAGATAACGTTCTAGCGTTAAACGTTGCCAGGTTCATATTCCAATGGCGGCCTGTCCGGAGCCAGTGATTCTTAGCACCCTCTGCAGCGTCGCAGGTCTGACCGCCGCCGTGGTCAGTTGCTTCGCAGCTGCTGGGGACTGAGGGCCGGGGTTTGATTGTGTTGTTCATATAGGAGGTTGTGGCCAAGTACTGCACCAGGGTGGCCAATCCTGCTCTGGTGAGGGATTGCGTTACCGGTTCTGGTCACCGGGATCAGGCCACACTCCAGGCCTGTTTGTGCAATTTTATCAACACGCGGATTTTTTTTTTAATCCGGTGGAAAATTGCCGGCACCGGGATTCGAGCCCCGGACCTCTTGCACGCGAGGCGGGTGTTCTACCTCTACGCCACCGCTGCACACCCCTCCCATATCCCCCATACCACCGGCACCCCACACACACACACACACACACACACACACACACACACACACACACACACACACACACACACACACACACACACACACACACACACACACACACACACACACATACATACATACATACATACATACATACATACATACATACATACATACATACATACATACATACATACATACATACATACATACATACATACATACATACTACGTCTACCATGGGCAAGGAGTGGGTGTGTATCAAGCCATCAAAGAAGGAATGGATGCTATTGTGCTGCCATGCAAGGCAACTCTTTCCTAAGCGTACGCAACCGTATTGCTTTCTATACGCAGTGCAAAGCATTCCGATGAATTTATTTTTTATGTCCTTTTGCTGAGCAATGTCCATAATTTGTACAATCTCGAGGGCCGAAATAAAAGGGCATCTTCTTGAAATGCATTAAAGGATTTGCAGGTGGGCTTAGAATCGATAAGCCCTATCCATAGGTCAATTCAATCACATCGAGAAGAACGCTTGATGCACTGAAAGGTCGTGAGCCTATCGTCATCTATATTTAAACTTGAAAAAAGTGCTTTCGACCAATAGGAACACTATGCGCCATGCCTTCACATAACAAGCACCTAAATTGGTTAGATCAGTTTAAGGTTTTCTTGTAAGCCCACCGTGCAATGTCAAGAACGCATGCGTATGAAGGCAATAGTAAGTACGGCTCCCTGAAACGATTATGTAGGCTGATGAGGCACTAAGAAAATTATAGAAGCATGGACGTTGATGTCTATTTGTCCTGAGAATTACCGCCTGACATCCACTGTATTCGTAATGTAACCGTAATTTAACCTTTAAGGTAAGGATTTAAGCCCAGATGAAACAATAAAGTTCAGCACGGAAAGAAGGTCACAGGTGAGATGCGTTTTCGAGAAGAACAAGGTCGTATGGTGTCGATGGAGCCAGCTAAATAACCAACTGCCCAATCTTGGTATGTTTCACAAACTTCGTAGGTGCACTGGAATCGTTACACAATTTTCTCTTCATTTCCCGAAGGCTACTCAGAATAGGCAAATGTTGATCGAATGGTATTGACGTAAAATATCCGTAGCCAGTGTCTTTATTTGGAAACCTTTTCTGCTACAGAAAAATCGTACTCTTCTTATTTTGCTTCAAGGAGTATTTTTTTTTTCCTGTCATTTACGTAACACGATAGCGCTCAAGGGCATGACATCGTAATGATTTTACTGCTGTACACATTAGAGTTAATAATCTGCGCTAACAAAATTGGCAACCCAAAGCCATCGCCAAGTGCTACCTCCCATTTCTGTGAGGCTAACAATATCCATTATACGATGCGAGAACTCGCATTTACACGAGCGCGTACTGTCGTCCGAAAAAGTAAACCGACCACGGCTCAAGTGGCCGGAGCGGCTGCGGCGCCACATTTTAGGCTGCATAACACAAGTAGCGGCGACGAAGGTTATAGTGACGCGCGCTTTTTCACGCCAACCCAATAAGTTACAGACGCAAAGCTTTACTGAGGGCATGGCTTTTCTGTCAAGATTACTTTTCCGGCAGTGTATCCAGCAGTGGGTTTACTATTTACATGAGTGACGCCTCTGAAAGCTGCTTTAGTTAGCTACTACAATGCGTAGGCCATTAGGACATTTTACAAAAGTACGGCCAGGGAAAGACAATTGCGTAGACGAATCGGAGAAACTAGTTAGTCGTGAAAATTTATTCACGGAAGCATTCCATGGCTTGAAGAGGTCCTCAGTGCGATGAAAAGTTGCCGTCGACCGCGGTGACTTGGCTTACTCTCCTTGGCATCGAGTTGTAGAGCGCCGCCGCTATAGCTTCGGACTTCCGCGCAGCGCTTCCCACTATCTAACATATTGCGCGGACGTGAAACAGCGCGCGTCACCGCAGCCGCCGTTGCGGCTACTTGCGTTATGCTGCCTAAAATCGAGCAGCGGTGGACGCCGGTGGCATGCACTAATATCAAACACAAGTTGAATATAAGCAAAACAACAATCACAATGGATCTTCGTTCCTTCCGAGTGCCGCGCTTTGATGCGCTGCAGCCGCCCGCCACTGCACGACAGCGCCATCTGCTGGACTACCGGCGACGCATGGTCCCCTTCGTCGCAACCATCAGCAGCAGAGCAACGTAGCGGTGCACTAGAAATTTATCAAGCGTGACGAGACCTCTCGTGACAGTGAGGGCGAAGTCTGGCGTCACTCGGGGCACTCTCGTCGTCAGCGCGCGGAGCGCGACAGCAGCGCCCCGGTGTGGCCTCGCAGCCGCTCCGGCCACTTGAGCCGTGGTCTGTTTACTTTTTTGGCCTACAGTACGTATAAGGACAACGTGAAAAGCTCATTCGTGTACATTTTAGAGCTTTAGATGGCCATTTAATAAACATTTAGGCATTTTTTATCGTGCGTCAAAGGATACCTTTGGAGGCGCCTGAATAGATTCCGTAACCATAAGGAAGGTATGGGGCAGTGTGTCGTCCATACTGCAAAACAATGGGAAAACCGGGGACCATTCTGCAATGACACCACCAGTATAAGCTGCGATCGACCGGCGTTCCTTGCGTGCGAAATTTAAACATGTTGTGCAAAACTGTCTGCATTCATAAACTAAAATGCTCTCAACACAATTGAAATTTATATCATTCCCCCCAAAATAAGCACTACAAATTGTTAGGATCGATCATTCACTCCTTCTAAGCTTGCACGTTTCCAGCCACAGATCATGCAGTGTTCCTTATCGTCTGCCCAGCGTTTCGGTTACAGAATACAAACAAACACTCGTCTACTCGTCCCGTTCGGTAAGCACGCATATGTTTCTACTATATAGAAGCACACGACGATAAGAAGACAGAAAGAAGCACTTCCACTGTGCCTAGTGGGTTGCATGGTATTCCTGTCATATCGAATCCGCCAGAAAGGCGGTCGCCAGGTTTAACCGAAGAAAACAAACAAACGCGCACTGACACACGCTCGCACTCAGAATCACAAAGGTATTGACTAATACAGCGCTTCCCGTGCACCTAAAAAATGTGCGAACCCGGCAGGAAAAACCGCAGCAAGCAATCAGCGAGCTCCGTACGTACAGGGTGGTCCTTTATTATAGGGAACACGTGAGCGCGTGGCCTGTGTTCTGCGGAGGCTGCTTAGAGGGCCAGCAACAGGCAGCAAAGGGAAGCCCGTCCGCTTGTAGCGCCATTTATTGGCGGCCAGAATGAGCAGAGGCAGACGGCTGATAGGGAAGCAGCTGTGGACTGCCTCCCAGGTCAGATGGATGCGCAATAGCCGGGGCCTGCTACGCAGCTTCTCCTGCTAGCAAACCACACTTGGCACGCTAGCACATTGCAAATGTGGAAGGATTAACATTTGCCACCTAGTAGATAGGCACTCCAAGCGTATTTTATTGCGTCAGCATTCTTTGGCGAGTACCGCAGTAAGATCTGTCTGCCACGCGAAAAGTGCAATGCCTTGTATCTGTCCGAAAATGCGTAATCTGCGACGTTAAGGCATTTAATCATTCTTATAGTGTACATGTATATGATTGGTAGCTTTATAAGCTATGAGGAAGAATTGAAAAAAAAGAGTGATTTCAAGAGAATAACCATACAGATATATAGCGTCCACAGAAAATGCATGGGGAAGTCTATAGTTGGGGTGGACCGACTTTGAATTTGGGTGTTGGCCAACATAAATATGGGAGTAGGCAAAATTAAATTTTGGGATGCGTAATGAGCGAACTTGAAATTTGGGGGTGGGCTTATGCACACACTGACAACTCCAGTAGTGTTTCCGCGTACTTTTTAGCAGTACGGATCCCTGGCTACCCACTCCCACCATAGACTGAATAAACGTCACCGGATTCGGAGCGGTTGAGGAGAGAAATGCACTCAAGTGAAACTTTAGCTTAGGTAAATAAACGTAATTTTGTTCTTAATCTTTCAGGCTTAGGTATTTCTATAATGACGACGTTTACTTAATTACTTGAATTATTAGCCTTAGTTAAGATTATGACGAAGACGCTTATATATGTAATTATTAATTAAGTTTATTTAATTAGGTCTACATAATCTCAAGGTAACCTTAATTCTTGATTAGGCTCCGTTGATTGAACCTTAGTAACTTTTGATTAGTCTAAAAGTTTAGCATAAATTGATTTTAATTAGCCTCAGTATTCCTATATAGCCACAATTAGGCGTCGTTGCACCTGATTTTACCGTAAATAATTTTATTAGTGTTTACTGACCTTACTTAGACTTATATCTCTCAGTACTGACAGTGTACAGTCGAAATCATAAATACATAGTCATGAGGCATTCTCATTTACACCTCCGTAGGGCACCATGCCCACCTATGCATGCAGTGCATCGTGCCACTGTTTACAGACAGAAAAATGGAAGAACGGACGGACGGACGAATGGATTGTCTGTGTTCTCCAAGTGGAACTGGTCGAATTTACCCCTGGATACTACGTGCCCAGCTTGCTCAGTCCGAGTGATGGATAGGCAGATGCTTACCACCTAGTATGCACAAGTCCAGGCTTCCAATCGGAACACTCGCATCTGATACTGCAAGCTGGCCTTCGCTATATAAAAAGAAACAGTGCTTGAACACAATATACAACTTTTATCATCCTTGTTTCCCAGTGCCTTCGGAAACTTCTACGTCTCTGCGAGTTTACATGTGGCAAAAATAGGGCTCATTGCATATATATTTATTGGAGAAAATTTTCAGTATGTTGCTGTGATTAAATTTCGAAAGAAAACTGGTCGAACGCACTCACCCTCTTTTTAACATTTATGCGCTCTTTGTACCGCTACGCTACTTCATTGTTGAACTAAACTAAACTTTAAAAGTAGTCGCATGCTGTGGCTAATGCGCAGACGAAATCAAAAGCGTAAGGTTTAACCACAAGCCTTTGTCGTAAATTACGTATTAAAGCAGCACGGGAGTGTTTCAAGTGTGTTTCCCGAACAAGGGGCTGCATAATTTCGTATGCTTTCTGGAGACAAGTACTGCTTGTCTCCGGGAAGCATACTCCGGAAATTGCTTGTCCGCATCAGGTCTAGCCAAACAGATTAAATTTCAACACAAAACATCGTTTGCCGTTCTGCACGGAGGCGCCGCCCTCCCACCGAGAGAGTCGACGTATATAGCGCGCAAGTGCGCTACGTACATGGCAGCGCTGTGACTTCGCTCATAGTGACACGTGATTACGCAATTTGTTCAAGGCGGCATCGTTTATTTGCTTATTAGGCTGCTTAAACAGGCGACTTAGAGTTTAGAGAAATAGTGAAACATACAAACCGCATGTCTGCATATTTTGTTTTTATTTCGTGCCGCATGGCAAGAGAGGTGTACTTCGGATTAGTCTGCTTGTTCCCACTTCAAGCAAGCGCGCGAGCAGAGAACGAAACTATGTCGTTTTCGGCCATGTTCAAGCGCCGCGATCATGCTCTTTCATCCTCACGCCGGCGTCATTCCTAGTGATTACGGCTCCGATGAGGTGTTCTGGTGAAAGAGGTGTTCTCGCACACAGCGCGAAAAGAAACAAGCGGAGCCGTTTGCACGCGAGACCGTCCCCGGAAGTGCTCCACTCAGCAAACACGCGGCAAAAAATAATAAAAGAAGGAGACGCGGGCCATGACGAATTCCTCACGCGATCTTCCGGCTCCACTATGGGAAAACCCAGGGAACTAATTTCGCTTGCGGAAGCTAGACGGCGCATGTGAAGAGATCGTGTATTTTGGCGGTGACGCTCGCCTCCTGCATTCAGGGCTTATCGTCATTTCGAATATTTCTGTCTCTGAAATCGTTGCGGCAGAACGCTGATTAGATGACACCTAACCACCTCCAACGTATAACCAAAGTTTGCTATGTGCATGGTGAGAGCTCCTTAAAAAATTGCACATACCATAGCCCATGTGCAATCTAATCTAAGATTGCTTGCTTAAATACCATTTTTTTTTAAATATAGTTCACAGTTTCGGCCGAAAAGCGATGGTTTTCATTGCGATAACAAAGTATTAGACTACTACACATGGCATGGTTTCTAGTTTTATCGACTACATCAGTCCCAGTAAACATTCTCTGATCAATAAATCAGCAAGCAGGATGTCCCACCCACGAATGCAAACACGAGCAACGCTATCTTGATGCACAACGGCAAAATGAGTCAAGTGCTTGGAAGCTGGCGCTCGCTTAAACGCCTGTCCGACACGTGAGATTGCGCGATCGCGAACACTAGATACGCTGAAAGATAGCCACGCGAAGCGATAAGCCGTCTCGCCTTGCCGAACTAAGCTCCCGCCGCAGATTACCCCGAACATACCACACGCCCCAGGGAAAGCGCTCAACAACACGAAGAACAATGCGCAACCACAGGCGCCCACCTTCACACCCGTCCCATGTCCGCCATACCATGGCCACACACACACACACGCACATGCACACACACACACCGGCGTACTGGCATGTTTCTTCCCGTCCCGCGATTTACTAAACGACGCTACGAGAGATATGTCGCCGCTGGCGTTTGTTTTCTTTTGCGATTTTCATGAACTGTGCTTCCTTTCTGTGCTGCGTGAGTGCCTACAGCCAAGGGCGCCTAACCTGCCCTCGTTCTGTGCACATTCGGCTTTGCGAACACAGGCGGCCGAGACGATGTGGTGTTTCACATGTTCCCGAAGGACAAGAAACTTGCAGCGCAGTGGGTCCGTGCGATGAGGAGAGATAATTTCGTGCCAACGAAATCAACTGTGCTGTGCTCGGAGCATTTCCGCGACAGTGGTTATCATCGGAGCATGACAACGATGCGGGCAATCCGTATTCAAATTAAATCGGCGCGACTGAAGCCCTGCGTTGTTCCGTCGATATTCTCCCACAAGACAAACACCTCGCCACCTCCAAGAGCGGCGAGGTGTAAGGGTTTCAATGTGCACAGGGGCAATGTTTTAAACAGATGATCACCTGAGTGTCGAACAAACGGCCTTACAGCGGCCTTTGACGAAACGAGGTGGAAGCACAGCCGGGAATATGCACATGCGTGCAAACAGCTTGCCGTTTTCATCCTGTTTTTCCCCTCCGCTGTGTCACGGAACACAGTACTACGGCTGTTTGTTTGGTGCTGTTTTGGTACGGTGAAATAACTGACCGGGGGTACGCTTGTGCATTACGTGATATTTGCTATTCGTCCTACCACGCGGTGCCCGCAGGTTTAGTTGTACAGCATTCGTCTTCAAATCGCACTGCATGAGGCGTTACGGTAATATTTTCATGCTCGGGATACACTAGTTCAACTCGGCGTGTAAAAACTTCGTTCGGTAGATTTCGCACTCACAGCTTGCTACCAGCAGCGAAATGCCGCAAAAACAAGCGTCGGCACAGCCGCGCCCATGGCAAGGCGAACGGGCTCAAATAATGAAGTAACGTTGTGAGGTATTGAACTGGTCAGCGTTCGACGTCGTCTAGCCCAATGCAGGCATCGCTGCTGCACAAAAAATGTTTTCTTGCCTTTGTACCTAGAGAACTAGCTATGTATCAGGCATGACAAAATTATTATTTGAAAGTAATTAGATTACATAACTCATTACTTTTTTATTATAATCATCGATTTGAATTACATTACCGATTACAGTTTTCAAAAATGGTATTACTTTACGATTGCTTCCAAAAGGTTTTCATGCATACAAGAAGCAAAACGCAAAGTTTAAAGGGGCGCCAAGCTTTCTTCAAGGTAACATACACTTGCCTACATTTCATGCCCTCCCCCTCATGTTCCTCCACGACACCTCACGACACTACCAACGTTCTGGCACCGTACACAACTTACTGGTGCATATTTAACGCAATTAATAAATTTCTTCAGCCATAAAATTACAGACACCAAGTTATTTACATTGCTATATCACTAGGCAACCAATCCATGACATAAACTACTGAAAAAGTATTTCAATTACTAAAAGTAATCCAACTGCTGTCATGCTTGCTGATATGCATGATATGCTGAAATTCATGACATCCATGCTTTGCACTCTTTCAGGTTCTAGCAGAGCACCTAGAGAACCCAGCCCATGATGAACCTGTTCCACTACCATCACCAATCGAAGGGTTTGAAGCATCCAGTGTGACAAAGGCAGATAATGTTGAAGAGCTTGAAGTAGCCAAACGCGGCACTTATGTTCACGATCGTGTGTCAACACGCAAAAAACCACGGAACTTTAGACAAGCAGCGGCAAGGTGCTTTACATCGCGTAATTGCACCCGTGTCTATAATCTAATTAGAAGTTAGTGCTTCGGCATTCTTCCAGCAGCAAGTTTTCAGTGACACTTTAGCGTATTTTTTTTCTCCCGTCATTGGAACGTGCAGCTACATGAAAAAAAAAATGAAACATACGTACCAGCTAAGATTTCCAACGCGCGAGAACGTGCACGTATCGCTCTCGCTGTTGGCACACTCAACATCGTCGTTGCCGCCATCGTTTTCCGTATCGGCTGTCGGTTCGAACATGTACGGCTAAACACAAGCTGTCCGAGACAGCGAGAACGTTTCATATTGCTTACAACTCAGCTATGAAGCCAGAACAGCGCACTACGCTCTGAAACGGCGGCGCCGACCGGCGACTGCCGCGAATGACGTCACAGCGGCCCCGACCAATCACGGGCAACAGCGGCGTTCGCGCGATGCCCTGAGGCGCTGGTGCGCGTTTTCTTTGAACCCGCCGTGGTTGCTCAGTGGCTATGGTGTTGGGCTGCTGAGCACGAGGTCGCGGGATCGAATCCCGGCCACGGCGGCCGCATTTCGATGGGGGCAAAATGCGAAAACACCCGTGTGCTTAGATTTAGGTGCACGTTAAAGAACCCCAGGTGGTCAAAATTTCCGGAGTCCTCCACTACGGCGTGCCTCATAATCAGAAAGTGGTTTTGGCACGTAAAACCCCAAATATTATTATTATTTTCTTTGAGAAACAGCCGCTTGCGTTTGTTTCCGCCCTATTTGAACCAGATATTCGCGTTCAGGGGACTCAAAACTGTAGAATGCCGCAGCGAACTCATTTTTTTCAGGTTTCCAGGTTTTTCAAGTGTTTCAGGTTTCCTTTAAATACCAGTTTCTTTTAAAAAATAGTTCACAGTTTCGCCCGAAAAGCGAAGACTTTCACTGCGATAGCAAAGTATTAGACTACTACACATAGCGAGGTTTGTAGTTTTATCGACTACATAAGTCACAGTAAACATTCTCTGATTAATAAATTAGCAAGCAGGATGTCACACCCGCGAATGCAAACACGAGCAACGCTGTCTTGATGCACGTCGGCAAAATGAGTCCAGCGCTTGGAAGCTGGCACTCGCTTGAACGCCTACCAAACGTGAGATTACGCGATCGCGAATTCTAGATACGCTGAAAGATAGCCACGCGAAGCGATAAGCCGTCTCGGCTTGCCGAACTATGCACCCGCCGCAGATTACCTCGAACTTACCACATGCGCCAGGGAATACGCGCGCGCGCGCACGCACACGCACACGCAGACGCACACGCGCGCGCGCGCACGCACGCACGCACACACACACACACACACACACACACACACACACACACACACACACACACACACACACACACACACACACACACACACACACACACACACACACACACACACACACACACACACACACACAGCATATTGCATAGCATATTGCTTCCCACACGCAGTATACACAAAAGCATTTAGCGGAATTTAATTTTTTGCTCTTCGTTGGGGAATGTCCACAACTTGCACAATGTCGAGGGCCAACATCTAAAGCCGTTTCCCTGAAGTGTACCAATTAATTTGAAGGCGGACTTGGGATCGATATGCACTATCCACAGTGCAACTCGACATCTACAAGAAAACCTCATGGACGTTTTGGCATCTATATTTAAACTGAAAAAAGTGGCGTCAAGCGACAGCAACGCTATGTGCCATGTCGTCTTACAACCAGCGCTTAACTTGGATAGACCAGTTTAACGTTTTCCTTATACCATACCGTGCAATGTCAGCAACGTGCGCGCTGGGAGAAAACAGTCATGTACGGCTCCTTGAAACGAATATGTAGTCTGGTGACGTACTAAGCAAATTCTGCAAGCTTAGGCCCTTATTTTATTTTGTTCTGAATATAACTGCCTGAGTGTGTTTTAAAAATGACAGTCTGTTGAATTATCGCGTGACGAAGTCATCGATTCATTGCACGACAATTTCAGGCGACGAGATTCTTGCCGTACGAGCAATAAACCTTTCGATTTGTCCAACCACGCTTTTCACCTCACCGAAGGAGTTTCAACTTTCATATAAGAATGTACAAACTATGTCTGCAAAACTTTTCTCGCAACTACACACTCTAGTTCTGGATATGTTACTTAAAGCACTTTAGGCCTCTCGGCAAATTTTTGCTGTAGACCAGCAGCTGTAGTTAGCCACGAAGGGAGCCTATTACTGTAAAATTATTTCAAATGGGTTCGTTACAATCAATGACAAAAATTCAAATGTGGCGTTGCTGTGCTGTCAGATGGCTGCAGCTTCGCCGCAAATGTTGAAACACTGTCTCTCTTAGCTTAGAGTAGTGTCCGCAAGTGTAACAACAAACCTCTGTAGCACCTTTCCCTTCCTCTAACATAAGCATATTCATTGTGTGCCCCATTTTCATGTGCACTCTTTTTCGCTTGATTCACCTGATTCCCGCTTTGCCTGCTCACATATGCTGCAGTTAGATACCCCATCAGGTTCACGTCATTACCCTTGGCTCCCTTTTTTTCCTTCTATTCATTTTTTTTGCTGCACGACGCACGTAATGTTGTAGTACATATCGTTCTGCGTCGATTGATATACATAAGTCACGTGCCAAAATCACTGACGCTGCAGAGAGTGCGTCTTACGCAGCAGAATTTTTGCTATAATGAGCTTGACTCTCTGGCAGAGAGCGGGGTTCCTGAAGAAGATGGCCGCGCGGGCTCTGTTTCAAGTTCCAGCCCTCCTGGCTCCGTGCAGCCGCTTGATATTTTGCAAACACAATTAGCACTGCGTGATGCAGGCGTCCCCCTTGTCTGTATTCCCCAGCCTTGTGAGGCACCCTTTATAACAATGCTGCATACGCTTATGAGTACGAATCCTAGCGAAAATTTCAATAGTGTCGTAAAAGTATTTTATACACCGCTGTCGCGTTTTGCTTGGCCACGGATAATTGGGTGTTCTCGATTCACAGCTTTTGTGGTATATATAGTATCAATATACGAACCAATTTCTTGAACGACGAGTCATCTTTGGATGCCCAAGCTCGTTGCACACTTATATACGGCGCTGAAGAATTGGGGCAAGTGAAGTCATTGACTTGAATAAACTACGCCAAGACAGCCGAGGTGTCTTTCGCTTACTGCGTCACAAGTCTCGGTTGCGTGCCATGAAAGCCCAAACTGGTTGAAATGCGTCACAGACAGAAAAACAAAATTTCTTACCTTGGTGTAGTTCAATCATGCATTGGCGCCGCGTCGAAGTATACAACGAAGGCAAGAAAACGCGAGCAGCATAAGAAACAGGCTACATCTAAACGGTATCAGTCACCGAACAGGTGAATTTCACATATGCAGCCGGGCTCGCTCGCTACGGTGGCGTGTCTGGCGCATAACGCATGCATATGCCACGTAAGTTGTGTTGCTAAGTTGTTGCCAGGTAGGGCAATAAAAATAAATCACGAAGTATAAGTTCATTTAGAGGCAAACGTTTTTAGCTTGAGCGGGAAAGAATAAAAAAAAAATAAAACGATGTTTAAACACCCTTCACATTTTTGCCCAGTGCTCGCGTCAGCTAACGGCTGAGACTAACAGTATGCGTGGCGGGTTTCCTGTCGCCAGTAAGTTCATTTATGGGTAAACTGTTTCGTTTTAGCGAGCAAGAGTAAAATAAAATAAAACACCCTTTATATTCATTTCGCCTGTTTTTTTTTTTTTTTTTCGGTGCTCGCGTCAGCTAACGGATGAGATGAGCACTAGGCGTGACGTGTCTCCAGTTGCAGGTTTTTCCCTAGTGTTCCCTGTTTATTTATTTCTCTATGGTTAAACGGCTACGGGGAGAAGAATACAAGAATTCTAGTATTTAACCAAGCAGAGACAAAGGGGGAACTGTCATTGGAGCCACAGCCTAAGGAAAAGCGCACTCTTGGTGCGTTAAGAAAAATTCATTTCACATCCTTTTTTTTTTTTGCCGTTGCTCCCGTCAGCTAACGGATGAGATATACACTAGGCGGGACGTGTTGCCTGTTGCCAGTGCTTGCCGGGTTTCCCCTCTTCTTTATTTCTTTCTCTATTACTAAGTTTACGTATTTAAAAAGCGGATACGTTAGCTGCAGTGTCCATGGAGGCAACTACGTAACGAAAAGCGCACTCTTGGCACGCTGCACAGAATTCCTTTCCCTTTATTTTCCGATGCGCGCGTCAGCTAACGGACGGGATTAACACTAGACGGGACGTGTTGCCTGTTATTTATCATTATGTGCCGGGTGTCTGCTCTGGTTTTATTTTCGTATTTAAAATGCAGGCTACAAACACTCTACTGTCTATGGAGCCAGCTACCTAACGGAAAACCCGCCCCTGATATGTTTCACAAACTCCATAGTTGCCCAAGCGCCTCAACATAAGTTGCCCTTCTGTTACCGAACGAACTGCGCTTATGCAATTGTTGATTGAATAATATTAATTTAATGTATCCGCCGCCCGTGTCTTTATATGGCGACCTTTTCTGCTATTGAAAAATGCTAGTCCTCTCGTTTCGCTACATCAAGTATATTTGCGCGTTCACTACGTAGCTTATTAGCGCCTGAGGCACAACATAATAAGGCTTTTACCGCTAAAAACATTACATTAAATCTGCAAGAAGTGGCAACCGCAAAGGCACTGCCAAGTTGTTGCCACTCATTTCTGTCAGGCCCGCAATACATGATGCGAAAAAGTAGCATTTATACGAGAACCTCCATACGGACAATAAGTAAAGTTCGTACCGTGTATTTATTTAGAAATATCGAATGTCCACTTATAAAATGTTTAGCAAATTTATATCGTGCGTTAAATGATGCCTTTGCAGGCCTCTGAACTAGATCACGCCACCATAATGTAGGGAGGCTCCGTGTCGCGTTGACTGTGCATCTCGTCCGAATAGCATCTCGTCGGCGGCGCATGCGCGGTTGCGCAAGACAGCCGCGTGACGGCATCCTTGCAGTTGCAGATTTCAATGTATGGATGCGAGAGTTGGTTATATTAACTCCACAGGTGAACGTTTCTACCTGTTTTGTGTGTGATGCCAGCTGCGGGAGCTTAGTGCGTAAGGTGTTTCACTTCTGAGCTCAAAGTCGTCCATTCAATTGTGACCTCGGCGGCTGAACGTCAACGGGAGCGAAATGGAAAAACGAAACGAAAAATAAAATGAAGACAAAAGAAAAAAAATGCGCGTGTACTTGGATTTAGGTACACATTAAAGACCCCCATACTGGAAAAATCACTCTGGTAAAATCGCAATTGGTAAAGTCGTAATAGCGTGCCTCATAACCAAAGCGGGATTTCGGCGCGTAAAACCCAACGCTACAATTTCTAGCGTTATGAGCGAGCAAAGTTTCAAAAGCGTAAGCTTCAACCATCATATATATTGCATGGTCTAGTGCTCTTATCCTACCTTGTGTCTCCTCCCTGAACCTGCACCTTCCTAGGGTGGAGGAAGTTGAGGTTAGAAGGCTTCGAGCCGACGTGGCGCTTACACTGACTGCGGCATCAAAGAGGAACTGGTTGCATTTACCACTGGCCGCTACGTGCCCAGTCTGCTCAGTGCCAGTGATGGATAGGCAGGTGCAGCGTACCACCTAATAATCACAAGTCCAGGCTCACAATCGGAACGCTCGTGTATGCTACTGCAAGCTTGCCTCCGCTACAGTGTCACATACAGCTATGACCGCTGGATACATAATAACAGATTCCATAAAACACACTTTCATCTAGTACTCTACACAGGCATCACAGCACATATAATACATATATACACATGAAGAATTGCGGTTTCAGGGCAACTCGTTATCGCAATAAAAAAACATAAAAATGGAAGAGCTCGAACACGTTATACGGTGCTTATCAATCACGTTTCCGAGTGATCTGGGAAACTTCGACGTCACGCCGAGTTTGCATACCTCGAAAATGGGGCTCATCAGACGTTTGTTGCATGGCGAAAATTTTAAGTTTGTAGCTGAGATTACATTACTTAAGGAAACTGGTCCCACACTTAGTCCCTCTTTTTACTTGTTACGCATAGTTTCTACCATTACCAAAATTCATCGATGAACGAAACAAGAAACTTGATTTTATGGCTGGAAAAGAAGAGGCATGCCGTGGGTAATGCGTAGACGAAATAAGAAGTGTCAGACTTAACCACCGCTTTTATAATAAATTGCGTACTCAAGCAATGCGGGAGCGTTTTAACTGTGTTTCATGAACGGGGGGCTGCAGAATTTAGTACGCTTTCCAGGGTCAACTATTACTGCCACCGATAATAAATTGCCTTCAAGGCCGGTCAAGGACCAGGTCTGGGCATTTTGAGCTAATAAGCGCACTGCATAGGAGGCGCGCTAACGATCGGGTCTGCTAAGTATTGCATCCCTACCCGTCGCGCAAAGAGCTTAAATTTTAAACCAAACGCGATTGCCGTTTTCCGGCCGGGCGCCAGCATCCCAGCGAGAGAGTCCACGTATACATCGCGCAAGTGCTCGTACGCACATGGCAGCGCTGGGACGTCGCTCATAGTGACACGCGGCAACAAAAATGGCTCAAGGCGACGTCATTTATTTCTTTTTTACGCTGCTTCAATAAACGGCTGAGAGTTTAAAGAAATAGTGAAAAACAGAAACCGAATGTGTGCATTCTTTTTTTCTTTACATCCTGCCGTATGGCAAGAGTGACGTATTTCATCTGCTTATTCTTCTGCTTATTCGTCTGCCGTTTCGTCTGCTTATTCCCACGTCACGCTGTCGCGCGTGCAGAGAACGAAAATGCGTCGTTTTCTAGAGTATTCCAGCGCCACTGTCATGCTCCTTCATCCTCTAATGCATGCGCCATTGCTTGTGATTACGGCGCTGGTCAGGTGCTTTCGTGGAGAGCACGCAAAACCGCCGGCTGTGCGAAAAGAAAGGAACACAACCGCTTGCGTGCGAGACCGTCACCGGAAGTGCACCATTAAGCAAAAATTAGCTTAATGGTGAACATAAAGGGTGCCCCAGCCTGGTGAGGCACCCTTTATGAAATGCTCCATACGGTTAGGAATACCGATCCACGCCAAAATCTCGAAAGTGTCGTAAAAGTGTTTCATATACAGCTGTCGGGTTTTGCGAGGTCATGGATAATTGCGTCTTCTCGATTCACTGTATATATTAAGGCTTTTGTGGTATATAGAGAATCCATATACGATCCAACTACTTCAATCAAGAGTCACCTTTGCATGCGTAAGCTCGTTCCATACTTATATATGGCGCCGAAAAATTAGGGCATGTGAAGTCATTGACTTAAATTAGCTACGCCAAGACAGCCGAGCTGTCTTTCGCTTACTGCGCCACAGGTCTCGGTTCCATGCGATGAAAGCCTAAATTGTTTTAAATGCACCGCAGAACGTGAAACCAAATTTCTCCCCATGCTGCACTTTGACAGTGCGTTGGCGCCGTGTCCAAGTGTACAACGAACGCAAGAGTACGCCGGAAGCATAAGAAACAGGCCACATCCTAAAGATGCGGGTCGGCGAGAAGGCGAACTTCACATACGCAGCCGGCCCCGCTGGATCGGTGACGTGTCGGGCGCATAACGCATGCATATGACGCGTATGTTGTGCGGCTAACCTGTTTCCACGTAATGCAATAAAAAAAACACAATGGATAAGTTTATTTATAGGGAATTTTTTTAGTTTTAGCAGGAAAGAATAAAAAAATAAAATGATGTCTAAACTCTAGGGGTGAGCGAATATTGAAATTTTCGAATACGAATCGAATACGAATAAGGCGAAAAACTGTCTTCGAATATCGAATCGAATATTGAATATGTCTGTAGTATTAAAAAGTTGCAAAACAGGTAACAATAGCTTTATTACATTTTTAAAAATATTGCACTTTACAAGGCTGCTTAAGGGTAAAGAGGCACTCATTATAGGTAATGCTCTCAGGTAATGTCAGGTGATGCTCTCAGTCAGGTAATGTGCTTGTTACAGATTATCGTGAAGGAAAATTAACTGCTCAACATGTTCAGAAAGTAAGCGCTCTCTATGCACTGTCACAACATTTCCACCGGTAGAAAAGACTCTTTCACTAGTAACTGAGGTGGCCGGGATGGCCAAGTACTTCTGGGCGAGTGCACGTAGAAGCGGGTACTTGAAGCGGCCGGTAGACTGCCACCACTCACAAGGGTCCTTGCCCCTTTCCAGAAGAGGCTTTTCCGCATAGTCTGTAACTTCCGTCTCAGGGGCAGATGCCAAATGTGTCTCCTCCTTGTTCACGACTAGATCGTCAAAGGCATTCCATACACTGGATGCCACCAGAGGACACGAAGTCGACCCTGGCATGGCAGTGTCCCCACTGGGTTCCACGTCTGCTGCCTAGAGCTCCCTTGTCACAATGTCTTTCAGCCAGATCATCTGACCAGATGCCTGATGAACTGTAGCCATAAAGCGCGGGTCAAGAAACATGGCCAGGCTGGCCACTTCATCAAATTCGTACTCAGCTAAACGAGACTTTATACATTTTGCAAGATTGTTAGTAAACCTTGAGTTGCCTATGCAACCTTCGAGGCAATGCAGCATTCCAAAAATAATTGGAATTTGAAATGACAAGGAGGGGTACTTTTCAGCACTTAATATGACAGTAGCGTCAAATAAGGGCTTCAGTGCCTCCACAAACTCCACTGCATCTCTCCACTCTGCGGAGTTAAAGGCATCTATGCTTGTGTCCGAAGTGGTGAGCTCAAGTGTGATGGACTCTTTGAATTCAAGGAGCCTCGAGAGCATGAGGTACTGACTGTTCCATCTTGTGTCAACATCCTGCACAACATGGAGCACGTCTTTGTTCAACTGCCTTTGCAGATCGTTCAGTCTTTTCTGCGCACTAGGGCTATGCTTGAAGTGTCCTACAATCGCTTTCGCCTTCTTGCAAAGTTTGTTGATTGCCAGAGTACACGACATCGCATCGCTGATCGCCAGTTGCAGAGTGTGCGGAAAGCAGGCTCGCTGGAGCCATGGCAGTTTCCTGGCAGCCGCTCGGATATTGCGGCCGTTGTCCATCACAATTTACTTCACGCAGTCGATTGGTATCTCCCAGTCGGTGCAAAGCTGCTCCAATGAGGCAGCTACGTTCACGGCCGTGTGACTCTCCGGCATATGTCGCGTGTTCAAAGTGAACTTTTTCATATCGAACTTCACCGTAAGAAAACGACACGTAAGGCTTAGAAAGCCCTCGTTGGCACGTGACATCCAGATATCGCTCGTAAAAGCAAGAGTGCTTGTTCCTTCTTCACGTGATTTTCGCAGTTCGTCTCGTACCTTTGTTCTTGTGTCGTCGTAAAGGCGCGGGACGAGCACACGTGACAGTTTTGTTCGAGATGGCACACTGTATCAAGGTGGAGCTGCTTTCATCAGTGCTTTGAGCCCCCGGTTTTCAACAAAGCTGTAAGGGAGAAGATCTAAGGCGACCATTTCTTCCACTTTCTGGTTAAGTGCGTTTTCTTTCTTCTGAGAAAATGGCTGCTGTCTGTGCTGTAGTATATCATCCAGCGTCGGTTGATTCTTCAACGGCGTGTTTGCAGCGGCATCGTTTTTGTACTCTTCCATCAACAAAGGGTGCTGTTTTATGTGATTTGAAGAGTAGTAGTCGTTCCCGTCGGCGTTTGAAGAACACGTTCGCACGACTTGCACCGAGCTGTCAACGGCCAGAGTCTTGTGTAGTACCGCCAAAGAAGACTTCTTCCAGCTTTCTTTTCTTGCTTGCTCGGTGGCTCGTCATCCGCAGTTGATGCCATTCTTGGAGAACACGCTTGAGCGAGCGCTGTATCAGCACGGAGATAGTTGTAGATAGCGCAACGGCGAATTTAGCGTGGTTTGCGTTTGACTCACAGAGAAGCAGCGCAGCACGTAGCAAGGAGACGGCGACCACCTTAGACAAGCGGGAACACAATGCGGGAGTTGTCGATGGCGATGCAATGTTTTCCTCTCACATATATATATTTTTTTCTTTTTAATTTCCAAACCTTTAAAAATTGTCGAGGTAACATTTTCGAGGTACATATTTTATTGCGTATACTTACAAAGCCCGAAAGTACGTCATATATTGATATAAAAGAGCCCTGGAATAATGCTTGGTAAAAAAGAAACCGAAACTGATTATGTTTCACTGGTTTGATGCAGATAAACTGAAACAGAGCACACCGTTAATGAGCGGATCACGCGAAGTTCTCAGTGAGTAAACATGTTCTTAGGAGAATGCGGAGCAAGCATATAATTCGTTAATTGCTAAATTATTCGCTGTCTGTTCCAATATTCCCTGTTTCTACCGTTATTCGGCCGTCCTCGAATATTCGGGAATTTCCGAATATGCATTTCTCGAATCGAATACGCTTCGAATAAGGAAAATATTCGATTCGTATTCGAAAGTTCTAATATTCGCACCCCTCTACTAAACTCATTTCACATTTTTTCCCCAATGCTCACGCCAACTAACAGATGGGAGAAACATTAAGCGTGACGTGTTTCATGTTGCCAGTAACGTAATTTATGGGCAAGCTGTTTAGCTTTCACGGTTTTTTTTTTATGCTCGTGTCAGGTAACGGATGGGATGAACACTAGGCGTGACGTGTTTGCGGTTGTCAATTTTTGGCGAGTGTCCCTTCTTGTTGAATTTAGTTTTCTATGGGTAAATGGGTAGGGCGAGAGGAATGCAGGAATTTTAGTATTTAAACAAGCGGAGACCAAGATGAAACTGTCAATGCAGCCACAGCCTGAAGAAAAGCGCCGTCTTCGTACGTTACACAAAATTCATTTCACATTCCTTTTATTTTTCGATGCTCACGTCAGACAACGGATGGGATGAAAACTAGGCGGGACGTGTTTCTAATTTCGCCCAGTGTGCTTTCTTGCTTAATATCTTTCCCTATGGTGAATAAGTTCTAGCACTTAAGAATCTATCTTCCTACCACCAATGGAGCCGGCTCAAAAGAAAAGCGCACTCCTTTTACCTTAGACAAACTCCATACGTGCCCAGCTATCTCTACCTAAATTTATCTTCAGTTCTCGAATGGAACTGTGCTTATGGAAACGCTGATCAAACTATGTTGACATAAAATATCGGCCGGCCATGTCTTCATATTCAGACATCCATTTCTCCTAGTGAAGAATGCAAGTCTTCTCGTTTCGCTATCTGGAGTATATTTGCCCTTCCACTACGTAGCTTAATGGCGCACTAAGGCATGGCATCATAATGATTTTACTGCTAAACACATTATAGTAGATCTGCGCGAAGTGGCAATCGCAAAGGCAGCGCCAAATTCTTGCCTCCCATTTCTGCTAAGCTGAGAATAAATGATGCGATAACTAGCATTTACACGAGCCCGTCCTTACGGAAAATGTGTAAAGCTCATTCCGTGTATTTTTGAGAAATTTCGGATGGCCACTTATAAAACATTTAGCTAATTTTTACCCTAGGTTGAATGATGCCTTTGCATGCCTTTAAAATAGATCACGCCACCATAATAGAGAGCTTGAGCAGAGCGTTTATGTTGCGCTCCGCTGAGACCGGCGTACCATAACAATTGGCACATGGCCACTGAGCAGAAGCTACCGGGAACACACACGTGCCTGCGCATAATGCTCACTGCAGCAGCGGAACATAGAACGCTGCCCAAGTTCGGTGAGGAAATCGAATTTGCGAAGCGTCAGGGTACGTCCAGTTGCTTGTTGCCTTTGTCGTTTCACAGCGCAGCAGAGAGCACGTAACTGGCGTCTCTGAGAGAGGCGCTTGTTAGATAAGCGAATTCAATGCATTCTATGCAGCCAAATATGCGCGGAGCGCAGCGCAAGCAACGCTCTGCTAAAAATCTCTAATGAAGGGAGGCTCCTTATCGCATTAATTGCACGTCTCGCCTGAATCGCATCTCATTGTGGGCGCATGCGTGGTGGCGTAATGTGGACGCATGTCGGCGTCCTTCGAGTGACAGATTTCGCCGCACGGGCGCTGGAGTTGGTTTTATAGGTAGGTGAACGTTGAAGCCTGTTTTCTGTGTGACGCCATCCGTGGGAGCTTAGTGCGTAAGGCGTTTCACTATTCAGCTCAAGGCTAACGTAAAGAAACTGCATATAAAAAAGTCGCAGTTTCGACAGAAAGACGAATCGTCGTTTGCAATAGCGAATTAGTAGACAGCTATACTAAGTAAGGATAGCAGTTTTGCTGGTTGTATCAACTTCGAAACATCCGCTTTCTAACTGAATTGACAAGCATGCTCCCCGCGCGCACAAGCAAACATGAACGGATCACACTCAATGAGTGCGCACACTCGATGTCAAAACGCTGGTGCGAGCAAGGGTGGCAGCAGCAGCGAGCGAAATGACCTTCGTGCGGTCTATCGCTTCAACGGAAGAGCGGCGGGAACATAGCGAGCACAAAGGTATGAGCCATCTACAGACTCCTTTCAAGATACGGCTAAGGCTGATAATTTCGAGGAATGATTAATCGATTATTCGATTAAATGTATCCCGCAAAGCTATTATTGCTTATGATTGTCCGTTTCTCATTTTATCGACTTTATCGCTCAGCCCGATTCGATTAATTGTATAAGAGCTTGACAGCAGTGGCGCGGGAACTGTGAAATTGTACTCGAATAGTACTGGAATTGTACTGGCACGCAAGCAGTGACTTTGCAGCTCTAGTAGAGTGACTTTCGACTGTTTTTCCCGACTGAGTCCCGAGTGATCAAGGGCTCAGTGCCTCGCACCACACGGCACATGCCAGGACGCTGCCCCTAGTCGGGTGCCTAAAGTGTCGTTGCAATTCGAGGCCTACTACAGCAACCCACTCGTCCATTGTCCGGCCACTCTCAGCCCAATAAAGATGTGGCACGCTGGCTGTGTGATCATTCAAAGAAGGTGACAGTTTCACCCAAACAGCCCAACCAATTGATATTCCTTCGTTCTGTTGAAAAGAGCACGTTGTTTGAATTCCTAAACCACCAATTTTCTTTGCGCCGATGCATAGTGCAATTTCTTGCATATTTCAGTTCGACTTCACCTTTCACTTTTGCCATTTTTCTTATTTCTTGTTTAACTGTAATGTACAGGGATCCACTAGAGCCATGCAAGCATCTTATTAATTTCCGTGCTAAGTGCCGTGTTATGGCCATTATTGTTTCCCTCTTGAAAGGCCACTAGTGCCATTTATAAACCTCTGACAAATTACTCATTATCTCTTATCAAACGTTTACACTCTTGTGTTTCGCGCTCGATTCCACCTCGCAACAGTTAATATAGCGTCCTACAAAAGTAGGTAACTGTTCCAACATCTTTAAAAGTGCTCGGGAAGGTTTTTGATTCCCGAATAAATCGATCCAAATGCCTTCGTCAAAAGCAAATAATTGAATAAATACTGAAATGATGGTTGATTAATTGTTAATCCAATAAAAAATTTATTCAACCCTGTCCTGAAAAGGCGAGAGCGAACGTGAGCGGCCACGCAAACTACGCATTTTTTGGGGAGTCCAAGCTGCTCCCCTCCCTCCCGCGCTGCCTCTCCACATTCCTCCACATAAGGCGCGCGACATTAAGCCGTTATCATCAGTTCCCCTCGCGCCCGGTCGCGAGATACCAACTTTCTGCCGGAGCACAATGCCACTCTTTTACCCCTCCTTTCCTACCCCCCCCCCGGCCTTTCGCGCGTGGAAGGCTGCGCGTTTGCTCTCCGCTTTCTTCCATTGCTCGCAACAGGTTGAGTCGCGATTGTTGGCTTCCCTCGTACACTTCCACTCTAGCACACAGCATACGACGCGTGGCTATTGTGTTATCGCCCATGGACTTTATACGAAACATTACGGCGACGCGGACACCGACGGTGACGGAAAAATTGTGCCTGAATATCCATATTGTTACGTGTAGAAAGACACAGACAAAAGAGGCTAATTACCTAATCGGGCGAACGGGACTGACGGCGTCGAGGTGAGGGCGAGCGGCTGTAGCGAAGGTTCGGAGCAGGAGCATCAGCGGCAGTGGGTTCACGGCGGGTGGCACAGGGAACTGAAGGTCCAAAGGTGCGGGAGTAAGTGGCGGCGTATGTCCGAGGAGGCGGAGGCCATCGTTTGCGGCAGTGACGAGCGACGTGGCCGGTGTGACGGCAGTGAAAGCAGATTGGTCCAGCCAATGCCCCCATTCCAGTGGTCTGCACGCTATCGCGTTCCACACGCGCCAGTTACAAACGTCGCTGTAGCGATAAAGTGGACAGCGTTACACTTTTGTTTTGAGGTCAGGCTATTGAACACAGTTGCTATATGAAAGAAGCATTTAAAAAAACCGCTGCCACAGCGAAGTATTCTGCTTAATAAAATCGTTTCCCCTTTGCACCTTCACCGAAATCCGCCTTATATTCCAAGGGCGAATGGTATTAGCTATTCTTCGGCTATCCGTCAAAAACAACAAGCACACAAAAATGAATCATTGCAAATCACTACGCGTAAACTTAAACTTTCTCGCGATTTTCGGTTTTGGGCGTAGAAGAAAAATGCGTTCGCTACGGCTGAGATAGCAATGGGGAAAATGTGGGCAAGAATCTCATACGAGTAATAACACTACTATTAACCGCACAGGAACACGCAAGCAATGCGCGTTCTTGTTATCACTCCTCGCGAATGCTTGTCGTGCGTTCGACTGGTTTATTGGCGCGCTGAGTGGGCCAGCTTGACATTTCTGGGTGAGCCAACTTGAAATGTGGGTTGGGCCAAATGGAAATTTCAACCTGGGGCAACTGCAATTTGGGAATGCACCAGCTGAAATTTAGGAACTAGCCAAGAGAAATTTTCGAGGTGGGCCAAGTTAAATTTTGGATTGGGCCTACTTGAAATTTGGGGTTGGGTCGATTTGAAATATGCATGTGGGCCAAATTAAATTTAGGGTTCGCTGCACTACAATTTTGGGACGCGTGAACTTTGATGTCAAAACTTGAAATTTTGCGTTGTCGCAATCAAAATGGGGGGGTTTGGCCAACTTGAAATTTGAGTAGGGGCCAACTAGGCATTTATGAGTGACCGAATGTCGAGACGCGCTTGTTCTCACGTTTTCAGTTCATTGGCACGGTTGCATTGAAGAAGCCGCATGGGGCGAGAATTTACAATTGTCTACTAAAGCCTAAATATCCTTTGCCACAGGAAAAGCCATGGGAAGACGCGCATAAGCTAGCAAAATCAGGTAAGCAAAACGAAGTAAAAAAGGAACTCACAGCCGAGGCAAACGATGCTTACGCATCAGCAGACAATTCTCTGAATATCTATGGCTTTTTGGAAGCGGTATGCTAACAGAATTTTCATTTCCAAATAATGAAAGCAATTCCGTCTTGATGTCAATGATGGGATGGTAATGCCCCAATGTTGAGTGCGCCAATCGCGAGTGAATTTTAACGATAGTTTCGGCCATAGGGTTTCATAAAACAAAATTCACATGGTCTCTTGTGTTACCCCTAAAACGAAGGAGAAAGGCCAAGTGACGATACACGAAAGACAGACACATAACCTACACATTCTACTTGATTAATTTAGTGATCCTCCTCATTCGCTTATTCACTCCCTTATTTCGCTTCGAGTACTTCGCTTAGTCAGGGCTCCTAATTATAACGGACAAAGTTGTTACTCACACCCTAGGGCATGGGTTCGAGCGCCTTATTTATGTTCTAATTACCCATACCTGAATTAACTTCGCATTTATTAGCACGAATTGTCGTGGGTTCGACTCTCACAAAGGATCATGCTTAGACTCCAGCCAAACTTCGTGCATTCCCAGCCCTAATTAACGCCAAAGGTTGCTGGTTCAACTCCCATAAAATGTAGAGGGCTCGTAGCCTTTTCGTACCTTTCGTGACGTCAGCGCTTTTACGCTCATGGGCGACTGACCGATGAGACATAAGGCTTTCGCCTGAATAACTAAACTGAACTCTGGCATTGCGATCATTCGGCCGGTATGGGAATGATGGATAGTGCGTGGATCTGTCTGATCTTCATGCTCGTGGCTTCAACCATTTTAGAAGGCCGCTCTTTAACGCCGCCCCACATTCAGTGTATTTGCGGCGTATCGTCACCCGGCGTAGCTTGGCGTCGATGCTGAGGATGGCGTGATCAAGTGACACCAGATGTCGCAGCCGCCGCCAGAAGCGGCTCGATGAGTGCGGACCAATCAGCGCTGGTTCACGTGCCACTCATCTGTATAGACGTGCGTTCGCGCGGAGACGCCGAAAAACGCAACGCCAGAAAACGCAGTTAAAAACGCTGAATGTGGGTCGGCCTTCAGGTGCGCGTTGCTATGCGTTGAGCGTCGGGGTCGTCGGCGTCCCTCGGCCTCACCGAGCGAACGAGCACCGCAAAGGACAGAAAGACCGAACGCGGGGCAAAGCGGGGGTGAAACAGGGCAGTAGCGAAGAGAGCGCGAGGATGGAAACAACAAAAGTTATAGCAAAAGCATGAGGCAGAAAGCGAAGGCGGAGAGCATGGCGAAAGGGTGAGGATGAAATCAGAGTGCCACGCGGGACTACGACATGGGGCAACAGTCATGCACGCCGTAGTGCGCCGATCACCTCATTACTGAGGCATGCAGCGAGCGCTTGGCGAGCACGTCCACTGATACGAAATGTGGAAACAAAGTGCTGCCTTGCGCTTCGAAGCCAGACGCGGGTCCCCGTGTTTGTGCTTCCTTTCTCAACAATGAGTGATGCAACCGCTGGAATTCGAAACGTTAAAAAGAGCGGCGCTCAAATTTTGCATTGATGACGATGTGTAGTGTTTTATGGCGAAAGGGCCAGGTTTGGCCAAAGAGCGCCATGACAAATGGCAGTGTTAACGAGGTATTATGGAAGATGTGACTTGGCTGTAAAGTGGCCTGGCTTGGCTGTAAAGTGTAAAATAGTCGCTGTAAAGTGCGTAAAATCTACGTGCTATAAAATTATGGCGATGATTAATGACGAAGACTGCGAAGATTAAAATCCATCGTAAAAGAATGGTGCATTGTTTAAAATATGCGAGACGTTAAATTGTTTACAGCACTACAGCCTCGCCAGAGCCCTTGAACCACAAGGGCCTAGAGGCATGTGCTTATTCAAAATAATTATCGCAGCGACATCCTCAGAAGAGAGGAAGCGCTACGAACGTGTGGGGCTAATAACATGCAACACAACATCTTTCAAAAAACCTAAGACGGCGTTGGTGTCAAAGAGTGGTTCTGGACCAAGTAACATAACAGGATGAAGGGGGATGTGGTGCCTGTATGCTAAGAGAAAATGTTTTTTTTCTTTCGGGTTCGGCTTCCCGACACTCCAGTAGGACATGGAGGACGGTCAGCCTCTCCCCGCACCTACCACAGGTTGGAGGCTCGTTTCCCGTGAGTAAGAAGTTATGTGTACCAAAAGTGTGTCCTATTCTAAGACGGCAGAATAGGACATCTGTCCTGCGGGATTTTGTTACAGGAGGCCAGAAACCTAATTGTGGCTTTCTTACATGCAGTTTATTATTGATTTCTTCGTCCCACATGCGTTGCCAGTGGCTTCGTAGTTTCCTTCTTAAGAAAGGCTTCAGGTCTGTGACAGGGACCGAAGCAGAAGGATTAACTGCATGCAATGAGATTGATGTGGCCATCTGGTCGGCTAGAACGTTTCCCTCGATGCCCCTATGTCCAGGCACCCAGCATGTGATCACATGTGGGTTAGATACATATGCTTTGCACAGTGCGGAGTAGAGCTCATTAAATACTGGATTTTTGTGATTACAGAGAGACATCAAGGCCTTCACAACACTGAGGGAGTCCGTATATATGATTGATTTCTGGAGTTGTGATTTATTTATACGCTTTACGGCCGACAGCAGTCCGTAGGCCTCAGCCGTAAAGATACTAGTTTCCGGGTGCAGTACGTCGGATTCCGAGAAGGATGGACCGACGGCTGCATAGGATACCCCCGTCGCGTGACCTTGATGCATCTGTGTAGAACTCCGTGCAGGAGTATTTGTGCTGGAGTTCCCGGAAATGCATCTTGATTTCAATCTCTGGAGCATGCTTTGAGACTTCCACGAACGATATATCACATTGTATGAGCTGCCACTCCCAAGGAGGTAGCTGCTTGGCTGGATGCATTAGGCGAAGCTCGAGAAGTGGAACGTGCATTTCTTCGCTAAGCTCCCTCACACGCAGCGAGAAAGGCTGTCTTACGGACGGACGATTGCGAAAGAGTGTAGCACATGTCATGTCATTAATGGTACTATAACAGGGATGTTGGGGGTTTGAGTGGACTTTCAGAAAATATGTATGGCTGATGTAAGTTCTCTGCAGATGAAGTGACCACTCATTTGATTCTACATATAGACTTTGTATGGGACTCGTTCTGAAAGCGCCAGTGGCCAGTCGGATTCCTAGATGGTGGACCGGGTCTAGCATCCTTAGTGCGCTTGGGGCGGCAGAGTGGTAAATCACGGCGCCATAGTCTAGTCGTGATCGAATGAGGCTTTTATAGAGATTCATTAAGCACTTCCTGTCACTACCCCACGTAGTCTGGGATAGAAGTTTGATTATGTTCATTGTTTTTAGACACTTTTCTTTGATATGTTTAATGTGGGGGACGAAGGTGAGTCTGTAGTCAAGTATGACACCGAGGAATTTGTGTTCTTTGTTTACAGGTATCTGTTGTCCACGCAGTTCTATGCAAGGATCTGGGATAAGTCCTCTCTTTCTTGTAAAAAGAACACAAGAGCTTTTGTTAGGATTGATGTTAAACCCATTCTTGTCTGCCCACATTGACACTTTGTTCAGGCCATGCTGTACCTGTCTCTCGCAGACTACGAGGTTACAAGATTTGAAAGCTATTTGAATGTCGTCCACGCAGACAGAGTAAAAGATGGCGGGTGGTAGTGAAGCGCGAAGCGTATTCATCTTCACAATAAATAGCGTGCAGCTGAGCACGCCTCCTTGGGGTACACCCGTTTCTTGCGTAAAAGGACGTGAGAGTGCATTGCCGACTTTTACCCGGAAGGTACGATTTGACAGATAGCTTTTTATTATATTAAGCATATTACCGTGGATGCCCATTTCTGACAAGTCTCTTAAAATTCCGTAACGCCACGTCGTATCGTACGCCTTCTCCATAACGAGGAATATGGATAAGACGAATTGTTTGTGTACAAATGCGTCCCGGATATTTGCTTCTACACGTACAAGGTGGTCAGTTGTGGAGCGTCCTTCTCGGAAGCCGCACTGATAAGGATCAAGAATTTTGCTCTGTTCAAGGAAAAAGATGAGTCGCCGATTTATCATTTTTTCGAACACCTTACAAAAACAACTTGTGAGGGCTATCGGGCGGTAACTTGCCACTGAGGAAGGGTCTTTGCCTTGTTTCAAAACAGGCACTACAATGGCTTCCTTCCACGCGGTTGGAAGGTACCCTGCATCCCAGATGGTGTTGAAAAGTGTGAGTAGTGTAAGTTGGGTGTCTTTATGTAAGTTTTTGATCATTTCATACATGATTCTGTCAGATCCCGGGGCAGAGCTCTTGCATGCGCTCAAGGCAGCTCTCAACTCGGCAATGCTAAAAGGACAATTGTATGGTTCATTCTGTTGACATTTTCTCATGAGTGGCTTACATTCTTCTATTTGTTTATATTTCACAAAGGATTGCGAGTAATGGTTGGCACTTGACACGCTCTCAAAGTGCTCCCCAAGTGAGTCCGCCTGATCTTGTAGGGTGTCTCCTTCTGTGTTTACCAAAGGGAGTGCATGTGCTTGTCGCCCTCTTATCCTATTGACCCTGTTCCAGGCTTTCGCCTCATCTCTGAACGAGTTAATACTTGATAGAAACTTCTGCCAACTTTCTCGTCTGGCCTGTCGGCGGGTTCGCCTGCCTTCGGATTTTACTTTTTTAAAGTTGACTAGATTTTCTGCAGTGGGAGAAGCGCGTAGCAACCCCCACGCCCTGTTCTGTTTTTTACGAGCGATCCTACAATCGTCGTTCCACCATGGGACACGCCGTTTGCAGGCGAAGCCTTTTACTTCTGATATGCATTTATATGCGACATCTATTATGAATGCTGTAAAAAACTCGACTGCAGCGTCAATTTCTAATGAAGACAGGTCAGCCCATGAGATACTAGTTAGAGATCGAAATTTCTCCCAATCAGCTGTCTCAATCTTCCACCTAGGAGCGTATGGTGGATATTCGTTTTCTTTATATGATCTTAGCAGTATAGGGAAGTGGTCGCTACCGTAAGGGTTGTGGGTAACTTCCCATTCAAGTTCAGGCAGTACAGACGGGGAGACTATACTGAGATCTATTGACGAAAAGGATCGGTTTGCAAGAGAGTAATATGTGGGCTCTTTTTTATTGAGAAGGCAAGCTCCAGAAGAGAAAAGGAACTGTTCAACAAGGCGACCTCGCGCATCTATACGAGAGTCACCCCACAGGGAGCTGTGCGCATTGAAATCGCCAAGAACAGCATAAGGTTCTGGCAATTGATCGATCAAGGAGTGAAATTCATGTTTGTTCAGTTGGTAATGCGGGGGTATGTAAATGGAGCAAATGGTGATGAGTTTGTTTAGTAGGACAACTCGAACCGCCACTGCTTCAAGGGGCGTTTGTAGCTGTAAAGGTTGACATGCAATACTTCTATGAGTAAGAATCGCAACACCACCCGATGATGCGACGGCATCATCGCGATCTTTGCGAAACGTAAGATACGTACGGAGAAAGTTTGTGTGTTTAGATTTTAAGTGAGTTTCCTGTAAACACAGCACTTTTGGATTATGTTTGTAGATGAGTTCTTGCAAATCATCAAGGTTTCTAAGGAGACCTCTGATGTTCCATTGGATTATTTGTGTATCCATGTTTAAGGTGAATTGGTGCTGTGTTTACGGAGACGGAGTGGATGCCTTATATTACAGAGCCCTTTCGAGGCCCTGTAATAGGTGTTTTGTTCTTTCTGAAGCGTTCGAGCGATTCTCGACGCTCCTTAGGCGTTTGGTGCGCCTTGGGGTCAGGTGTAGTGTCCATTGCCTCGTGTGAGGCGCCGGACAAGCGCTCTTGCGAGCGAGAGGTTTTCAGAGGGAGTCCCGCCTTGGAGGGCAAGACCCCTGCGCCCACCAGCCCGGAGGTCGATGAGGCTCCCTGAGGGATTGGGCTGCGCTGGCCGTTGCCAGCGCTGCAAGGGGCCTCGGAGGTTGGGGCAGCCTCCGCTGCACCCACCTTTGAGGTGGATGGTCCCTTCTCCTCGGTTGACGGAGCAGCGCTAGCTGCAACCGCCGCGGGGGCAGATGGCGTAACTGCCGACTCACTGCCTGTGGGTCGGACAGCCGCCGGAGGCCGTTGTGACGCTGCCCCCTTACGCGCCACATCGGCAAAGCTGCTCTTAGACAGGTATGACACCCGCCTACGTGCCTCCTTGAAAGATATATTTTCTTTGACTTTGATTGTCACAATCTCTTTTTCTCTTTTCCAGGACGAACAGGCGCGCGAGTATGCGGCATGCTCGCCATCACAGTTTACACAATGTGGAGTCTTCTGGCATGTTTCGGAGGAATGTTCAGTGTCACTACACTTGGCACATGTCAGCCGGCCTCGACAGTTCTGTGAACTGTGGCCGAACCTTTGGCACTTAAAGCATCTGAGAGGATTGGGCACGTATGGCCTAACACGAAGTTTGATATAACCGGCCAAGTACTTGGCAGGAAAGACGTGGGGGATGTCAGTAGACGCAATGCTTAAACTCTACAGAGCTCTCTTTCTCGGTTTTCTAAGATATAGTCTACCTGTGCTGACCAACACCTGCAAGACAAATATTCGTGTTCTGCAGGCAGCACAAGCTCAAGCACTCAGAGTCTGCCTTGGTTTGCCCAGATGCACCTCAACAGAGGCAACTATTGCGATTGCTCGGGACCATCCAATGCGAACTCACATTACGGTGGAAGCCCTGAGAACGCACATCAGACATTTTGCACGTGCCACCTATCACCACCTTGCAGCACTACCTTCGGACAGGCACCAATCATCATTCGCTAAAACTATCATCAAATACAACGACAAACTGCCATCGGGCTTCACCGCTGCATCTAAACCATCGATACCCCCTTGGTGTCTTATCAGCCCTACAGTCCATCTCAGTGTACCAGGAATCGGAAAAAAGTCTGAACTGTCGTCGCCTGTGCTCAAACAACTGTCTCTGCTTCTTCTGCACGAGAGGTACGCGGACAGGGAACACATTTATACCGATGGTTCAACAAACATCCAGTGTTCGTCCGGTGCTGTGGTTGTCCCAGCAAAAGCTATTACCATCAGCTTTAGGACTGACCACCCAACAACATCGACATCTGCTGAACTAGCTGCTCTTCGCGCTGCACTTCGTGTCGTGAATCGGGAGCCACCTCGGCAATGGTCAATCTTCAGCGATTCAAAGGCAGCCCTACAATCTGTACTATCAGCTCTGCATCGCGGGCCATTCGAGCAGCTCGTATTCGATATTAGATGCCTACTCCATACAACACAGGAGAAAGGACACCATGTGACGTTTCAGTGGCTGCCAAGTCACTGCGGCGTCACTGGAAATGAAGACGCCGATAATGCCGCTCGGGCAGCTCTTGAAGACGCACAAGAAGAGGCCATACCGCTTTCACGATCCGACGCAGCTAGCAGACTTCGAGTGCTTGCACATGAGATCACGCTATCTCTATGGTGCACACCAAACAGCCAGACCACCCAGAGCAACCGTAAATACCACCTGCCCTCTTTGATGCATCTCTATATGCCATCTGGACTGCGTCGAAGAGAGGCGACCCTGCTTTATCGCTTATGGCTGGGGGTGGCTTTCACCAAATCTTACTCCTTCCGCATTGGAATAGCCGACAACGATCTCTGTAATGCCTGTCTTTGCGAGGAGACGCTGGAACATGTTCTGTGCGACTGTCCTGACTATAACGTTCAGCGACAGTCCCTGGCATCTGTTCTAGCGCGCCTTGACAGTAGACCATTGCCGCTCGACACGATTTTCACGTGCCGCCGACAGAAGATATCGCAGGTGAAGGCGACAAAGGGACTACTTCGGTTTTTGAAAGAGACGGGATTGGACAAGCGGCTGTGAGAGTAACGTCGCGTACCATGCCAGAATGATGGACTCCAACGGACGATGTGTGTGTGCTGTGATATGTGCTCTCTCTCCCTCTCCCCCTTCCCCATCTTTAATCTCCCCATCCCTCTCCCATGTGTAGGGTAGCAAACCGGTTAAGCCATACTGGTTAACCTCCCTACCTTTCCTTCTCCACTTTTTCCTTCCTTCCTTCCTTGATATAACCGGCCTCGATGGACTCGGGGAGGACACTTGAACCGAAAGTGAGTATCAGGTGTTTCGTATTGATCTCTTTACCGTCTCGCCTCATCTTAATTCGCTTAACATTTATGACGTTCTGTTCACTGAAGCCCTCCAAGAGTTCAGCTTCAGTGAGCTCTAGCATGTCATCGTCCGACACAACGCCGCGGGTGGTGTTCCTAGTTCGGTGCGGGGTTACTGTTAGTTGGTTATCCCCAAATAACACTAGCTTAGGCAGTTTCTCGTATTGCTTCTTATCGCGGAGCTCCAGGAGGAGATCACCGCTTGCCATCCTGGTCGCCTTATAACCGGCTCCAAAAACATCAGTCAGGGTCTTTGATACAATGAAAGGTGAAATGGTGCGTACTGGTTTGCCTGGTGTTTCCGAGTGAACTACATGGAAACGTGGAAAGTTGTGGACTTGGCGTCCGAAAAACTGAAAAACTTCATCGGTGCGCCCTCTTTTCTGAGGGCGATCAGGGAATGGAGGAAAGGAGCTATCCATAAATATATGTGAAATTTCGGCAGCAACGCTAGCCACCCACCATGGAGTCCAACAAGGGGACGCTGCAGGGCCTGAAAAACAGGCCTGCAAACGCCAGCTGTACGTTGCCGCTATAACCTAATATGATATAACCAAGGTTGGCTACTCACACGAGGTTAACCCTTGCTGCCAAGAAGGTCGGAAGTAATAAAGAAATGAGAAGGAGACAGGAAAGGTGGAAAGTAAGGAAAAGACGAAGGTTGTAGGGAGAGAGAGACAGGAAAAGGCAACTACCGATTTCCCCCGGGTGGGTCAGTCCGGGGGTGCCGTCTATGTGAAGCAGAGGCCAAAGGGGTGTGTTGCCTCCGCCGGGGGGCCTTAAAGGTCCAAACACCCAGCATCACCTCAACCCCCAGGATCCCCCTTTCCCCAGACACGGATAAGCCGCGCACGGCTACACGCGGGAGGGTCCAACCCTCGTGTGCTCGGGTACGTGGTGTCGCAACACACCAAACGCCTGCTTGCGCAGACTCCCCTGCGGGGGTGTACTCCTATTGTCAGCATTTGCAGAAAAAAGCGAAAGTATGAATGAAATGTCGTACACGTCCGCGGCCATAATGATGCAACAAGCTACTAGCCACATTAAAATTTTTAGCGAGAAGGCAAGTCATAAGAAACCTCAAATGATGTGAGTGAAAACTCTTTGGTAATGACATTTTAGGTGTGTTCCTTTGGTGGGAGGCTTCGGCATCACCGGGAGAGGGGGGGGGCTCTTCCTTTTTCAGAAAACTTCGGAGGTGGCTCGGACTCGAGAGCCCCCGCCGTAACGGGCGCCTAAGTGTCTGTGTGCGGCCGTTTTATTAAAGGGACATGTGCAGAATGTACACGCCTCCATCTGCCTTTAAGAAGACATGCTTAGTTGACGACTATTTTCGTGGCTGCAATGTGGCGAAAGGTCAGTGTCTGCTCAACTGTGTAGAGGACTCGGGTCAGTTATGCGTATGTGCAAGCAGAAAAAATCGCCGGCACATACGATGCATGTTGGCTAAAGTAACTTTGGCAGTTTCGCACAAACTGTCTGCAACCAATTCGGGCTGTGTCTCTTGGCGACCACGGACTTCCAGCGGCACAGTGCCGCAATAAAACTTTACGCCTCATAGCAGAAATACGACATGCGTAGACAATTTTACGACTGCGTGCCTTGCAATACATAATAGAGGCGTCAGCATAAATAGGATGGAAATATTTTAACAATGCTCAAGACATGGAAGTAGAAAGCAATACTCATCATTTCTGTTTAAGCAATGCCGGCGCGGCAAATACGCGGGCGTGTATGTCCCAGTAACTCGGTCGATCGATCGGTGCAGTGGTGATGCGGGAATGAACTCTGGTCCTGTTCAATGCATCGTGCACATATTCAATTTCTCAGCACGCTTCAACCACTGCTAGCACACGCAACTATGGTCGATTTCATTCTTGGGCAACGCACCCACAAACGAAACACGAGAAAGATGGTACAAGCGCTGGTCTAAGTGAAAGTATTTATTAGATAAAAAATTAATATACCCAGTAATCATAAAGTTTATGTCGATTACACGTAAAAATCATCCCACGCTCACGAGCGATCAATGAACGCGAATTATTCGTGTGCCAGTCATTTACTTTCTTTGTTCAGCGGACAGCGGTAATTTATGTCGGTCGTCTGCCATTTTTGTACCATTTTCTTGGGAATCGGTGTAAATTCACTCGTGCATTAATGTTTTCATGTTTACGTTGCTTTTGTGACAATTCTAAAGACAATTGAAATTTTCAGTCTTCCGACGAGGCGCCATTGATAACCGGAGACCTTTCTCGCGCTCTGCGAGCTCAATGCGCGCACGACCATGGAGTGAAGCTCCGGAAACGTACACTCGCGGGAGTTCAAATCATTCCGCCAGGGGAGATACGAGAGCTGGCATCTGGGATGAAACTTCACGCGCGGACGTCTATTGGCTGGCACATACAATCTGTCTCGTGCGGCAGGCGCGTTGCAAACGGAGCCAAGTATTCCGGCACCGCCCCTCAAATCGGGAGATCGCGAGAGGATGCGCGTCGGGTGACTCGTGCGCGCGATTCACAGTGGCCGCAGACATACATCCGCTTAAGTAGCGCTTTGTTTCCATACAGACGACGGGTGCTACTCTGGCGCCATGTCGTAGACACCGTCGCTGCAAAACCCCTTCTGCGCGTGCTTCTGCAATGCACTAACCTTTTCTTCTCACGCTTTCGCCATACCGTCTTCCCCGCTTTCGGCTCCACACTCTCTCCTTCTCGCCGCCTAACCCCCCTTCCCCCCTCCCTCCGCTGCTCTCCGCGTTCGCTCTCATCATTCGCTGTGCTTGTTCGCTGGGTTACGCAGCCGGACGCCGACGTCGGAGCTCGCCGCAGGCACCGGCGCCTAAGAGTTGCGGTCTAAAACACTAAACACAAATGTACTAAATACTTTCGCATTCCCGCACGTAACCAGTCTTAAGTTGAACTGTCGGTGTTTCCTACTGATTTTTGTAGATATTAGGTTCAATAGGTTTAATATGCATAATAACATAAAATAGAGTGCATCATATCTATAAACTTGGAACGCCAGAACTCAAAGCGAGTTGATGAAGGCGTCCCTATGATAGATAGTGTTATTTATATCCTTGTAACATTATCATATAGATGAGTGTATACCTTAAAAAAACAATACAAGACCTTGTACAATACATCACAGAAAACAAACTTTCGAGAATTTAGGAAATGTACGGGAAAGACTAGTGCAACGAGCTTGAAAAATTCTGGAAGTAATATGATGAAGTGAAGCCTTTAGGAAGGGTGTTTCAAAGACTCGCTGCTGTATTTGTAAAGGAAATGCTTGCAATATTTGTGCATTTACGAGAAACCGTCAACGGAAACGGAGCATGGGCACCTACAGACTTACCTTTGTAGCCAATGACTAGGGCAGGGCCTCGAGATACGACTTTGCATAACCTAAATAGTGTCTCAAGGTGCCTACGTAAGTTACTTAACAGAAATTGTTAATCTTATCATTTTGCAAAAAAAAGAAGCTGAGGTGGCAATACAGTTGTAGATGTAGCGTTGCCCGTTTATCTAACTTCTGCTTGAAAAAGATATGTACTGTCTAGTACTGACCGAAAGCAAAATAAAATAAAAGTCACCAGCCGCTACCGACAACCACCGTCGAAACATTGCCCTTTTGATTCGCGTCAGGCAGTAAAAAAAATTCGCAGTTCCGCCCGAAAGGCGAAGCAATGCTTGCGATAGCAAATTAGTAGATAGACGTGCGAAGTAAGGATAGTAGTTATGTCGACCGTACAAGTTTGTAAACATTCGCTTACTAACTAAATTAACAATGGTAGAATGTGTGGGCGTGACTCAACGAGGACGAAGAAAAAAAATACAGATATACGGAGACAGCGCTGCCTTTGTGTGTCTGCTTCTTTTTACGTCCTTGTTCAGTCGCACTTGCACATTCTATCAAGGATACAAACCAACTAGCTCGCCAAAATATTGACACTAAATTAAACAGGGAAGGTCAAACCCGCACAGGCAAAGATGGACACATCTAGCTGGATGAGCACGGAATGTCGCTGTCAGAATTCTGGAGTGAGGAATCGTGACAGCCGCAGACAAATTGACCTTCATGCATCTCAGGCTTCACCGCGAAGGGAACATCGAAAGCACATCGCTTACGAAGCTATCCGCACTACGAAGAATCTGCTAACACCGCCGATCGTGTTGAAGTGAGGCCCGCGCAGGCGCACAGTCTGGCAACGTCGCAGATCGCTTTCAAGACACGTGTGAAGTGATGTTAAAGAGAAGGGAAGAGATAAGTGCAGTGCCGTATCGCTTAAAAGTGCCACCACTTTTAAGCGATATTTTCTAGGGAAGTATATTTTCTTAGGAACGCAGGCGTGCAGAAAGTTTTTAGATATGTCGCCGCAGGCACCGGCTCCTAAGAGCTGCTCTCGAAAGCATTAAACCAAATGTGCTAAATACTTTCGCATTCCCGCACGTAACCAATCGTAAGTTGATCTGTTGGTGTTTCCTACTAATTTTTGTAGATATTTGGTTCAATAAGTTTATCATGCATAATAAAATAGAATACCGTGCATCATATTTATCAAGTTGGAACCCCAGAACTCAAAGCGAGTTGATGGAGGGGTCCCTACGATAGGTAGTGTTATTTATATCCATGTAACAATATCATATAGATGAGTGCACGCATTAAAAAAATAAGGCAAGACTTTATACAGGTGTACAGGAATGTAGAAATGTACAGGAAATACTGGTGCAACGAGCTCGAACACTACTGAATGTAATATGAAGAAGTGATGCCTTCAGGAAGGGTATTTCAAAGACTCGTTGCTGTACTTGTAAAGGAAACAGTTCCATAATTTGGGCATTTACGTGAAACCGTTAACGTTAACAGAGCTGTCGCAGGCGGCAGGTGTCTTTGGAGCCAATCGCTAAGGCAGGGCCTCGACATGCCACTTTGTATAACCTAAATGGTGTCTCAAGGTACCAACGTAAGTTACTTAAGAGCAATTGTTAACCTTAGCATTATGCAAAAAAAAAGCTGAGGTGGCAATACAGTTGCATATTTAGCGCTAACCTTTTATCTACCTTGAGCTTGAGAAAAATATATACCGTCTAGTGCTAACAGAAAGGAGAATAAGAGTAATCAGCCGCTACTGACAACCACCGTCGAAACATTACTTTTTTATATTTGCGTTAGGTCGTAAAGAATTCGCAGTTCCGCACGAAATGCGAAGCGATGGTAGCGATAGCAAATTAGCAGATAGCTAAGCGAAGTAAGGATAGTAGTTTTATTGACTGTATCAGCTTGTAAACGGTCGCTTACTAACTAAATTAACAATGATAGAATATGTAAGCGCGACTCAACGGGGACCTAGAAAAAAACAGATACACAGAGATAGGGCTGTCTTTGTGTGCCTGCTTCTCTCTACGTCCTCGTTCAGTCGCGCTTGCACATTCTATCACGGATTCAAACAAACTAGCTCACCAAAGTGTTCCAACTAAATTAACCAGCGCAGGTCAGGCACGCACAGGCAAAGATGAACACATCTAGCTCGATGAGCGCAGAAACTCGCTGTCAGAATTCCGGAGTGAGGAATCGCGACAGCCGCAGACGAATTGACCTTCATGCATCTCTCGCTTCACCGCGAAGGGAACGTCGAAAGCACATCGCCTATGAAGCTATCCTCACTTCACCCACTCTGCTAACATGGCAGATCGCTTTGAAGTGAGGCCCGCGCAGGCGCAGAGTCTGGCAACGTCGCAGATCGCTTTCAAGACACGTGTGAAGTGATTTTAAAGAGAAGGGAAGAGATAAGTGCAGTGCCGTAACTGTCTCTCACAGGACCACACTTCAACAGCACTGCACGCGAAATGGGTGTCGGAAGAAAAGATGGAGAGAGGAAAGGAGAAGGCGGGAGGAGCCAACCCACATGTGCTCAGGTTCGTTGTGTCGCAACACACCAAACACCTGCTGACGCAGACGCCCTTGCGGGGAGCTTTCAAGCCATCAGAGCGCCGGCAGCGCGTGCCTACGGCGTTCGCCGAAAGCGTCTGCTACGGCGTTCGCGATTCGCGTGGGTAACGCCGTATCAGACGCCGCGGTTGTTTCCACTCTGTACGGAGCGGCGGGCGAGGTGGACATCGAGGCACCCTAGCAGCCGCCGGAGAAGAACGCCCCTCCTCCCTCGCCTGACCCCTCTGCCTCGCGCGTGACAGGAGAGAGAACGTTCAATCTCGGTTGCAAGATTTAACCGCGTTCGCCGGCTCACCCTCACACGCTTTCACCCACAGGGAATCTCACGGCGGCGCTGACGGCAGAAATCCGCGTGAAGTTTCCAGATAATTACTATCGCAATAAAGCATCCCGCAATCACCCATGCGTTGCACGGAATCGGCTCTTGCTGCCTATCTATGGCACTGAAATGAAACCTGAGGCGTATTACATTCTTTGTACGCTCGCCTCGGCTATATGCATGTTGACTGTACAACCTGATCTCTCTGAGAAACAAAGGCGTTTGACAAGGCATTCAACCTTGTTTCTAATGCCTCTTAACATCAATTTGAGGTAATAGAAAACGCCTGAACTTTGACACCTTGATGTCTGCAACTAATGCATATTTACTTGACCGCAGCTGTGTCAGGCATTGTGGTCAATTCTTAAATCGTAATGTTTCTTTTTTCTTGCTAGTGGCGTTAGCGAGTGCTTCTTATTTTTCTTTTTTTGCATGAAATGGGTCAGTATATCTCCGGTTCCTTGACCGACGTTGTCTCTGCTTTGTAAATGATTTCAATCTAGCACGTGGTTTACAAGAATTATTTAATCACATGCTTTGTATTTGCTTTCAAACTTAATATTCTGTCAACGCACTCTAAGCTAATTAAAGTACCGCTGCGTTGGCTATTCAGACTCGGGGCATATTAACAGGCGACAAAGCAAGCCGTTTAATCGTGCATTTCGGTACGAGGGTTACACTGGTAAAAATGATGCTGACGCTAAACAAGAACATTAGACATTAAAACAACATGTTCTTGACTGACTCTTGAAGCAAATTCTCAGCTATGGCGTTTTCCAATATCTCACTCGTGTGTTCCCGTGAAATTATCGAGACACTCTGCTTGTTTAACGATAGAACCTGTGAAATCCATGCTGTGCAGACAGAGGTACAACGCAAGCATAAAAACAATCAACCCCTAATTATTGCCGGAATCCTACATGTGCTATTTTTCTCAAGCTAATTGTGCTGCCTTTGAAGCTTTACCATCGATTGTTTGCCACGTGGCCGCACCTATACAAACCATTTCCAGGCGCAACGGTGCGGCCTCAACCTGCTATTAAAAATTACGGCCTGCAGACAAAACAACTGTATGAGTCAAGAACATTGGTTCACGGGCCAATAAATGATCCATTAGTGGCCGGGGCGTTATAATGAAAGCGGCATGCAGGCGATGAGCTCCACTTCGTAGGCAAGCTTGTTGATGCTCATCTGCAGCAAACATTTGGCGCGTAAGGAGACAATGTCGTCCCAGACAGTCATGTAGTCGGACACATGTCCCCTATTCTACAGTGACATTTCCTTGCGCACACTGATACCACATAAGTAACTCTATGGGACGCGCACAAGTGGAAAATCGTACGCACACGCTTCAGACCCGCCTGGAGTGGAAACATGCAGGCGTCTCCGGCGCGAGGTCCGCCTGAGGTTCCAACGGACACCGCAACGCGGCTTTCAGTGGCGCCCCCTAGGCGCTGCGCATGACGCATAGGGCCGCGGCAGCCGTTAAGCTTCAAACGAAGGCCTTGCTTATTAGAAAAGGAATTTAGTATGTTGGTGAGCGGTTGCGTTTAAAAATCAGCAGATTGGTTGTGCAACCAGAAGAAAAACTACGTCATACTTATGCAAGTGGAACACAAAGCGAATAACACAGTTTGCAGAACGGAATTATGGGATTGCTCCCCTGCACGAGATGAAAATTGCGATCACTCAGACGATTCCGTAGGACTCAACTCCTGTTCCGTGCCGCAACTCCTCCTGGCTGCCAGATTGCTCTTGCTTGAATCACACAACATTCGTTGTTTGTCCCTATTAATAAAGTACTCACAAAGCGTATTACAGTCCTCCGGACAAAGGCTCCATAGTGATGCAAACTACTACTAACGTGAGCAATATGAGGGGGAACAGGAGCGCGTGTCAGATAGCACTGTGTCCTTCCTTAAGCGAGACGAGGTGGCCGCCGTCGGAAACAAAGTGGAAAGGAGGACGCTGTTATAGTACCTGTTGGCATTGCCACCATGTGTCTCTCTATACAAACTGCGCAACTTCGCATTGCCAGCGCCCATTGATAAAGCTGTCTGATGTTGCGGTTACTTTGTGCAGCGAAGCGTGGCCAATAGCAGCACTGTTTTGAAGCATAAACATTCGAGAGCTACTTCCCTGGGCGATCCGTCCGCCGGTCTGGAACACGGGATACGATGCGATGCATAAGACAAACATCAGGTCCTATGGGGGTATATATGAATATACCTTACACTAAACGCAGAAACGAGCTCATTAGAGCTAAGCTCTCAAGAAAATAAAAATAAAAAGCATGACCGAAAAAAAAAGATGACTCGCTGTAGGATACGGTACACGCAACCAAGTTATCGGCTATCGGCGGCGAGTTAACTGCCGTAAGCGGCCGTTTTCGCAAAATGCAGGCGTGTTGGAAGCCTGAACAGTTAGCCGAACAGCGTCCCCATTTTCCCTGTGTTTTCGACAGCGCCATCCGCGTATCGCTGTAACTCGGTTTGGAGACTATGTGCCACGCACTCGCGTGTTGCCGCTCATATTGCTCACGACATTACATGCGAAACAAGATACTGACCGCCTATTCAGCCATCTCGAGATTTCTTTCTTTCCTGTATACCAGCAGCCTCTCCAGCGCACTGAAATGATGGCCCACTTATCCATGCAGACGATACTTGAAATGTGTCCCTCGTACATGTCGACTCACAGAGCAATAAAAGAAACACTTTGGCAGATATTCAGAAACACTATAGCACGTGCGAGTGTGTTTCACTATGTGATATTTATAGCGAGTCTGCGCGAGCATGGCAAATGCGTATTCACTTGTTATCACTGTAAATTTGCTATTCTCCTGCTACCTTTGCTCAGTGCACGATGGAGAACCAGATAAGAATGTACATAATATTTCTGTTTCTCCATCTTTTATTTTGTGATGAAGTGCATCAGTATCAGCAGAATTATGCGCGAAATTATTTAGGCAACCTTATCTCACAAGAGACATTCGTCAATCATATCTCGTAGACAATGTATTATCCTTGATAGAGTGTACTACTCACCCTTGAATTCTTGCTTAGGGCGTAAACCTGACGCGGGAGTCACACTAATCGAGTTCCTTCTTTGGATTCATTTCGTTGACAACCAATCAACGCTCACTTTGGTTCCGCGAGCAAGACTTCCATGACATCCGACACGCACTTTCTTGCGGGCATGACTAAATTCACCCTTAGTTGTTTTTGATATCCACAAAACGAGCACGACAATTAGAATAAGCTCTGGTAAATTAGGATGCTTGCCCAGACCGCGTCAGGTCAGCAACTTTGTGGCGTAAAGTCTCACGGCACTGCCTCATTGTGGCGCCTTCTGGCAAATAGCCTCAAGACACTCACACACCACACGGACATAGCGCACAATCCGTTGACTGGCTGTCACGTAGCCAGCAGGGCAATATTATCTCGGCTGCAGGAGCGTGGTTACAGCGCGACAAACATGTGAACTCTGAAAAATCCCACGGATGTTCAAAGACTACGCTACACCTAAGAATACGCACGCAAAAAGCGCCTGCCTGGCGACGGGATCTGGCGTACTGACGTCACTCACGTGATGGCTACCAAGACGCCGTCTTATCACAATACTATACGACGTGCTCACGATTGAAGCTGTGCCTGATGTTCGCCCTGGCGATCTTCCGCACGTAACTATCAGGATCGCGGGGCATTCCTAGTACCAACCATGTATCACGTCAAGGCGTCGCAAGGGCTTTGTTAGTGCCGCTTCGAAGATGAACGCGGCGAGTCTATTTCAAGTCAGCGGGCGATGTCAGCTGCCAGATTCCCCACAGGGTGCCCCTTCGGGGAATTCAAGAAGCCCAGAAATGATGCTGAACTATACGAGAAGGAAGAAAAATTAAATTATGGGGTTTTACGTGCCAAAACCACTTCCTGATTATGAGGCACGCCGTAGTGGGAGACTCCGGAAATTTCGACCTCCTGGGGTTCTTTAACGTGCACCTAAATCTAAGTACACGGGTGTTTTCGCATTTTCGCCCCCATCGAAATGCGGCCGCCGTAGCCGGGATTTGATCCCGCGACCTCGTGCTCAGCAGCCCAACACCATACCCACTGAGCAACCACGGTGTGTATACGACAAGGAAGAAAAGGGCGATAGCCAATGTCAGAATACCAGCGCGCGCTGAGGAGTTATTGCACGGCCGCCCCTCCGAGGTTGAAATGAACACGTCCTACACCGCGTTGCAATCGCAGCAGCCGAGCCGTCATGTGACACATCTATTCTACATCGCCTGCTCAGAATGATTTCTTCAAACGATGCTTCGCCCTCAACATACGGTGTCAGATAGGTAAAATAAGGAAACCGATGATCAAGATAATGGTACCTTGCGAGTACTGTAATATGGACGCTGTGATATTTGAAACACACAGTAGTGGGGAACTTCATAATAATTTGTGCCCTCTGGGGTTCTAAAGGGTGCACCTTGAAATAAGGAAATAAGGGCAGGGGAGTTTTTGCATTTCGCCCCCATTTGAAATGCAGTCTTCGTGGCCGGATATCATGTGGACGACCTCGTTTTTAGCATAGCAACACCATAGCCGCTCAGCCACCGCGACGGGTCTACTGATCAAATGGCGGTCCATTTTAATCTGCAATGTGGAATGACTTAAGATTAAGGAAATATACACAGAGCAAGCGGGTAGTATCGTGTCAGAGACATTTTGTCCTCGTTTTCCTGTTGAGGTGTTCAGTCTTAAAGGCTGCTGCGTGACGTAATGGAGCGATACATTTTATAAGTTCACTCATCGGGGCGATGTTGAGCAATAAGAAAATCGCGTTTGATTGGATCGAACGCAGAGGCAAGATACTTTTTTTGGCGAGGCATCCTTTCCATAAGATGACATGTAAAGACCTTTATTGCTAATGGTTTAGGGCTGTGGCTACAATTTAAGCTATATTCTTCGTTCAATACATGGTTATCGTACAGCGATGCCACTTTCAGTTCGTCTGTAACTCCATCGCCCATCTTCTTTCTTCTGTTCTGCTTGGCACCTAAAATATCCCAATGACCTTTCCAGGAGTTTCCGACGTCGACATCTAGGATTAAGTAGATTGTGGCTACAGGCTACTTCAGTCGTTTAGCTGAAACGAAAATGCTGCCCTTGGTCAATGCGGCTAAAGTGGGGAATTTAGAAATATTATTTTTTATTATTATTATTATTATTTGCAGAAAATATTCTGTGACGACGAGGTGCAGTCAGCCGCAAAAGCTTGCGGGATCTCCAATGCGTGACGGAGGGACGCAAAACTAGGGTTGTTTAATTTAGCAACGGTAACGCAAAACTGCACTCTTGCGCCCTCTACCGCCAGACAGCGCAGTGTCGAGGCTACCGGCACATCCTTGCCAAGCGCGCTCTGCGCAGTGTCGGCATGGCGTTTTGTGTTGGCAGGCGACGCAGCCAGGCAGTTTTGTACCGCTACGCCATGCACTGCAGGAACCTGAAAACTTGTTGTAGCTCATCACCGACACAGAATGTTTTACGGAAGAGTGTACACAAACGATACTGCCGGGCAGCCTGACAAGCCCCTTCAGGACAAGCACCTGCATCCCGAAGACAAAGCTGTCTTGTTTAGCTCCTGAACAAAAACTGTCGCCGACATGCTAGAAACGTATGGGTGTCTAGCACAAGGCGAAGGACGCCGTTCTTCCGTACATAACAAGCATCTAAAACAAGGCCGTAAAAGAAGCAAGGTCAATGGCACCGTTCAAGTTTGTTTGCTGAAGGAAATGTCCTTCAATGCACCAGTCAATTGATCTTGTGACGAATTTTTACTTCGTGTTACTAAAGGACAACGACGAACTTAACCTCTACGTCGTGGACTACCTCCAGGAGCCACAAAGATAGCCCGCCTTTGCGTCAGGTACTGGCCAATGATTGACAGCCGACACAGCACTCTTCGACAATGCTGCGTGGAACTCCATTTGGGCGACCATGTTTGGCTTGTAATACCCATACGCTGACGGGGACTTATTGAAGAGCCATTGAGACGTTATTTCTGGCCTTTCCTACGACCCTACGAGGTCTTCGCACAATGGAGGAAATACGAAGTCATGCACGATGATGCGAAATCACTCAAAGCGGTGCCGCGCAATACCTAGGGTTGTTCAAGTAGCGTGCCCTTTACCATTGTACGCAGAGCTTTGGAAGTAAGGAACTTTGACCGTTAGTAGCATTTTGGTAATTTATTTTCATGGTTAAGGTTTTCTCGCCTATTTCTAGGTTACATTTTAGTACATTGTATTGATTTTCTGCCGGTGATATTCTTTCACTCAATTATCGCAGCTACCAAGTCATTCCTCGGATTTGGACGCACTTGCACACAAAATTTCTCGAATGTTCACTTTCATTCTGTAGCAAGCCTGTATCATCAAATCCCATTCCGTGCAAGGCGCGAATAGTATTAAACATTCTCGAATTTACCTCAGCATGAGCGATTTCTCTAGAATGTGGAGAAATACATGAATGAATAGCGGTCAGACATGGCCAGAGCGTTCACGTTTGAAGTACGTGGACTGCGCTTGCCGCTGTCGGTGTTATTTGTGGCCACTTTTCTCTCTACGGACTAGTTTACAAAAGAGAAGTGCATAATTCTTAACTTTCTGTATTGACAGCATTGAATTATTTGGCATCACTGCAACGTAACAATGTCTACATGCAGCAAGTGTACTAATAATAGACATTGCGCTAATCAACATTAGGTCATTCTTCGCTGTAAGATAAAAGCGCATATATAAATTCTCATTTGTTCTGAAGAAAGAAAGCTTCCTATAAGCTGCCCTACGATGGCTTCTGCACGAATAAGAGTGGCCATCAAAATTTTATACAAGAGTTCTCTGGAGGTAGGAATAAAAAAGTACGCCTGCCTTAGGGTAAACCATGTAACGGGCCATGTAACGATGCTTAGATGCACAGGTTGCACTAGAAACAATGCCCTGAACTCCATAATGGACGATCAAATAGCCCCAACGGTGACAACCTACCTTTAGCTAATCACGTGAACACTTAGGCGGCAACAGCACATTGAAGCTTGCACTCCTTTGCAGAGCATTAAGAGGCACGACACGAGAATGCAAGCCTAGCAAGAAAGTCAAGGCAGAGAATGCACATCCAAAGTGCGCTAGCAATCCGGAGCAACATGCTAAGAAACAGGATTCCCAGTATTCCGATGAATCTTGATCCAATGCATGCAACAATTAGGGCGATGCATTATTCTAATGACAAGGACTTGTCGACTGAAACTTCTTTGGCTGCATTCGTCCCTACCTCATTTCTGTACTTACGCATATGTAACCATGGGACATTGCGCGCACTGTCTTATCCTCCACGAAGCGATGGAACGCTCCCCTTTTCGTAGGCTCCGCTGGGGTTGGGCTATCGCTGTACAAGCGATCAAATTTCGCAGGACAAGGAACTATATACGACGGAGAAAGCGTATGAGCACCTAAATTGAAATTTCTGATGCAACTACTGGCGCAGCCCAAGTACTGTTACCGCCTCGCGTTTGAACAACATGTAAACTAAATGGTAGTGCAAAAAAGCAATGCTCCTAAGGTACTGAGACTCAGTTAACGAAATGTTTTCCGCAGGCCAGCAAATTGGTCCAGCAATTGCTTACATTGTAACGTTGCGCTGACGGTGAAGAAACAGACAGTAGCACGACTGCGAGACATGAAACGAACTCTTCGGAACTGCTACCACAAAAACAACACTCGAGCCCACGATAGTGACGAGTGAAGCTGTCAGTCACCTGGATTTAATCTACAGGTGAATGTCTATCAGGCTTTTTTTTGGTTAAGAAGTCAATGTTCAAGCAGCTCATTTTAACTAACTATTGCTCACGACAATAATGACACATCCGGGGGGTTGGGCGAGAACGCTCTGTCTGCGCTACAAAGGCGTTGAAAAACATATTTAATGTCGTATCACGAAAATACCCGAACGTACGTGATGATCATCCTTCCATATGGTAAGTGCAGCCTGCCCATGCAAGCATTTTTGCTTATTTCCTCTTCTACGTGATATCTGTAGCGCCGCCAAGAGCATTCTGACAGGACCACCAGAATATATCACAACAATAACTGGTGGGTAAATTCTAATTTTATGCAATAATTAATATTAAATATAATTAGATTGCACGATCGCTCAGTACCAAAACACGAAAATACAATAGGTGCTGCGCTTTTTGCCAGTTCTTATTTTAAAACTTGAAATTACACGATGCGGCTGCAGTGTAAAAGTACCTGAAACTAACATTCGAAGGAAAATATAAGACTGAAACCTATCGAGACGAGAAGCAGTGAGAATCGAACGTGAAGAGTGTGAATCTATTTACAACATTTACAGAGCGATTATTTTATAACTTTTACCGGTCGGCTTTGGACTCACTTCTTTGTGCAAGGAATACTGATGAAAATTAAAGCAAACCCTTTCCTCGTTCACTTCGTTCACTTCCATCGTATGCGAGTAGTAGTATTGTGCATTGCTTTGCTTCTCCACCACCAAGTTCACAACTTTATCCTCACGCCATTCTTATGTTTATCCACTTTATCGTTCACAAGCTATGCCGAAATGCAAACTTCAGTTCAGGCGCACGCACACTGTGAAACGTATACGGAGTGATGTCACGATGACGAAAGCGATGTGTGGTGCTTCTTGAGGGTGTGTGCAAAGAAAAGTAGGACAGATATCAAACAACAATTCGCGAAGAATTGTTCAAGAACGAGTACATGCCCAGAGGCACATATTGAACGGGCAACTAAAAACAAGCAAAGCCAATCGAAGACTCGGTAAAATATAACTGCCCACTTTATTCACAAATAAGCGCAGGTTAGCGATAGGTGCTAGCTGACAAGGAATTTTTTAAGTATGTCTAGGCCTGCCTCAGAGTCCATAAACAGTGGCGACTATAGCAATCTCTAGAAACCACATTGTCAAAACCCATATTGAAGTTGAAGCTCATAGGACCCATATAATTCATCTTGCCAGGACTCCTCGCAACTACCTAGCCTCCCTATCAGCGAATAGACCACGCTCCTATTTCAGTCAAACGACAACCGCACTTGGTGAATAATTGCCAGGTTGTTTCACACCGTATGCGAGACTTTCGATTCATTCATGGTGCCTCGCTGAGCCAAAAATCAACATCACAATAGCTGGCATCATGAAAGAAGCTGACGTCATAGGAGAGGATAAACGTCAGCGTGCCGCACCGGTTCGCAAACCGGTTCACAGTGTTGTGAACGATTGTGAATTTTTATTTATCCGAACCGGAACTGTACCGGAACTAAATCGGCACGCTCAACCGGGACGCCAACTGAAGCGGTATATTTCTTGTTCCGGTTCCACAACCTGTTTGGAATACCACTCCACAGATATTTTGGTATCAAGTGAAGTACATGGAACCGTATGTTTCTTGAACTAACCTAAAACGATTCGCCTCTCGTTAATACTATGCGGCATGCGGCAGTGAAACCTACACGGAATCGCTCTAGCTGAAGCTATCGCGCTGCTCGAGCCTCCTTCCTCGTAAGCAAATACTTCTAAAATTTATGCACCACAGCTGTTGCCGCAATATTTTTAAGTTCCCTGTAAGTTTTGTTTTTGTCGCAATCACCACGTGAATTTCGCTGCACATGTAGGGCTTCGATTAAAGCCTCTCTAGACTTGACGGGTGGCTTAAGAGAAACGTCTAGCTCGGGAGCTCCTTCTAAATACACGAGAATGGAGAAATATTTTTTTCTCGGCAAGCACCACGCTATATTTTATAATAATTATTGCATTTAAAGGCGTGGCTAAAAGCTGGTGACTCGTGGAAGCGAATTTTTGATGCATGCCGTGAATATTTTACTAAACATTTTTCGAAATCGCCACTTTTAGAAAATCTACACATTCATGATTACATCTCTGTACCTCTGCAATAAAAAATAAGATCACCATTCTGTGATGTGCATATAATAGTACATAGAAAGCGGACAAGATTGGTGTACTATAGAGGGCTCCCGAATGAACTAGTAATTTGTGATTAAGACTTTTGGTAAACCATTGTACACATTGCAGCGCATTCAAATAAGCAGCAGATTCATCACTCAGAAGCAGGAGCGTTTGCGATGGCTTGTTCTTTAGTTGGGCGGAGACAGCACAATAGAGCATAAAAAATGCTGTTGTTGCTAACTACCGTCTTGTTATTTTCCGCTGTTTCCGCTAATGTTAATTCATATATCGAATTCGGCTGCTTTGGATGTTTAACAGTTGCAGTTGACAGAACCCAGATATTTGTTTTCGGAGCAGAGTCATGAATTTGTAAAATTGGTGCCTCTATCTTTTGCAAACTTACAAAGTTCTGCCAGTTTTTATAAAGTGTTGAAAGCCCCAAATCAAGATTTCACTTGCCACAGTCACGAGAATTCGACCTTTGTTGTCCAATGCACCAGATTTCAATAGAATCAGTCAATGGCTTATCTGAGGAAAACAGTAGTGCGTTCTACATTTAGGATTTTTTACTTTTAAATAGAAAAAATTAAGTGTCTCCTTTCTCTAAAGCTAAACCCTCCGAAATAGGCAAAAGGAGATGTTGTCAACATACCATATTACGAAACCACCACGACATTTTTATTCCCAGTGAATACTGAATACAAAATCACTAATACTCTACTGATATGCAATACAGACATATCATGCAGGTAATAATAAAGGCAAAATTCTTTCAAACTTAACACACGCAAGAAACAATTATAAGTTGAGGCATGTCTGTCGAAGAGCTCCACAGATAAGAACGAATTATCTAGCGCGAACGTTGGAACTTCAATTAAAACATTTTCTTAACACTAAGAAGCACCTTCAAGACCTCATCTATGAGAGTACTTCTTTTAGGACTTACAAAAAGAGTGTTATGGAGTGGTCGCTACATAGCAAAAAGTAGTATACGTATTGAGTGTAAGTGGCATGTAAGTGTTGGCGCCACGTGAGGTTATTCAATTAGTATTTTCATAATGTGAAACTGACCCTGGTTTATGTTCACTGTGTTGTGTGGTGTCCGTGCTGCTTTCTGGCAAATGGTGCGGCTGACTGCAGAACGATGGGCCTCGTCGGCCATTTCACCTTTTGCGCTTCTCCTAAGGTTTACTGTAAAACTGCTACACATTGAATAAAAGTTCACTTAAAAACTTCGCATCGCATCTCTCTGAATAGGCGGCATCGGAGCTGGGCTCAAGCGAAAGCTTCATTTTCAGGCAGAGCAGTTTTCTTACGTTGCTGATCAATAATCGAACGCTATGGGATCGCTTTTAGGATGCGACATACGCGATCACTGAAAAAGAATAGTACCCTTCGATTTCGAAAATAATTAGAAAATTACCTAAATAGATCTCAGTGATGAAAAAAACGACTGGCAGCCACTACCTTGTACGAGAAACAATATGCGCCTGGTTTCCTCGAGTAACGCAATAGCTCTTTTTGCAATATGCATAGGGGACACCCTATGCATATTCATGACACCTGCGTGCAAGTAACAATGTTTCCATACCTAACAAATGTTGAAACATATTAGAAGAGTTCTTTTTTCGTTTTCATGAGTCGTTACTATTGCTTACTGGAAAGAGAAGCATTCCTGAGACATATATCATTCACGCGCATTTCAGACGCAGCTGACAAAAGTCACTGAAGCCTGCAGGATTTTCTCCGGCTCAAAAAAGCAGGCAAAACAATATGAAGTGAGGTGAACGTAGAGGAACATATTCATACTCTAGGCATACGTCATCCATAGCTTTAGAAATATATTTGTAATGGGCTATCTCCTTCTCTTTGCAAAATATAAAAACTTTGTCCTGTGTGTATGTTTAAGTATATTGCGTATGTGCAGGGTGTTACAGAGACAATGTAAAACAATGTTGAAGTGAGAAAATATGGACGAGGCATCCGACGCTAGTGCTTTTATTGCACTTGTACTCTTATTGTCAGTATTTGCAGAAATAAAGCGAAAGTATGAATGAAATGTCGCACACGTCCGCGGCAATAATGATGCAAAAAGCTACTAGCCACATTACAATTTTTAGCGAGAAGGCAAGTCATAAGAATCCTCAAATGATGTGAGTGACAGAACTGTGGTAATGACATTTTAGGTGTGTTTATAGGGTGGGAGGCTTCGGCATCGCCGGTAGGGGAGGGGGAGGCTCTTCCTCCTCCAGAAAACTCCGGAGGTGGCTCGGACCCGAGAGCCACCTCCAGAGACGGCGCCTACGAGTCTGTGTGTGGTCATTTCATTCCAAGGACATGTGCACAATGTACACGCCTCGATCTGCCTTTAAGAAGACCTGCTTGGTTGACGACTATTTTAGTGGCTCCAATGTGGCGAAAGGGCAGCGTCTGCTCAGCTGTGTAGCTGACGCGGGTCAGTTAATCGTATGTAGTACCAGAAAAAATCGTCGGCACATACAATGCATGTTGGCTAAAGTAACTTTTGCAGTTTCGCACAAACTGTCTGCGACCAATTCGTGCTGTGTCTCTTGGCGACCACGGTCTTCCAGCGGCACTGTGCGGAAATAAAACTTTTCGCCTCATAGCAAAAATACGACATGCGTAGAAAACTTTATACGAGTACGTCCCTTGCAATATATAATAAAGTCGTCAGTGTAAATAGGTTGGAAATATTTTAACCATGGTCAAGGCATGGAAGTAGAAAGCATTACTAATCATTTCTGTTTCAGCAATGCCGGTGCGGCCAATATGCGGGCGTGTTTGTCCCAGTAACTCGATCGATCGATTGGTGCAGTGGTGATGGGGGAATCAACTCTGGTCATGTTCAATGCATCGAGCACATATTCAATTTCTCAGCACGCTTGAACCACTGCTAGCGCGTGCAACTGAAGTTGATTTCAACCTTAGGCAACGCACCCACAAACGAAACGCGAGAAGGACGGTACAAGCGCTGGTGTAACTGGAAGATTTTGTTTGATGAAAAATTATTATACCCAGCAATCGTAAAATTCATGTCGACTACACGCAAAAATCATCCCACGCTCACGAGCGATCAATAAACGCGAATTATTCGTGTGCCAGTTATTTACTTACTTTGTTCGGCGCACAGCGGTAGTCCATGTCTGTCGTCTGCCTTTTTCGTACCATTTTCTTGGGAATCGGAAGAATTTCACTGTTGGCATCAACGTTTTCGTGTTTACGTTTCTTTTGCGGCTATCAACATGACAATAAATAGTTTCAGTCTTCGAAGAGGCGTCATTGCAAACCAGAGACATTGTCCGCGAACGCGGGCTCAATGCTCGCACGACCATGAAGTGAAGCACCGGAAACGTACACCCGTGAAGTTTAAATCATTCCACCAGGGGAGAAACGAGCGCTGGCGTCTTGGATAAAACTTGACCTGCGGACGTCTATTGGCTGTCGCGTACAATCTGTCTCGTGCGGCAGGCACATCGAAAACGGAGCCAAGTATTCGGGCACTGCCCCGCTAATCGGGAGATCGCGAGACGACGCGCACAGGGTGACTCGGGGGCATAATTCGCAGCAGTAGCAGACAGACCTGCGTCCACGCAGCGCTTTGTTTGCATACAGACGACGTGTGCTACTCTGGCGCCATGTCGTAGCCACCGCCGCTGCAAAACTCGTTGTGCGCGTGCTACTTCACGTCACTAAGCTTTTCTTCTCACTCTTTCGCCATACTGTCCTCCCCCGCTTTCGGCTCCGCACTCTCTTCCCTCTCGCCGCTTATTTCACCCCCTCCGCTACGCTCCGTGTTCGCCTTCATCATTCGCTGTGCTTGTTCGCTCGGTTACGCAGCAGGACGCCGACGTTGGAGCTCGCCGCAGGAACCGGCACCTAAGAGCGCCGTCATTTAACCAAATGTACGAAATGATTTGGCATTCCCGCACGTAACCCATCTTAAGTTGCTCTGCCGCATTTTCTACTGGAAATTGTTATCGATATCAGTTTCAATAAGTTTATCATGCATAATAAAATAGGACAGCGTATTATATTTATACAGTTGGAACCCCAGAACTGAAACCGAGTTGATGAAAGGGTCCATAAGATAGATAGTGTTATTTATATCAGTGTAACAATATCATATAAATGGCTGTATACATTGAAAAAGTAAAGCAAGATTTTATACAATACATCAGAGAAAACAATTTTTTTAGAATTTCAGATTTGTACAGGAAATACTGGTGCAACGAGCTTGAAAAACACAGAATGTATTATGGTGAAGTGATGCCTTTAGGAAGAGTATTTTGCCTTTAGGAAGAGACTCTTTGCTGTATTTGTAAAGGGAATGTTCGCATAATTTGTGCATTCACGTGAAACCGTTAGCGGAAACTCAGCAATGCACAACGCCAGCGCGTCTTTGGAGCCAGTCACCAGGGTAGGCCCTCGAGATACGGCGTTGTATAGCCTAAACTGTGTCTCAAGGTGCCTACGTAAGTTACTTAAGAGCATCTGTTAATCTTATCATTTCGCAAAAAAAGAAAGCAGAGGTGGCAATACAGTTGTAGATGTAGCGCTAACCCTTTATCTTAATTGGTCTTGAAAATAATATATACCGTCTAGTACTAACAGAAAGAAAATAAAACAAAAGTCACCAGCCGCCACCGACAACCACCATCGAAACATTCTTTATATTTACGTTCGGACGCAAAAAAAATTTGCAGCTCCGCCCGAAAGGCGAAGCGATGCTTGCGATAGCAAATTAGTAGATAGCTCTGCGAAGTAAGGATAGTAGTTTTACCGACCGTATAAGCTTGTCAACGTTCGCTTACTAACTAAATTAACAATGATAGAATGTGTAAGCGCGACTCAACGATGACGTAGAAAAAAAACAGATACACAGAGACAGCGCTGTCTTTGGTGTCTGCTTCTATCTACGTTCTCGTTCAGTCGCGCTTGCACATTCTATCACGGATTCAAACAAACTAGCTCGCCAAAATGTTCCAAGTAAATTAGCCAGCGCAGGTCAAGCACGCACCGGCAAAGATGAACACATCTAGCTCGATGAGCGCGCAAACTCGCTGTCAGAATTCCGGAGTGAGGAATCGCGACAGCCGCAGACGCATTGACCTTCATCCATCTGTGGCTTCACCGCGAAGGGAACGTCGAAAGCACATCGCTTATGAAGCTATCCCCACTTCACCCACTCTGGTAACATCGCAGGTCGCTTTCAAGCGAGGCCCGCGCAGGCGCACAGTCTGGCAACTTCGCAGATCACCTTCAAGACACGTGTGAAGTGATTTTAAAGAGAAAGGAAGAGATTAGTGCAGTGCCGTAACTGTCTCTCACAGGAGGTCACCTCAACAGCACTGCACGCGAAAGGGGTGTGGGAAGAAAAGATGGAGAGAGAAAAGGAGAAGGCGGGAAGGGCAAACCCACGTGTGCTCAGGTTCGTGGTGTCGCAACACACCAAACGCCTGCTGACGCAGACGCCCTTGCGGGGAGCAGCGTGTGCCTACGGCGTTCGCCAAAAGCGTCTGCTACGGCGTTCGCGATTCGCATGCGAAACGCCGTAGCAGACGCCGTGGTTGTTTCCGCTCTGTACAGAGCGGCGGGCGAGGTGGACATCGATGCACCCTAGCAGCCGCCGGAGTAGAACGTCCCTCGCCTGACCCCCCTGCCTCGCGCGTGACAGGAGAGAGAACGTCCAATCTCGGTTGCGCACGCGAGATTCAACCGCGTTCGCCGGCTCACCCTCACACGCTTTCACCCACACGGAATCTCACGGCGATGCTGACAGCATAAATGCGCCTGGAGTTTCCAGATAATTACTATGGCAATGAAACATCACGCAATCACCCATGCGCTGCACGGAATCGGCTGTTGCTGTACCTATCGATGGCACTGAAATGAAACCTACCCGCCGTGGTTGCTCAGTGGCTATGGTGTTAGACTGCTGAGCACGAGGTCGCGGGATCGAATCCCGGCGACGGCGGCCGCATTTCGATGGGGGCGAAATGCGAAAACACCCGTGTACTTAGATTTAGGTGCACGTTAAAGAACCCCAGGTGGTCGAAATTTCCGGAGCCCTCCACTACGGCGTGCCTCATAATCAGAGAGTGGTTTTGGCACGTAAAACCCCATAATTTAATTTTTTTTTGAAATGAAACCTGAGGCGTATTACGTTCGTTGTACGCTCGCCTCGGCTATATGAATGTTGACTATACAAATTGATGTCTCTGAGAAACAAATGCGTTTGACAGGGCATTCATCCTTTTTATGCGAAGCATACTAGCCGCACATTCACGCTCTCCCTTGCTGCGCCGCGCGCGGCCGCGCAGCTACCATATGACGTCATAATAGCTGCAAAAGCGGAGGCTCAACTCGTGCCCTCGCTTGCGGCCGCGTAGCTACATAGCCGGGTCTCAGCTCGTGCGCTCGCCTGCAGAAGTTGTTTCTTCGTCTAGCCGAACCAAATATAGCCAAGCAACAGCAGTTCACCAGGCTAAACAGTGGTTCAACAACTAAAATAAAGGCTAGTATGCTTCGCATCCTGGGCTTAACCTTAGCTAAGCCACAGCCATTTTTTCTAATGGCTCTTAAGATCACTTTGCTTTAAAGGGAAACGCCTGAACTTCGACACCCTGATGTCTGCAACTAATGCATATTTACTTGACCGCAGCTGTGTCAGGCGCTGTGGTCACTTCTCAAACCTTCATGTTTCTTTTTTCTTGCTAGTGGCGTTAACGAGCGCGTGGTTTCTTTCTTCTTTTGCATGAAATGGGTCTGTATATCTCCGGTTGCTTCACCGTCGTTGTCTCTGCTTTGTAAATGATTTCAATGTAGCACGTGGTTTATAAGAATCATTTCTTCGCATGCTTTGTATTTGCTTTCAAACTTCATATTCTGTCAGCGCACTCTTGACTAATTAAAAAACCGTTGGGTTGGCTATTCAGACTCGGGGCATAATAACAGGTGACACAGCATGCCGTTTACTCCAGCATTTGGGTACGAGGGTTACACTAGTAAAAACGATGGTGACACTAAAGAAGAACATAAGACATAAAAGCAATATGCTCTTGACTGACTCTGGAAGCGAATTCTCAGCTATGGCGTCTTCCAATATCTAACCCGCGTGTTCGCGTGAAATTATCGAGACGCTCTGCCTGTTTAACGAAGGAAGCTGTGAAATCCATGCTGTGCAGACAGAGGTAAAACGCAAGCATAAAAACAATCAGCCCTTAATTATTGCCGGAATGCTACGTGCGCTATTTTTCTCAAGCTAATTGTGCTGGTTTGCAAGCTTTACCGTCGATGACTTCCCACGTGGCTGCACCTGCACAAACCATTCGCAGGCGCAAAGGTGCTGCCTAAACCTGCTATAAAAAATTACGGCCTCTTATCAAAACAACTCTATGCGTAAAGAACATTGGTTCACGGGCCAAGAAATGATCCATTAGCGGCCAGGACGTTATAATGAATGCAGCATGCAGGCGATGAGCTCCACTTCGTAGGCAAGCTTGTTGATGCTCATCTGCAGCAAACACTTGGCGCGTAAGGAGACAATGTCGTCCCAGACAGCCGCGTAGTCGCACACATGTCGACTATAGTACAGTTCGATTTCCTTGCGCACACTGACACCGCAGAAGTAACTATAGGGGACGCGCACAACTGGAAAATCACACGCGCGCACTTCAGTCCCGCCTGCAGTGGCAGCAGGCGACTACGGCACGAGGTCGCCCTGAAGACGAACTCTTCATTTGCGGAACTGTTCCCAGAAAAGCAACATTCGTGCACACGATAGTTGCGAGTGCAATTGTCAATCACCGAAATTTAATCTACAAGTGAATGTCTATAAGGCTGTTGTCTTTTGGTTAGGAAGACTATTGCTTTCGACAATAATGAACGCTCTGTCCGCACTACAAAGGCGTTGAAAAACCTATTTAATGTCGTATCACGTAAATACCCGAACGTACGTGATGATCCTCCTTCCTTATTGTAAGTGCAGCACGCCCATGCAAGCATTTATGCTTTTTTGCTCTTCTACGTGACATCTGTAGCGCCACCGAAAGCATTCTTATACGACCACCCGAATATGCCACAACAATGACTGGTGGGTACACTCTTATTTTTATTCAATAATTCAAATTAAGTATAATTATATTGCACCATCAATGAGGACCAAAACACTACAACATATTAAGTGCTGCACGTTTTACCAGTGTTTATTTTAAAACTTGAAATTACACAATGTGGCTGCAGTGTACAAACATAAGAAACTAATTAAGGAAAGAAATAGGGATGAAACATGTCGAGGCGAGAAGCAGTAAGGATCGCACGTGAAGAGTGTTAATCTAATCGCAACCTTTACACAGCGATTATATTATAACTTTGACCGATTTGCTTTCGACGCCGTCTTCATTGTGGAAGGAGTACTAAAGAAAATTAAAGCAAGACCTCTCTTAGATAAAGGGAAATAAAAAGAAAGTGTGGCAAAGCCATCGATGATACTTATCTTTATCATGCGAAGCGTTTATGAAAGTTATAGACAACGGAAATGTTTGCGCAAAATTGTACCGCAATATGTGCCATAAATAATCAAGTAAAAAGTTCATAAACGCAGTTATGTTGCTTATTAGAATAAGTATTTTTATTTCTCGGAGAAGTAATGGCCACCGTATCGAATAATTGAGCACAAACGTTGGAACTGTGCTATTTCCCACAGTCACCTTGTAAGCTTTAGTGCAGATAAAGAAAAAAAAACACCTGCTATATCTGACGAAGTTTTAATAAAGTGCTTAATTATATCGCTTGCAGTTACAGGCAATGCGTACAATTTCGTTTATTTTCATCCTATGCGAGGAGCAGTATTGTGGATTATTTTTGCTTATACACCACCAAGGTTACAACATTATTCTCACGCCATTTTTATGTTTATCGACTTTATCCTTCACAAGCTATGCCTAAATGCTAACTTGACTTCAGGCGGACGCACACTGTGAAACGTATACGGAGTGACGTCACGATGACGGAAGCGATGTGTGGTGCTTCTTGAGGGTCTATGCACAAAAAAAAGCAGGACCGATATCAAACAACAATTCGCAAAGTATTCTTCAAGGACGAGTACATTCCCAACGGCACATATTGAAGCACATATTGAAATCAGCGCAGGTGACAGATATGTGTTAGCTGACAAGGAATTTTTCAAGTATTATGTCTAGGCCTGCCTCAGATCGCATAAACAGTGCCGACTATAGCGACCGCTAGAGACCACCTTGTCAGAACCCACTTTGAAGTTGAAGCGCATAGGACCCATATAACTCATCTTGCCAGGACTCCTCGCCACTAGCTAGACTCCCTACCAGTGAACGGACAACGCACCTATTTCAGCCAAACGACAACCGCACGTGGTGAATAATTTCCAGCTTGTTTCACACCGTCTGCGAGACTTTCAAATCATCCATGGTGCCTCGCTCAGCCAAAAATCAACCTGACAGTACCTGACCTCATGAAAAAAGCTGACGTCATATGACAGGATAAACGTCAGCCTGCCGCACCGGTTCGCATACGGGTTCAGTGTTGTGAACGATTCTGAACACAACCTGTTTGAAATACGGCTCCAAAGATCTCTTGATATGAAGTGAAGCATACGGAACCGTATGTTTCTTGAACTAACTTAAAACGATTTGCCTGCTCGCTAACACTACGCGCCTGCGGCAGTGCAATGTACAAGGAATTGCTCTTGCTGAACCTATCGCGCGGTTCGTGCCTCCTTCCTCGTAAACAAATACGAAAATGCTTAAACTTACATCTGAGTAAATATTGTACAGGTGGTCTGGAATGTCTAGAACTGTGTTTTTTTTTTCTAAAATTTATGCACCGTGGCATTTACCGCAAAATGTTTAAGTTCCCTCGAAGTTTTGTTTTTGTCGCAATCACCCCGTGAATTTTGCTGCACATGCAGGGCTTCGATTAAAGCCTCTCCAGACTTGAGGGGTGGCTTAACAGAAAGCTCTAGCTCGGGTGCTGCTAGTTAAATAGATGAGACAGGAGAAATCATTTTTCTCGAAAACCACGGCGGCATATTTTATAATAATTCTTGCATTTAAAAGACAAGGTTAAAATCTGGTGACTCATGGAAGTAAATTTTTTATGTATGCCGTGAATTTTTTACAAAACGTTTTTGAAAATTGCCACATTTAGAAAATCTAGACAGTCATGATTACATCTCTAGCTCTGAAATAATAAAAGAAATCACCATTCTGTGATGTGCATCTAATGGTACATCAAAAGCGGACAAAATTGATGTATTATACAGGCCTCCCGAATAACCTGCCAATTTGTGAGTAAGTCTTTTGTTAAGCCATTGTACACATTGCAACGCATTCACATAAGCTGCACATTCATCTAGCAGAAGCAGGCGCATTTGCGATGGCTGGTTATTGAATTGGGCGGAAACAGCGCAATAGCACGTCAGAAATTCTGTTGCTATCTCTCGTCTTGTTATTTCTCGCTGTTTCCGTTCATGTAAACTCATGTATCAAATTCTCGCGTTTGGATGTTCTAACAGTTGCAGTTGACAGAACCACGATATTTGTTTTCTGAGCAGAGTAATAAATTTGTGAAATTTCTGCCTTTCTTCTATGCAAACTTACATAGTCCTGGCATTTCTTCTAAAAAGTTGAACGTCCCAAATCAAGATTTCGGTTGCCAGTCACTAGAATTCGACCTTTGCTGTCGAATGCACCAGATTTCAACAGATTCAGTCAACGGCTTGTCTGAGGAAAACAGTAGTGCGTTCTACAGTTAAAATGTTTACTTTTAAATAAAAAAAATGGGTGTCTCCTGTCTATAAAGCTAAACCCTCCAAAAGAGGGCAAAAGCAGCCGTCACCAACATACCATATTCCGAGAGCATTGAGACATTTTAATTCCCTGTGAATATTGAATACAAAACCACTCATACTCTACTGATATGCAATAGGGTCATATCATGCAGGTAATAAAATAAAGGTAAAATCCTTTCAAACTTAACACATACAAAAAACAATTATGAGTTGAGGCCTCCCCCCCCCCCCCCCCCTCAACTACGCTAAGCGTGCGCTCTGATCATTCGCTGTGCTTGTTCGCTGGGTAACGCAATAGGACGCCGCCGTCGGAGCTGCGCTCCAAAACATTAAACCATATGTACTAAATACTTTCGCATTCCCACACGTAACCAGTTTTAAGTTGATCTGCCGGTGTTTTCTACTAATTGTTGTAGATATTAGGTTCAATAGGTTTATCATGCATAATAAAATAGAATATACCATAAATGGTCTTTCACCTATAGCGATTCTAAAGCAGCAATTAAAAGCTTTGACAAAGGCTATGTGGCTGGGACTTCGGCTAAAATTATGGACAAGGTCGAAACTATCAAACCTGAAATCCGATGGTTTCCTGCACATACGGGACAAGTGGACGAGACTCGGCCCAACCTCAAAGAGGTGACGAATGACCTGGCACGAGTACTTGCTTGCCGTGCCGGTCAGAACCGAACCGACACCCACTGCCATTCCGGGGAGCATAAAGATCACTTACTAACTTAAAACGACATCACTAAATATTACTACTTCGGGCGTAGGCAATTCCCACTGCCACACGTAAAATTGAACAGGGCTCATGCAGTCACGCTACGTTTACTGCAAACCGGGACGTACCCCACTCCGTATTTCATAAATAAAATTCACCCCGAAAGAGAAATTAGGAAAGAATGTAACGTGTGCGTTGGCATCATTGACATCAGACACGTGCTGGCGGGCTGTCCCGCGATTGTCGCCGACCCCGAAGAAAAATGGCTTTACTGGCAAAAGTTGATAACAAGCTCTTCATATAAAGATCAGCTACGGGCTGTCCAGAGGGTCTACGATGACGCCATAAGGCTCGGTCTGGCGGTGCCGACGTGGACGCGGCCCGCCTCGGTCTGAAAAGACAGGGCTTCAGGACACTAATAAAGTTTTGTGAATGAATGAATGACTGACTATATCAGATTTCTACAGTTGGAGCCCCAGAACTCAAACGGAGTTCATGAAGGGGTCCCTGTGATAGATAGTGTTATTTATATCCGTGTAGCAATATCATATAAATGAATGCACACATTAAAAAAGTAAGGTAAGGCTTTATAAAATACATCACAGCAAGCTAACTTTTCAGAATTTAATAAATGTACAGGAAACACTGTGCAACGAGCTTGAAAAATACTGAATGTATTATGATGAAGTGATGCCTATAGGAAGGGTATTTAAAAGACTCGCTGCTGTATTTTTAAAGGAAATGCTTTCATAATTTGTGTATTTACGCGAAACAACATAGGGTTTGCGGAACAGGGTTGCATTGGAGCCAATGACTAGGGCAGGGCCTCGAGATACGACTTTGTATAACCTGAATAGTTGCTCAAGGTACCTGCGTAAGTTACTTACCAGCAATTCTAATCTTATCATTTTAGAAAAAAAAAGCAGAGGTCGCAGTACAGTTGCATATGTAGCGTGAACCTTTTATCTAACTTCCACTTGAAAAAATATATATTGTCTAGTACTGACCGCAAGCAAATTAAAATAAAATTCACCATCTGCTACCGACAACCACCGTCGAAACATTGCCCTTTAGATTCGCGTTAGGCTGTAAAAAAATTCGCCGTTCCGCCCGAAAGGAGAAGCAATGGTTGCGATAGCAAATTAGCAGACAGCTGTGCGAAGTAACGATAGTAGTTATTTCGACCATATAGACAGAACACGATAGCCTCGCACCCAGACTAACCGAACGCATACTCTCGCACCCGGGTTGCCCGGTCGGCCAGCGCCCTTTTGGACTGGGCTGCCAAAGTGAGTTCGTCGGCTACCAGCAGACATGACAAGCGCCAGCTCTAAGACTCCGAAGTGCAGAAATGTGCCCGTTCACGCGGATCCAAAGTACAAGAAGGCATCTGGGCATCATTGCGTTGTGTTTGGATGCCAAAACAACCAGCGCATAAGGAGCGGGTTACTTAGCGCTGTTCGCAAAGAGCACAACACACTAGGGAATCGTGATGGTGCGGTGTTTTCAGATTGCACCGATTTGCATCCGCAACGAAGAACGCCAAGCTGCGCCACCTGCGGATAGCTGTAGTGAATAGGAAGAACTACCAACGCAGTAAAAATGTACCAGTGAGTATCGCAGGGGATGCTCGGCAATTTCATGCTTTCAAAACATTTTAACTCAAAGGGGACCGACCATTAAAAATGCATTTGAAAAGTAACGGAGAGCACAAAACGAAAAGACCGGAACGAGCGAAGATACTGTTTCAGGAGAGCAGGCGCTGTCTCTAGAACGGCCCCTATTGCTCCCCCGGGAGAATCGGTGAGGATAGTTTGAAGCTGGGGCGCCGTAAGGCACGAGAATGGTATAATCCGGCATGACTGATATAGCCCGAGCGTCGCAGGCCCGAGAAAATGTTTCCGATGTACTGCGCCTATGCAAGGAGAATAGGTGACGCCAAGGAGGAATTTACCGCATGCTTCTGAGCACTTATGGGAGAAACACTGCTTTCCGCGAAAGTCGTCGCAAAGCACGCGCCCGGGCAAAAATTTCCCGCGTGATTCATGTTGGAAAGTAGAATTTTCATAAAGCTTAGTCGCACAACCTTTAATTAAATGTGGCACCAACACAGTGCTGTATATTCCTTCACAGGTTACGTGCCAAAAATACGGAGATGTTACAGCTCACACGTGTTCTAACATACAGCACACGGTTTGTACAAACGTAATAGAGTACTTACCCAATGTATTCCCTTCTACAGTCTGCACGGCACTCAGTGTGGCCATTGAGGACTTGCATGCGGTCTTGAAGTTTGATTTCATCGAGACAGCGAAAATGACAGGTTAGAAAAAACGCGAAACACGCCTTCCGCCCAGCTAAAAAGCCCAAGTTTCGCTTTTGCGCTAGGTCGCATCTCCCGGTGTGGCAGCCCAGGCCTGCTACTTCGCGGCGCTTGAGATAGATGGAGCGACCGGCGCTCACCAATATGACGACGCGCTTTGAATTCACGGTGTTCTGGTGTATAGGCTTGTAAACATTCGCTTACTAACTAAATTAACAATGATGGAACGTGTAAACGTGACACCATGAGGACGTAGAAAAAACACAGATACACAGAGACAGCGCTGTCTTTGTGTGCCTGCTTCTTCACACGTACTCGTTCAGACATTCTAGAATGGATTCAAACCAACTAGCTCACCAAAGTGTTGTAAATAAATTAACCAGCGCAGGTCACGCACGCGCAGGCAAATATGAACACATCTAGCTCGATGAGCGGAGAAAGTCGCTGTGATAATTCTCGTATAAGGAATCGCGAGAGCCACAGACGAATTGACGTTCATGCATCTCTCGCTTCGACGCGAATGGAACGTCGAAAGCACATGGCTTACGAAGCTATCCGCACTGCACTAACTCTGCTAACACTGCAGATCGCTTTGAAGTGAGGCCCGCGCAGGCGCACACTTTGGCCACGTCGCAGATCGCTTTCAAGACACACGAGCACCGGCAACGCGTGCCTACGGCGTTTGCCAAAGGCGTCTACTACGGCGTTCACCAAGATTCGCGTGGAAACACCGTAGGAGACGCCGCGGTTCCTGTTAGTCTGTACGGGGCGGCGGGCGAGGAGGACATCGAGCCACTCCCGCAGCCGCCGGAGTAGAACATCCCTCCTTCCTCGCCTGATCCTCCTGCCTCGCGCGTGAGGGGAGCAGGCACGTGACCGGGGAGCCTACCTCGCTCGCGTACGCGAGATTCAACCGCGTTCGCCTCCTCACCCTTACACGCTTTCGCTCATGCGGAACATCACGGCGACGCCGACGGCTGAAATGCGCCTGGAGTGTCTACACAATTACTATCGCAATGAAACTTCACGCCATCACTCGTGCGTTGCACGGAATCGGCTGTTTCTCTACCTATCGATGGCACTGAAATGAAACCTGCGGCGTATAACGTTCGTTCTACGCTCGCCTCGGCTATATGCATGTTGACTGCACAACCTGACGTCTCTGGGAATTAAAGGCGTTTGACAAGGCATTCAACCTAGTTTTGAATGCCTCTTAACATACCTTTGCGGTAATGGGAAACGCCTGAACTTCGATGCCCTGATGACTGCAAGTAATGCACATTTACTTTACAGCAGCTTTGTCAGGCGTTGTGGTTGATTCTGAAACCTGCAGGTTTCTTTTTTCTTGCTAGTGGCGTTAGCGCAGTGCTTGGTATCTTTCTTCTTTTGCATGAAATGGATCAGTATATCTTCGGTTGCTTCCCCGTCGTTGTCTCTGATTTCTAAATGATTTCAATGTAGCACGTGGTTTACAACAAATACTAAATCCCATGCTTTGTATTTGCTTTCAAACTTAATATTGGGTCAACGCATTGTTTTAACTAATTAAAGAACCGCTGCGGTGGCTATTCAGACTCGGGGCACAACAGGCGATACAGCATGTGATTTAAGTATGCATTTGAGTACGAGGGTGATACCAGTAAAAATGGTGGTGACACTAAAGAACAACCTAAGACGTAAAAGCAATACGCACTTGACTGACTCGGGAGGTAAATTCTCAGCTATAGCGTCTTCCGATATCTCTCTTGCGTGCTGCAGAGAAGTGATCGAGACGCACTCCTTGTTTAACGATGGAACCTAAGAAATCCATGCTGTGCAGACCATGGTAAGACGCAACAGAAAAACAATCAACCCTTAATTATTGCCGGAATCCTACATGTACTATTTTTATCAAGCTCATTGTGCTGGTTTGCAAGCTTTACCGTCGCTGGCTTTTGACGTTGCCGCACCTGTACAAACCACTCGGACGAACGTCGGCGCTCCCTCAATCTGCTATATAAAAACGATGGCCTGTAAAAGAAGCAAGTGTGTGCATAAAGAACACACTTTCACGAGCCAACAAATGAAGCCATTAGCGACCGGGGCGTTATAGTGAAAGCGGCATACTGCAGATGAGCTCTATTTCGTAGGCAAGCTTGTTGATGCTTATCTGCGGCAAACACTTGGCGCGTAAGGAGACAATGTCGTCCCAGACAGCCGCGTAGTCGGACACATGTCTCCTATTGTACAGCGCGATTTCCTCGCGCACACTGACACCGCAGAAGTAACTATCTGGGACGCGCACAAGCGGAACATCGCACGCACACGCTTCAGTCACGCCTCCAGTGGAAGCAGGCGTCTCCGCCACGAGGTTCACCTGAAGTTCCAACGGACGCCGCAACGCGGCTTTCAGTGGCGCCCCCTAGGCGCTGCGCAGGACGTATAGGGCCCTGACAGCCTTTAAGCTATACGCGAAGGGTTTGCTTATTAGAAAAAAAATTTAGTAAGTTGGTGAGCATTAGTGTCGAAAATTCAGCAAGTAGGTAGTGCAACCATGGGAAACACGACGTCATACCTATAACTAGGATGGAAGTGGGACACAAAGCGAACAAAAATGTTTGCAGAATGTAATTATTAGGTTGTCCCGTTGCACGACATGAAAATTGCATTCACACAGACGCCGTTGTAAGACTTGTTCCGTGCCGCAACTCCTCTTGGCTGCCAGACTTCTCCTGCTTGCATCACATTATATGCGTTGGTTATCACTATAACGGAAGCACTCACAAAGCGTATTACACTGCTCCAGGTGAAGGCTCGATAGGGATGCGAACTATGTACTATCGTGAGCAATATGAGCCGGAACACAGTAGCGCGTGTGAGATAGCACCGAACCCTTTCAAGGGCGATACGTGGCGGCCCCCTTCGGAAACAAAGTGGAAATGAGGACGCTGTTCTAGTAACTGTTAGCACTCCCACCATGCGTCTCTTTATACAAAGGTCTGAACTGCGAATCGCCAGCGCGCACTGCGAGAACTGATTGATATTGCGGTCACTTGTAACTCTGTACACCGAAGCGCGGCCAATACACAGCACTGTTTTTAAGCGTAAACGTTCGAGAGCTACTTGCCCGGGAAATCAGTTCGTCTGGCTGGAACGCGTGACACGACGCGCTGCATAAAATATACATCAGGTCCTATGGAGTTATGTCTGAAGATACCTTACGCTAAACGCCGGAACGAGCGCCTAAGAGCTGCGCTCTCAAAAAATAAATAAATAAATAAAAGCATGACCGAAAAAAAAAAGGACACTCGCTGTAGGCTACAGTGCACGCAACCGTCTTATCGGCCATCTGCGGCAAGCGAAATGCCGTAAGCTGGAGTTTTCGACAAACGCAGGCGCGGTGGAAGTGTCAACAGTTAGCGGAAGAGTGTCGCCCTTTCCCCTCTGTTTCCGACAGAGCCATTCGCGTATATCTCTAACTCGGTTTCGAGGCACAGTAACGCCACGCGCTGGCGCGTGCCTGCTCAAATTTCTCACGATTGAATATGCGAAAAACTATACTGACCGCCTATTCAGCATCTCGAGATTTTTTTTTCTTTCAGGTATACCAGCAGCCTCTTCAGCGCACTGAAATGATGGGCCGCTTATCCATGCAGACGACGCTTGAAAACTGTTTCCCATACTTGTGGACTCAGAGAGCAACGAAAATACTTTCACACATATTCAGAAACACTGGCATGTGCGAGTGCGTTTAAATGCGTAATATTTTTAGGGAGCCTGCGCGAGCATGGCAAATGCGTATTCAGTAGTTATCCCTGTAACTTTGCGATTCTCCTGCTAATTTTGCTCAGCGCACGATGGAAAACCAGATAACCGTGTAGATAATATTGCTCTTTAGCTTTTACTTTGTGATGAAGCACATCAGTTTCAGGAGAATTATGTGCGAAACTGTTTAGGCAACAGTATTTTTCAAGGGAGGTTCACCAACCATATCTCGTTGAAAAATGTATTGTGGTTGATAGCGTGTACTACTCACCCTTGAATTCTTGCTTAGAGCGTAAACCTTACGCGGTAGTCACTCTATTTGAGTTCCTTCTTCGGATTCCTTTAGTTGACAACCACACAACGCTCACTTTGTGGTTCCGCGAGCACAACTTCCATGACATGCGGCACGTACTCTCTTGCGGGCATGACGAAATTTACCCTTAGTTGTTTTGGAAAACCACAAAACGAGAACGACAACGAAATACGCCTAGATAAATTAGGACGCTTGTCGAGACCGCATCAGCTCAGCAACTTGATGGCGTAAAAGTCCCACGGCACTGCCTCATTGCCACGCCTTCTGGCAATTAGCCTCAAGACACTCACACACCACACGGACATAGTGCACAATCCGCTGACTGGCTGTCACGTACACTCTAAAAATCGTTGTGGGACAAACATACACCCCAATGGGTGCAACTGTTTTTATAGTGTAGCAAGTACGTTAATATTATCTCGGCTACAGGAACGTCCTTACAGCGCGACAACCCACGCGAACTTTGGAAAATTCCACGGACGTTGAAAGACTACGCTACACCTAACAACACGCGCGCAAAAAGTGCTTGTCTGCCGACGGGATCTGGCGTGCTGACGTCACTCACGAGATGGCTACCAACACGCCGTCTTATCACAGTAGTATACGACGTACTGACGATTGCAGCCGTGCCTGATGTTCGCCCTGGCGATCTTCCGCACATAACTATCAGGATCGCGGGGCATTGCGAGTGCCAACCGTGAATCACATCAAGGCGTCGCCTGGGCTTAGTTAGTGCCGTTTCGAAGAAGAACGCGGCGAGTCTATTTCAAGTCAGCGGGTGACCTCAGCTGCCAGATTTCGCACAGGGTGCCCTTTCGCGGAATTCAAGAAGCCGAGAAATGATGCTGAACTATATAAGAAGAAAAAAAAATGCGATAGTCATCGTCAGAATACCAGCGCGCATTGAGGAGTGATTGCACGGCCACCCCTCCGAGGTTGAAATGAACACATCCTACACCGCGTTGCAATCGGAGTAGCCGGGCAATCATATGACGCACCTGTTCTATTTCGCCAGCTCAGAAGGAGGATTCTTTCACCAAACGCTGCTTCGCCCTAAACATGGCGTGTAAGATAGGTAAAATAATGGAATGGATGATCAAATTTGTGGTATCTTGTGAGTGCTGACTGCTGGACAGCGAAATTCGTGCGGCAAATTACGGCCCCATCGCACTACACAGAGAATATCAATTAATTTCTGAGGTTCTCCTGTTGTACGCGTGAAAACGACGATCCGATTTTGATGCACGCGGTAGTGGGGAATTCGAGAATAATTTCGTCCGTCTGCGGTTCTTTAGGGTGCACTTTGAAATAAGGACACGGGAGTTTTTCTATTTCGCCCTCACTGAAATGTAGCCGTCGTGACCGGACATCATGCGGGCGACCTCGTTATTAGCAGTGCAGCACGATAGCCGCTAAGCTACCACGACGCGTCTATTAATGAAATGGCGGTCCATTTTAATCGATAATGTGGAATACTTAAGGTTAAGGAAATTTACACAGAGCGCTGCGGATTAAGAGAAACTTTGTCCTCGTTTTCCCGTTGAGTCACTCAGCCTTGAAGGCTGCTGCGTGACGTAGTGTAGCGTTATATTTTATACGTTTAGTCATTGGGCGATGTTGCCCGATACGGAAACCGCGTTTTAGTGGATCATACGGTCACGCTAGATACTTTTCTTCGCGAGGTATCCTTATCATAAGGTCACATGTGAACACCTGTAGAGACAGTTTAGGGCTGTATTTAACATGTTCTTCGTTCAACACATAGTTATCGTACAAAGAGCCCTCTTTTAGTTCGTCTGTAACTCAGTCGTCCATCTCCTTCTCCCTGTGTTCTACTCAGCACCTAAGATATCCCAATCATCCTTTCGGGGAGTTTGCTACGTCGACATCTGGGAATAAGTAGATTGTGGCTACAGGTTACTTCACCCGTTCAGCTAAAACGAACGCACTGCCCCTGGTCAATGCGGCCGAAGTGAGAAACTTTGTTTAGAGAACGTCCTGTGACGACGAGGTGCAGTCAGCCGCGAAAGCTTGCGGGATCTCCAATGCGTGGCGTAGCGACGCAAAGCTAAGGTAGTTTTATATAGTGCCTTTACAGCAAAACTGCATTGCTGCGCCCTCTACCGTCACGCTGCGTGGTGTCGAGGCTTCCGGCACTTACCCGCCATGGGCGCTTTGTGCAGGCTCGACAAGACGCTGTGTGACGGTAGATGGCGCAGCCGTGCAGCTTTGTATAAAGTCCCTTCATAATTTGAAAGTACCACCACTCTTTGAACTCTGCCGCCGCCGCGCGACCTCCTCGCCTCCTCCTCGCCCCTTGCGCGTCCCCCCCCACGGCAACCAGTTTTGCCCCCGTTTTCCTGCACGACGATTGGTCTCCCTGCCGTTGCCCTTGGAAACGCGCGGATCTTGAGTTTTGCTTGTGTTTTTCTTTTTCGTTCGCGCCATTTTCCTCCTCAGCACGGCTGGCTCGGCGCTTTAGCTCGGCGTAGCGAACGTTGAAAGCTGTGTTTCCTGCTGTATAAGCTAGCGCTATGCCTTGCTGTTGCGCATATAACTGCAACAAGAAGCCTGAGCATGGTTATGCCGTTTTTGTGATACCGCAAGGAAAGCGTGACGGCTTGCGCAAGAAGCAGTGGCTGCATAACATCGGCCGAAAGAACTTTGTTCCGACAAAGAACAGCGTTGTTTGCGAGGTGAGGGGTCTCTCATTGCTCGTAGCAAATCATATCGTAATGCATCTAGTAATTCTTCCGGCCTGCTCGCCAGCGTTTTTGTTGCGGGAATTTGTACGTTGCATAAAAATGCGGTTGCCCTCAGTAACGTATTATTATAAATGTATGAAGACGTTTTACTCATCCTGCCTGAGTGACTAACTCTTCTCTAATTGTTCTAGCTACATTTCACTGAAGACCAATTCGAGCCGCGCATATTACAAAGACTCGGGGAAAAAAAAGCTGAAGCTGAAAAAAGTTTGCTTTCGCTGACTTTCATTGCCATTAATTTATCATTTGTTTAATTCAATCGGTAAGCACTAGTAATTTCCCCTATGTTGTCGTTCGCGTCTTTGTTGGCTTCTCATGATATCTTACCACTGCTGTGTTCTCTTGAGCGTCTCTTTTTCTCATAATTCTACACTAGCATTGATTCTGATGTTGAATATTATATTCAGTACTATTATTATTGTTGTCGAATATTCTATTTTATGTTCTCGGTTACGTGTATCTTGTCAACCAACGTTAGTGCGTGTACATAAAAATAAAACATTCTGCTGACAATGCTGTTTGATTTTCGTTGCTATAAATGTTTTGTGATGCTTAATTCAAATCAAATTTAAATATGCTACTACATAATGTCACAAAATTTCGTTGTGAACTATTACAATACGTTATCCAAAGGCGTTTCTCTTGCCTAAAGGTATAGAATGTCTTCTCCTATAGATATACCGAGTATTTCTTAACGCTTCCTTGACGGCGACCCCTAAAGAATATTCATTAGATGCCCTTCCTCGGCTTCTACTACTGTAGTCAATGAGCGGTTGCCGGCACCGCTTTTTCACACTGAAATTCCGCAATCGTCCTATTCAGTTTACAGATCACAGCAAAAAAGCTATAACTTTCACATTGTGAAGACAAAGGCATGGACAGTCGATGCACTCGCGACTAATTAAGGCATGCTGAATATATTAACTGCGGTGCACATACGCGCACAGGCAAGAAAAAAGGGTGCCAGGTGTTCTTATTTATCGCCCAAGAGAAGCGAGCGTGAAAGCCTTCTAAAGCCTACTGCGGTAAGACATCCTTCATCCAACTTAATCGGCCTTAATCCCCTCTAATGTACCTTAATCCCTCCTAATTCACCCTAATCCACCGTCATCCACCTTAATCCAGCCTAGTCCTTCTTTATACACCTTTATATTTACTAATGCACCTTAATTCACCATCATTCACCCTAATCCACTTTCATCGACTTTAACCCTCCTTAATACACCCGAATTAATCTTAATCCAATCACTAATCAATCATAACTTTGCTAATCAATAATCATGTCTTATACACGGGTGCACATGCTTTGGTTCGCTTCCCGCCTTCTTTCGGTCACGCGATATTTTCTGTAGGCGACAACACGACCTTGAAACAGAGGTCTAAGACTTTTGCTTAATATGCCGCACACAAAGGGATGTGTCACAAGCAATACTAGATCAGACGCACAAAGTAAAGCATCTCATCATGCGGCAGAAAAACTGTCTGGTGTTTAAACTCGCCTCAAAAGCTCCCTTTACATCGGTACACAGCGTTCATACGGCTTTAGGAAAAAACCAACCCCGTCATAAATGTTGCCTCTAGCATTATAGATGCTGTTATTAACATTTCTCAAAATTTTCAACCCCACTGGGGCGCGCAACTGGCCCAAAATAACACGCCTCCATAGAATCCTGCGGCCCGTCCGCGGGAGCCAGGGAGGAATAGCGTGCCGTGCGCAGCCGGCGGGCGAGGAGAATCGAGGAGGAAAGCGCCGTGAGGAGGAGAGTGTCGCTACTTTCAAACATCAAGGGGCTTTAGCTTTGTATCGCTCCGCCACGCATTGGAGGAACCCGCAAACGTTTTGCATCTCATCATCAACACAGGAAAGGCTTTCACGGAAGAGCGCACACAAGCGATCCTGCCGGGCAGCCAGACAAGGCACCACCGGAGAAAAAGCTTTTCCCGAAGACAAAATGCTCTCTTTCAGCTCCTGAACGAAACCCTTGCCGAAATCTTAGAAAGGATCGACCATGTAGACAATTAAGTCTAATTATTGAGTAGTCACCATAGCCCTGCCCACCAACTTCTCTTTGCAACTTTGAACGTACGAGGCCTTACGTCTTTGTAGACGCAGGCGCAGCTTCGCCGGCTTTTGTCTAGGAAGCGCCTCGACTTCGTCGCCGTGCAGGAGATGCAGATTGAGAGGGATGACGAGACAGAACGGGCTTTGCGACCTTTTCTGTCTGAATATGATGTCTGCCTTTCACACGCTCTTGGTTTATCCGCGGGCTGTTTCCTGTTTCTGAAAAAGTGCCTACTTTATTCAGCATTTAGTTGCCTTGTAGACACTGACGGTCGATGTATGTGTTGTAATTTTGTGTTGCAAGGTGTCCCATGGCGAGTAGTCAACGTCTATCCATTTAATGACGCTGTAAAACGAATTCTCTTATTTGATACTGTGCGTAGTCTAAATGACTGTGATCTTTGCATTGCTTTAATGGGAGATTTCAATTCTGAATGTGATCCGGCATTAACACTCAGCGGGAGAGGAGTGGTGAAGTTTTGTCTAGCGTAATATAAAATGCAGGGCTCATCGATATAGGAGTGTCGGGACAGGGAGCTCGCCCTGATACCCGAATTCAAGGTCGCCCTTACGCCCGTCTTGATCGGATTTATATTTCTTCATCACTCCTTTCCCGGGGACTGTCCTGTATTACTATCCCAGTTTCGTTCTCTGATCATTGCATGGTTATCGCAAAGATTGGTGAGAAATTTGTAACCAATTCCCGACCACAGTGGGCACTCTGGAAGCTTAACTCTGAGCTCCTAAATGATCAGGAATTTATTAATCGCGTGCGCATGGCCCTAAAAAATTCTCTTTCTACTGACTTGCCTTTATTAGCAGCTTGGGGACTCTTTAAACAAGAAGTTCATACGGTGGCTATAGAAATTGGATAGCTGAAAGCATTCTATAGAAAAAGTGAAGAAAAAATACTTCTTAAGTGCCTACGCAACTTTTATCAAATGGAATGCGAAATGCCAGGCACTTACATTGTTAACATAGAAAATCTTAAATGTGAGTTGCACAAGTATGATGCACTGCTTTACAGAGGTGGGCGAGTTCGATCTCGAAATAGGCGAGCTCTGCAGTTTGAACAGCCAAGACGTCAAGCTATACTTGACGAGCGACGTCACGCTGTTTTCAAACTAATTCGGGATATATACTTTGAAATTAGTCTTCTAATAAATACGAATGACATAATTTCTAATTTCGAAACTTACTACAGTGTGTTGTTTAGCGCCCGACCTGATGATCACGATGCAAAAGTCCTGGTTTTGTGTCTCCTGTAAAACATTTACAGGATGATGACTGTGCATTCATTAGTGATACCCTCACGGTACGAGAAATTGAGCTAGCTGTTGATCAGCTGCCTCTGTCGAAAACACCCGGCCCTGATGGACTTTCCTGTGAATTTTACAAAGCTTTCAAATCATTTATCAGTCCTGTTATATTGGACATCTTTATTAAAAGTTTAGAGGTAGACGCCCTTCCGCTATCCTTTTGCAAAACCCAAACAGTATTAATTCCCAAAAGTTCAGATAAGGAGAAACTGCGTTCTGTTGAAAGCTACCGACCAATCACATTGTCGAACGTGGATTATAAAATTTTTCGCAAAAGCTTTATCGAATAGATTGCAATTTGCAATGTCAATTCTCATTGGTTCCCGCCAGACGTGTGAAATTAGGAGCCAATCCATTCAAACCAACATACATATCGACCGTACACTTCTTCAATACTGTTACGGTTTGACTGAGCAGCTTGCAATGCTCCAGGTAGACCTGGCTAATGCTTTTGATCGTGTAAGTCTCTCATATTTATTTTCTCTTCTGGAGCATACCAATGTTGACTCCGTTTTGCTTAAAGGCGTTAAGCTTTGCTATACGTGCTGTACTACTCGTTTAGTTATTAATGGCCAACTCTGTTAACCCATTTGCATTTGCTCATCAGTAAAACAAGGATGCCCGATGTCCCCATTACTATTTACCCTTTATCTGGGACTACTATGCTTAAGCGTAATTCACTCGAGTTACATCCATGGCTTCAATATACTAGTTAATGAAGTAAAAGTCTTGACTTATGCTGATGATATAGCGTTCTTCTGCACGGATAAGTCCAGTGCTGAAAAGATAGTATCAACAACAGAGGAATTTGGCAGCGTGCCAGGAGCACGAATCAACTCCTTAAAAAGTTTAGGCTTATGATTTGGCTTATGGTGCTATACACCAGAACAGTTTACAGGTGCTAAGGGGACCGGTGTCCCGCCAAAGTATCTTGGGGTGCCGCTATACGCACATAGATTAAGCACACACTATTGGAAAGAACGGGTTTCGGCCCTGCAAAGTTACGCCCAGACATTCGTTCCACAGCGGTTTTCTATTGTTGGGAAAGCAATAAGTTCTTGGCAACAAAAATTTACTATGAATTGCAAGTTATTCATTGTGCCAGGCTCTACATCCAACCATTTCACCGGATCTTTGCAACCTTTGTATGGTCTTCAACTTTTAAGCCCATGAGGCGAGACACTATTTTCAGGCCCGTTAGTGAAGGTGGGCTGGGTGTAGTACATCTTTATGCGCGGCAAATAGTGCCTCGTTACTTCTTTTTTCGCGATACATCGCATCCTATAATTCAGTCATTCATACAAGTCACACTTGTTAATGCGTTACCTAATTGTATCTTCCAATTTTTCTTCGCATTTATGCTTGTGGGGGTTCATGCAAGAAGTTTACTTGGCGGTGCGTTTCCTGACAGTTCGGTTTTCGACTGAATACTTGTAGTCTGTGTCGTGTAAAACGCTGTGCAAATATTTACCCTCCATGCTATTTCCGCCTCCACTTTACCGATCACTATACATTCAATGGCCAGGTCACGATGTACTAAAGCCAGTTCATAATCTGTACATATGCCCTTGCAGCAAAAATTCTTTTATAAACTTCATAGTGAAACCATACCGGTAAAGACACGGGTAGAGAAAAAGGGTATATTTGTCTCTTCTCTTAACTGTCGCCTTTGTGACGTGCCAACGATAATTGAACATTGTTTTATTAGCTGCACTGACGCCATACTATTTTGGGATGTCCTCCAACGGACTTTAAAAAAAGACTTTGAGATTAACGCTCATACTGTGTGATACCTGCTGCCGACCTCTGATAATAGCGCACCTTTCGATATGTTCTTTCTCATCGGAATGCACAGTTTGTGGAAAACGCGAATGGTGATACGAAACGCCGAGACGGTTGTACCTACAATGGTACAATCCATACAAATGACACTACATCTAAAGCAGGTTTAAGATGGACTTGATACACAGCAATGACATCCTAGTTGAAATCAAGAAAAAGAAGTAAGCATGGGCAGGACATGTAATGAGGAGGGAAGATAACCGATGGTCATTAAGGGTTACGGACTGGATTCCAAGGGACGGGAAGCGTAGCAGGGGGAGGCAGAAGGTTAGCTGGGCGGATGAGATTAAGAAGTTTGCAGGGACGACGTGGCCACAATTAGTACATGACCGGGGTAGTTGGAGAAGTATGGGAGAGGTCTTTGCCCTGCAGTGGGCGTAACCAGGATGATGATGATGATGACGATGATGATACGCAGCCGGACTGGTACCCAATTTTGGTGAGGTGCCTATCCTTACCTCCCTTCTAAAGTGATACCAACTTTTCTCTGTGTGACTTTCATTGTGCTCTCCATTCTCTGAGTATGCACAATTGGTGACTGTCGCGTTGTTGCTACTGTAATAAATACCATGAAAGAAAGAAAAAAAACCCACTGTGGTGAAGTGGTTAGAGTGGCTGTTTTGTGAGTGAGAGGATGTGAGTTCTAGTTCTACTTTCGGGCACGTCTTTTGTTTTTCTTTTTTCATCTGAAGAATTTTTTTATTATGGTATAAATGCCTAATTTCATTAATTCCACCTTTGCGGAGCATCGGAAAAAATTACCGTTACGCCATTGAGGAGCATCGGAAAAGGGCAACTGTTAGTCCTCGAAGAAGTAAGCGCATGGGGAGTAACAGTTCATCCCATGTCAGTTAGTCTCCAGAAGGGCTACCCTCCCTACCCCTTTTAGTCCTTCTTTTCTTAGAGTGTAGTGTTATTTATATTCGTGTCACAATATCATATAGATGAGTCTATACATTAAAAAGGTAAGGCAAGACATTATACAATACATCACAAAAAAATAACTTTTTGAGAATTTAAGAAATGTTCAGTCAACACTGGTGCAACGAGCTTGAAAATTACTGAATGTATTATGATGAAGGGTCACGCCTTTAGGAATATAGGTATTTCAAAGACTCGCTGGTGTATTTGTAAAGGAAATGATTCCAGATTTTGTGCATTTACGGGCACTTGAAGATCGGGTGAAAAACGTGTAGCTGTCTTTGGAGCCGTGAATGGAAACACATCTTCAAGATGACAAGGAAATTTATTCACCCGTAGGCACGCTTAGAACTGTGGTATGAACGTAAAGTACATTATTAGGTATAGCACATGTAATACATCATACTTGATATAAACAAAACAGATCAGCAAATAAAATAATAAATGGTGTCTGCTTGACACTGGCTTTGCCACAAACAACAACAACAAAACATCGTTACAGCGTCCACGCAATAGCATTATTGTCAGCCTAAAATTTATGAAAACCACCTGAGGCACATACATATACAAAGTCCTAACTCCGGCAAACAGAATTTCAGCATTACTCTGGCTACAGAAAAACTGTCTCTGCAGACGGTCACGAAGACCCAGAAGCGTTGCCTTTCGAGCCAATCGCTAGGGTAGGGCCTGGAGATACGACTTTGTGTACCCTAAATAGTGTTTCAAGGTACCCTGTAAATTACTTAACAGCAATCGTTAAGCTTATCACTTGCAAAAAAAAAAGCCGAGATGGCAATGCAGTTGTAGATGTAGCGTTGATCTTTCATCTAACCTGTGCTTGAAAACCCAGTAGCGTTGCCTTTCGAACCAATCGCTAGGGTAGGGCCTCGAGATACGACTTTGTGTACCCTAAATAGTGTCTCAAGGTACCCTGTAAGTTACTTAACAGCAATTTTAATCTTATCACTTGCAAAAAAAAAAGCCGGGATGGCAATGCAGTTGTAGATGTAGCGTTGATCTTTTATCTAACGTGTGCTTGAAAATAATATATACCGTCTAGTACTGACAGAAAGCAAAATGAAATAAGTGTCGCCAGCTGCTACTGACAACCACCGTCGAAACATTACACTTTATATTCGCGTGAGGTCGCAAAAAAATTCGCAGTTCCACCCGAAAGGCAAAGCAATAGTAGCGATAGAAAATTAGTAGATGGCAGTGCGAAGTAAGGATCGCAGTTATATGGACGGCATAAGCTTCTAAACATTCGCTTACTAACTAAATTAACAATGATAGGATGTGTAAGCGTGACTCAACGAGGACGCAGAAAAAAAAAACAGATACACAGAGACAGCGCTGTCTTTGTGTGTCTGCTTCTCTCTACGTCCTCGTTCAGTCGCGCTTGCACATTCTATTATGGATTCAAAACTAACTAACCCGCCAAAGTGTTTTACCTAAATTAACCAGCGCAGTGTTACGCGCGCACTGGTAAAGGTGAACACATGTAGCTCTGTGAGCGCGGACAATCCCTGTCTGAATTCAGGAATAAGGAATAGCGACAGTAGCAGACGAATTGACCTTCATGCATCTCTCGCTTCAACGCGAGCGGAATATCGAAAGCACATCGCTTACGAAGCCATCGGCCCTACGCGCACTCTGCTAACATCGCAGATCGCTTTGAAGTGAGGCTTGCGCAGGCGCACAGTTTGGCCACACGTCGCAGATCGCTTTCAGACACATGGGCGTCGGCAACGTGTGCCTATGGCGTTGCCCAAAGGCGTCTGCTACGGCGTTCGAGATTCGCGTGGAAGAGAGAGAGAGAGACAGAGAGCAAATGATAAATGAAAGGTAGTGAGGTTAACCATGACTGAGCCCGGTTGGCTACCCTACACTGGGGAAAGAGTAAAGGGCACGGTAAGATTAAAAGAAGAAGAGAAAGTCCACTGGGGATATCGTTCAGTCACTCAGTCAGGTTCGCAGACGCTGACTCAGTCCTGTAGCTTTCAAATATCGCAGCAGCGCTTTTGTGGCCTTTTGTAGCTGCAAGGTGGGCACGGCGGATCAGGAACTGCCATGACATTGACGGGAGCCTTGTTCTTCATTGTGCAGGGCTTTCTTTGATTCGCCGTGGTATCAACTTCTGTTCATTAATTATGGGGTTTTACGTGCCAAAACCACTTTCTGATTATGAGGCACGCCGTAGTGGAGGACTCCGGAAATTTAGACCACCTGGGGTTCTTTAACGCGCACCTAAATCTAAGTACACGGGTGTTTTCGCATTTCACCCCCATCGAAATGCGGCCGCCGTGGCCGGGGTTCGATCCCGCGACCTCGTGCGCAGCAGCCTAACACCATAGCCACTGAGTAACCACGGCAGGTCAACTTCTGTTCATGAACGTCTCGGCGAACATCGTTTCTGTGAGGTGCGCATACGCACCATTAGCGGTGTTATCGCGCCTCAAATCTCATCGTCATCTCCAGACGCAACCCTGCTCCTAGCAGCCCCTTTTGAGCGCAGCGCTGTGACGTCATCGGTGGTCACCCGTATAAAAGAAGCGCCGCAAGAATTTTCCTTCTGTGGGAACGGCGGACGTGGAATGGCCATGACAATGACAGGTGCCTTGTTCTTCATTGCGCAGGTTGGTTCCGATACAAGCTCCTTGCGTAGCGATTATCGTGGTGTTATGGTCCTACCATGCCCACGGCGATGCCTTGCTATGGTTTATGAATGTCTCGCTGTGTGTAAATTGCTACTTTGCAGAGATGTTGAAGTAAATCCCGGCCCTACACAGACCAGATACTTAAACAGTTATTAGAGTGGCAGGATACTCTTCGTAACGATATAGAAGAACTGCAAACGCATTTCTTGAAAACTGAGAAGCTGGTTTTGGAACATTACAGCACACTTAACAAAATGCAGACGCAAATCATGCAAACAATTGATACCCCAGTAACAAACACCCATAGTTTGCAGTCTATTGAGCACTTGATCAGCTTCCAGGCCAAACAGCTTACAGACCTTGAAGATCGAAGCCGACGATCAAATCTGATAATTCATGGGATACCTAAATTCCAAATGAGACAGAAAATGCACTCAAGGATAATGTTGTTAAGGTTATATTTAAAGAAAAATTGAATGTAGAGTGTGATTCTGTCGGTCGGATTCACAGATTAGGAAAGCAAGGCAACAAGCGGCCGGTAATTCTGTATCTTCAGAATTTTAATGAAAAGAAAGAAATACTGCAAAATGCAAAAAAAAAACTGAAGGGAACTAGTGTTTTCATCCAGCACGACTACACGCAATCTACCTTAAAGAAGCGCAAGCTTCTGTGGGAAAGTGCAAGAAACGATAAACTTCAAGGTAAGAAGGTGTCACTTGTACACGACAAGCTCAAAGCAGACATGCATGTTTTCTTTTGGGACGTATCGCAGGACAAACGGGTACAGGTTGCAGATAGTCGCTCTCGGCGAATGCAGTCATGAAACAATGAACCTTCAAGGAATAAGCAACTACGATTATTAAATATTAATGCTAGAAGTATTGTAAATAAAGCAGATTCCTTAGAAATACTGTTACTTCAACACGACACTCACATTACTGTTATTACCGAAACTTGTCTTGGCTAAGATATGAACGAGCAAGACATCTTTGCTCCCTGCTATAGTATTTATCGCGTGGATAGGTCTTCTAGGGGAGGAGGTGTGGCGCTCCAAATTAAAGATCCGATAGAGACTGTCGTTCTGGCCATAATACCGACGTTGGAATGTTTATGCATAAAAGAATCTCTTTGGAGGTGTTTGCTCAAAACGTTGTTGTAATAAGGAAAGTTACTTTGAGAAACAAAAATGTTAAGCGGCACATAACTGATATTGTGCAGTAACAATGGGTCCCCCGTGCATCACATCGGATTTTGCCCAACTTGCGTTTGTATACAAAATTACTTTCTCAAACACGTAATCTAGTTGTGTCTCTTTTACAAATTGAGAACGGCGCGCTTCTTCGACGCGTGCAAATCCCTCTTCACGCTGCAAACTCCACATCCATCCTGCACCTTGCATCATATTTTGTTTCTGCAAACGCAGAAGCATCCATTGGCCACAAAAGAATCGCCCGTGCTGGCGGGAACCTGCAAATCTCAGCTTCCTTCTCTAACTCAGACTGGCAGCTTCATTCTCCCAGTTTGGTAAAATTGCCACTCTTTCCGTGGAGCTATTGGAAAGTACCCCGATTACTTACGCTTGTATGAACAGCCTTATAATAACTGTTTCAAATGGGTATCTTTTTACGAAATGTACATTCTTTCTTTCTCAATCTGTTTTCCCTCCCGAAAGTCTAGACAGCTGAAAGCAGCCACTGCTATCCGAAGCCGGCCAACCCCGTAAAATGGGTGGGCTCCGTATAGACCTCCCAAAGAAATTCAAGGGTCGACGAAAACTAAACTGCGACAAAACATCAGCACACAAAGACAAGACAAGGCTCGTGCCTGACTGTACACCCGTGAGCAAAAGTATACAGACCAATGGATTGCCGAAAAAACTAATCTTCTTTGTAATTAACATGCGTAAACTAAAATTGACGAGTAGACTGGAAAGTTCACAACGCTAAGTTTGGACTGCAGTCCTGAATTTCGAGGTGCACTCACAGGCACAGGAAAAAAAATTCGCTTTATCGGGAAATCTCTGGTCCGTTTACTTTTGCTCACGGGTGTACGTATAGTGTCGAGAAAGGAAGTGCCCGTCGGGACTGACTGGATGCGTGTTGCGGTACGTTGGATGCGAAGCTGTACGTTCCCCTCTTCTTCCCCTTTCACTCTCTCCCATGGAATTGATTGATTTGTAGAGTTTATTGGCACAAGGGCCAGATGTGGCCAAAGAGCGCCAAGTCGATGATCTGTGCTTGTCAATGATATGTGGGTGTTGATTGTGGGGAGTATATGATACATGGCTGCATCGTGGCCTAAAAATATTCGCTAAAAGGTGGAAAATATACATGTGATGCAATGTGGCTGTAAAAGGGCCTAAAATTCATTCGCTCTGGAGTGCGTAAAATACAAGTCTAAAAACATGACAGTGATTGATGGTGTCTGCGATGAAAATAGATGTTTCTTGAGATATGGATGATCAGTAAAACAACAAATGGCTGTAGCACTAGTGCCTCAGCAAGGCCTTGAAAGCAAGGGCTGGGAGGCACGTGCTCTAGAAAATGGTTTCATTGCAGCTAGGACCTCCAGGTGGAGGCCGTGCTACAAGTAGCCTGGCCAAATTACATTTAGGGTGTCAGTTTCAGTTAAAAAGTTTAATACTGTTCCAAAAGTAAAAAGGGGTTCGTTGCTCAGAAAGAATGCTGGGTGTAATGGTATGTGTTGGAGATAAGCGGAGGGGAAGTACTTTTTCCTTTCTGCCTCTATTTCTGTGCATTGGATAAGAACATGAAAAACTGTAAGCCTGTTGCCACATTTGGGACATGTAGGAGGTTCGCTTCCCGTCAAAAGGTAAGAGTGAGTGGCGTACGTATGTCCTATTCTTAATCTACACAGAAGTACTTCCTTATGCCTTGCTGTTCTTTCAGTTATCCAGTTCCCTAATTTTGGTTTGATAACATGTAGCTTATTCTGTACTGCATTATCCCATTGATGTTGCCAGTACTTCCTAAGTTTATGGCGTAAGAAGGGCTTAAGTTCTGTTGCTGCTATGGGTCTATTAACATCCGTTTCATTATAGGCAACTGACGCTGCACTTTCGTCAGCAGCTACATTGCCTTTTGTGCCCCTATGGCCAGGTACCCAAAATAGGACGATGTTTTGTTTGTATATTAAAGCTAAGCATAGTTCTATGTATAGTTTATTAAAAACAGGATTCCTATGTTTTCGAAAACTCATTAAGGCCCTTACTACGCTTAATGAGTCGCTGAAAATGATGGCCTTATTGAGATTTGTTTGTCTGATATGTTTTACAGCAGAGAGTATCGCGTACGCCTCAGCCGTGAAAATACTTGTGTTGGGATTTAGAGAATCCGAGGTGGAAAAAGATGGCCCAAGAGCTGCATACGCGACACCAGCAGATGATCTGGAAGCATCTGTATAATATTCGGCACAGCAGTACTTCGCTTGGAGTTCAAGGAAGTGTGACTGTATGTGTGCCTCAGGTGCATGTTTCGTTATTTCGACAAACGAGGTATCGCAGTCTATGGTCTGCCAATCCCAAGGCGGTGGAAGGCGAGTGGGAGGCATTAAGATATTTTCTGGGAGATGGATGTTTGTTTCTTCTGCCATTGCTTCCAAACGTAGGCTCAAAGGAGTTCTAATACGTGGGCGGTTACTGTAAAGTCTGGCAGCGGACAGGTCGCTAACAATGGACTGACATGGGTGCTCGGTGTCTGATTTTACCTTAGTGTAGTATGAAAAACTTAAGAATGTTCTGCGTAGATGTAAGGACCATTCGTTGGCCTCGACGTACAAACTTTCAACAGGGCTAGTTCTAAAGGCGCCTGTTGACAGTCGTATACCGAGGTTGTGGACTGGGTCGAGAATCTTTAGCGCACTCTCAGTTGCGGAGTGGTACACCACGGCTCCGTAATCGAGGCGTGATTGTACGAGACTCTTATACAGGCTCAGCAGACATTTCCTGTCACTGCCCCAGGTTGTTCGAGCGAGCAGCTTGAGGAGGTTCGTGGTCTTGAGGCATTTTTCTTTAAGATATTTTAAGTGGGGGACGAAGTTAAGCTTTGTGTCCAGGATAACACCTAAGAATTTGTGTTCAGGGCTAACAGTTAGTCTTTCTCCATTAAGGTTAATATCGGGTTGTGGTAGTACACTTCTCTTGTTAGAAAACAGGACACATGTGCTCTTTTGGGGGTTCAATTTGAAACCATTCTCGTCCGCCCACCTTGAGAATCTATTCAAGCCAAGTTGTAGCTGCCTCTCGCAAATGCTAAGATTGCATGACCTGAACCCTATTTGTACGTCGTCCACATAGACGGAATAGAAGAGTGTGCGAGGTAATACGGTGTGGAGGGAATTCATTTTAACGATAAATAACGTACAGCTCAGTACTCCACCCTGCGGTACGCCTGTCTCCTGTATGAATGGTCGAGATTGCGCGTTGCCAACTCTAACACGAAATGTCCTGTTAGAGAGATAGCTTTCAATTATTCTCAGCAGGTTGCCGCGAATGCCCATTGCAGAAAGATCCCGAAGGATCCCGAAGCGCCACGTGGTACCACACGCCTTCTCCATGTCAAGAAAGACGGACAACACAAGCTGTTTGTGGACAAACGCTTCCCTGATATACATTTCCATGCGTACAAGCTGATCTGTCGTTGATTTGATCTGCCTTCTCTAAAGCCACATTGATATTGATCTAATTTCTTGTTAATTTCTAGATAATGTACCAGGCGACTGTTTACCATCTTTTCAAAAACTTTGCATAAGCAGCTCGTCAATGCTATAGGCCTATAACTATTTGCCAAAGAAGGGTCCTTACCCTGTTTCAAAATAGGAATTATGATGGCCTCTTTCCAAGCAGAGGGAATGCGGCCGGACGACCATATAGAATTGTAGAGACAAAGAAGGGTTTTTTGTGTTTCAGGCGGCAGGTGTTTAAGCATTTCATATAGGATGCGGTCAGATCCGGGGGCAGATTGGTTGCAGCTGTTTAGGGCTGCCTGAAGCTCTGCCATGCAAAAGGGTCTATTGTATGCCTCGTATTTTGTGCTTTTCCGTTCTAATGGTTGTCTTTCTATTTGCCTTTTGTACCTTTGGAATGTTTCAGAGTAGTGCGATGAGCTGGATATCTGTTCGAAATGTGCGCCAAGAAAGTTCGCCTGATCTTCCATGCTGTCGCCTTGAGTATTCACTAAAGGCAGAGAGTAAGACTGTCGACCCTTTATTCTATTAACTCTATTCCAAACCTTTGTTTCATCAGTGTAGGAGTTAATCCCTGATATATACTTTCTCCAACTCTCTCTTCTAGCTTGTCGCCGCGTTCTTCGACCCTGGGATTTGACCTGCTTGAAATTGACTAGATTTTCTGCTGTCGGAGAATCCCGAAGTAAACCCCATGCCTTGTTTTGCTTCTTTCGCGCTTTTCGACACTCATCGTTCCACCATGGAAGACGGTGTTTTGTGGACAATCCACTTGTTACAGGGATACATTTGGAGGAGGTGTCAAGCAGAAAAGCCGTAAAATATTCAACCGCAGCGTCTATGCCTAAAGCACACATGTCGTCCCAGGATAAACAAGCAAGCTTTTTGAACGTTTCCCAGTCAGCCGAGTCAGTTCTCCAGCGAGGTAATTGTGGAAGGCATTCATTAGCCATAGGTGTGCTTAGAACTACAGGGAAATGATCACTCCCGTATGGGTTTTTAATAACTTTCCATTGAAAGTAAGGTAGAAGAGTAGGAGATGCTATGCTAAGATCTATTGAGGAGTATGTTTTGTTTGCCATGTTATAATACGTCGGCTCCTTCCCATTCAAAAGACATGCGCCTGAAGAAAACAGGAACTGTTCAATCAAGCGACCTCTCGCGTCGCAGCGCGAGTCGCCCCATAGGTTGCTGTGTGCATTTAGATCTCCAAGCACAAGATATGGTTCGGGTAACTGATCTATTAATGTTTGGAAATCTTGTTTGTGAAGCTGAAAATGTGGCGGTATGTATAATGAGCAAATGGTTATGAGTTTATTTAAAAGTACAGCACGAACGGCCACTGCCTCAAGGGGTGTTTGTAGCCGTAAATGTTGGCAGGCTATAGATTTGTCAGCTATTATGGCTACGCCGCCGGATGATGCGAGTGCATCATCGCGATCCTTCCGAAAAATAACATACTGACGTAGGAAGTGTTTATGATTAGATTTCAAATGAGTCTCTTGGACACACAGCACTTTTGGATTTAGTTCTTTAAGGATTTCTTGGACATCATCGAGGTTGCAAAGCAGGCCTCTGATATTCCACTGAATAATTATTGTATCCATATTAAAATAAATGTTGTACCATGTGTCAAAGAGAATGAACTTGGTTTAGCTTTGAGTGCCCTTTTGGGGCCCTGTAATTGGAGTTTTGTCTTTTCTGGAGCGGTCTTCAAAATCGCGCCGCTCCTTAGGCGTCAACTGCGCCTTCTGACTGGGTGTTGTGTCCATGGCCTCTTGAGAGGCGCTGGACACACGCTCTTGCGAGCGGTGTGTTTTCCGCGAAGGCCTTGTCTCTGAAGACAAGGCCTTGGAGCCCGCCGTCCTGGTAGTTGGTGGGCTAGTCTTGACCTCAGAGCTGGGCTGACTGGTGCCAGCACTAGCAGAGGCCTCAACTGTGGACAAATTTGGGAGAGGTAGGGCAGCCTTTCCTGCTCCCACCATAGGGGCGGGTGGCGTTGCCGCACACTCGCTACGCGTGGTGCTGGCGTCCACCAAGTGCCTTTGTGGTACTGCCCCCCGACGTACCACTTCGGCGAAAGATGCGGTTTGTGCAAATGTTTGTGAGATGCGTTGCCTTGCTTCTCTGAAAGTTATGTTTTCTTTTACCTTTATTGTAATTATTTCTTTTTCTTTCTTCCAGACTGCGCATGATCGTGAATATGCTGGGTGACCACCATTACAATTACTACAACGGGGCTCAGCCTTACAGTCATCTGCAGAGTGGTCATTGATGCCACATTTTGCACATGTTAGCCGCCCTCGGCAGCTCTGAGAAGCATGACCAAACCTCTGGCATTTAAAACATCGTCGAGGGTTTGGGATGTATGGTCGTACTCTGAGTTTGGTATATCCAGTTTCTAATGTCTCTGGTAGTGTGCTAGAGCCAAAGGTAATAATCAGGTGCTTAGTTGGCAGTTCCTTGTTGTCACGTCTAATTTTTATTCTTTGTACACTTATTACGTTTTCATGCTTCCATCCTTCCAGGAGTTCTTCATCGGTCAAGTCCATCAAGTCTATGTCAGAGATTACGCCTTTGGCTGTATTCATGGTTCGGTGTGCTGTCACACTGACAGGGATGTCTCCAAGTTGTACAAGGTTTGTTAGCTTGTCGTGTTGTGCTTTGTCTTTTAGTTCTAGTAATAGGTCCCCACTGGCCAGCTTGGTGATCTTATAGCCGCCTCCAATGGTCTCTGCTAGATGCTTTGCGACAACGAATGGTGAAATCGTTCTTGCTTTCTTGTCGGGTTTGTCACTGTGGACAACGTGATATTTAGGGAAAGTCTGAGTGCCTTTTAGAAAAAACTGAAACGTAGCATCGGTGCGCCCCCTTTTAGAGGGACGATCGGTACAGAAGGGGTTGGAAGTTCCCATGAAATGTGTTGTGCATTCAGCGACGATGCCAGTCACCCACCACCGAGCCCAACAAGGGGACACGGCAGGGTATGCGGTGAAGCAAACCCTACCATGCCAACTGTACATCGTCGCTATAACCACATATGTTACAACCAAGGTAGGTCATAGCACACCAGGTTAACCCTCGCCGCCAGGAATATTGGAAGTTATCAGAAGAAAAAGAAGACAGGAAAGACTAAAAGTAAGAGGGAAAGACGAAGGTGTGCGAAGAGAGAGACAGGAAAAGGCGACTGCCGATTTCCCCCGGGTGGGTCAGTCCGGGGATGCCGTCTATGTGAAGCAGAGGCCAAAGGGGTGTGTTGCCTCCGCCGGGGGGCCTTAAAGGTCCAAACACCCAGCATCGGCTCAACCCCCAGGATCCCCTTTTCCCCAGACACGGCTAAGCCGCGCACGGCTACACGCGGGAGGGTCCAACCCTCGCGTGCTCGGGTACGTGGTGTCGCAAATCACCAAACGTCTACTTACGCAGACGCCCCTGCGGGGTCTCTCCCATGGAAGGCCCGACGTAAATTTCGAGGGAAATGAGTAGTCGGGAAGGTGGGGCCACCCTCTACGTAAGGTGACGTTCCAAAAGGAGGGGGGGGGGGGGCTAACCTGGTGCGCATTAGCAATTCAGATAGGCGGGGAACAGTCCGCTGGTGTGTGCATGCCTGACGAAGGTGACTTGACAGTGGCTGAGAGTATTTCCACAAGACGCCAAAATTTCTGACAGCGCGGACCCTGACGAGTCTGCTAACAAGTTGTGGCCGACATTTTTTGGCATTGGTTTAGAACGGTCATTGTTTATTCTCTTTCATTTTACCCGTTCGATAGACTAGTGTAGGAGAATTGGGATTGACAACCAAAAACTGACGAATAACTTGGATTCTGTAAACCTATATTAACCGATATCTTGATAAAGTGCATATTTCTTCTGGAGAGAAAAATATATACCTGTTGTACATAGCCATCGCTACGGAATCTGGAGCGCTTTAGAATGAGAAACACATAAATATGCAACCGAAATCCACTCGCAAGGAAAAGAAAAGATAAAGGTGGGTACCAAATACGTCGAGTTCATAACATTAGTCCTGGAACTGAAAATTCAAGTTCAATTTGTGAAGAAAATATTATTTAGAACTGATTGTTCTAGCATTCATGAAAGTTAAGTATATTTGGAAGCATAGGAAAAGTTTAGCATACCTGTAGACAGCTTACACATACATACATACATACATACATACATACATACATACATACATACATACATACATACATACATACATACATACATACATACATACATACATACATACATACATACATACATACATACATACATACATACATACATACATACATACATACATACATACATACATACATACATACATACATACATACATACATACATACATACATACACACTCGCTGGAGAGTGCGCGTGTATGTTGCTGCGCGTATGTTGCATGCGAGTGTAAGCTGTTACTATGAGCCAGAGATCGCCCGACAATTCCGTTCGTTAGTGGCGCTCGGCGTAAATACAGAGCTGTATACATTGTACCATTAGAACGCTAAACCGCAGTACAGTAAAAGCTCGTTAATTCGAACCGCAAGGGGAAGCCGCTCCAGTTCGAATTAACGAAAGTTCGAACAAACGAAAGTGAAGGAGAGCAACAGTACACTGCGCTTTGGAAGCAGTAGGGCATGTCAGAAATTTGGCGTGTCAGAAAGTGATGGCGTGTGCCGCGGGCACACGACATCTTCAAGTCGAAGCTCTGGGTCCGACTGTGCCACACCACTGATGTCCACCGAAATGAACGTTAGCCGAGGCTTAACACTATCACAATGATTCGCGACGGCTGATACCTCCTAAGCTGAAAACAGAGGTGCACAACCGATGAAAACTGCCGAGACAAAGACGCTGAACATGTGAAGGTGGCGAAGGCCCTGATTCGTTGGTTCTTGATTGCAAGCGCAGCTGCGACGTACTTGATTCGCTGTGTTTTGGAGCTTGCCGTGCCATCTCCGCACAACGTTAGCAGCTGTACAAGATTTGCTAAGCCTCCGAGATTCGCAACGGGCAAGAAGCCTTGGAGGTTACGTAGAACGGAGAGGCGGCAGCCGCCACTACCTTCTGGCTGACCCCGCGTCGGTTAGATTTTTTGCCGATTTTGCCTTCTCTCGCCGTTCTCTCCGTTTCGGAGGCAATACAGCCTTGTGTGTAGGCAGTAGGCGCGCTTCTCTGGCCGTGTGCCAGGTGAGCGTAGTTCGAATTATCCGTGAGGGAACCTTCTCGCGTTCGAATTAACGGACTTTTTTATACATAGACTTCTGTGGAGCTTGGCCGGACCAAATCGTACAGTTCGAATTATCCATAAATTCGAATTATTGAAGTTCGAATTAACGAGCTTTCACTGTATAAACAATAAATATAATGTTCCTCACGAAGCCTGCGCATTATTCATTATGTTATGCGAATTCAAACAAGTACCGTCGCAATACCACAACTAAGATAACCAAGGCAAATTACCACGGCGTGCTTGGGCCTAGAGCTAGTTTTCTATCTCCATTATACTTTTCTCTTTTGTATTCTCGATTTTATAGCTTCTCTGGACGCACTCGTTGTTTTGCGAAATCTTCTGATTACTTGTAGTTTTCGTGTGTACTGCTAAATCTTTTGACCTGTCACCTTTCTAAAAAGTGCTACTTTCTGACTTCAAAGTAGCTCCTTGACGGAGAGCGTACTGAACGTTTGCAGTGAAATTTCTTCAGCTCACAACAGCTTCTATGAATGCAGTCCCTGGACGCCAGCTGGGCGAACGTTGAGTTCGCTTTGTTCAGATTTATTTTCCTATATAGAACGGTGCTTCAGCTGAAAGGCACTTGAGCTATGAACGCATCTTGAAATCGTTTGCTGCAACAGCGCCCCATGGAAACTAAAGCGGTAAGACACGGCAGACCTGAAGAACATTATGGTACATGTAGGAACAACCTTGACGCTCGTGTGCCATAAGGCACCGTTCCTTCCTTTTTTCATGCATTGTGAAGCAAGCGAAAGACCTAACGTTAGGACACCAATATCTAGTACTGTCAATGGAAACCCTAAGACACACATAAAAAAATGTGTTCAGAAATCGGGTAAGCCATTTCTCGGGCGAAATGAACGAGAAGAAGGCCTGTTATCAGCACAGAAACACAACTGCCATCACTGCCATCATCTCCAAAGAGCACTGCTCGCTTTTTGTTTCGGTTTTTTTGTGACGAAGTGGCAAGTGCTGAAAAAAAAAGATGGGAATGTTACTTACTGTTCTAGTCCTACCCTTGGGTTCCCGAAAAAGTGCTAACAGCTGCATTTGATGTTGGAGTTGATGGTGCGAGCAGCTGCTTGGAAGTGCCTGACAAAAAAAAAAGAACAAAAGCCGGTGATCTCGCAATTTTGAGCACGGCCGCAACAGTATTCTATGATCTTTTTCTAGTAATGGAATTATTGTCCTTAGTGAAGCAAACTGAACGTATAGATTGTAGCCAAACAGTGGTGATGTCACGAAGTGTCGTCACACACAATAAGTCCTTCTCATTCTCTAGACAAGAGATATGTCGTTCTAGCACATTCGATCATAGTGTAAGCGTTTGGTTACGCAACTTGCTCTTGCAACTTCCGTCCAGCAAGGTCACGGAAAGAAAACCACAGGCCCTGTACGATGGAATAGCTTAAACATATGCTTATTGAATTTGACTAGCTCATTTTGGAATTGAAGGCCATGTTAACCTTCTCTGCCGAACGCGATATTGTAATCACATATTAACACTTAGTGCGGCCTTGTCCTGTACAGAAATTGATATTGTATCTAATAATACTTAGTATGTGCATGTGTTCTAACATATTTATTTGGTAGTAATCGACTGAGTTGATTGATTGACTTGCGTCAAATAGCAGAACATGCAGAATGTGGCGTTTTGTTGCTCTTTTTGTAGTTGTGTAAGCTGGCAATTTAGGCACGTTTAGCAAATGGGTTTTATCACCGTACGGAAAGCCTTTTCTTTATATCAGCACGTATGTTATCGCGAAAGTGGCGATACAATATTTGCCCCCCATTTTCAGGTTCACTCAAATGACAACCACGTGCTCTACACAGGCAGTTTGCTAAGTCAACTGCCAGTTTCGACGCGATATTATGTGACCCGTTGCGTTATGAATGGTGAAATAACAATATATTCCACGTAATATTTTCAGCTAATAAATTACCTCTGTGTGTGATTTACTTACTGATTTGGTTCAAAACTTTTCTTCAGAAAATGTGAGGTGGATGGCTGTACAAATATTTATTGTTCATTTACTTGCGAACTACAGGAACTCATCAGAAAGTTTTAAGCGTCCCGTGGAAAGCTCGGCTTTTATTCAATGGAGTCTACAGCGCCTTGCATTAAAATTACGTGGCGTTGACAAACTTGTTCATTATATATTATAATTTATGTCCGAAAATGCTAACCATGTGAGGCTTACTGCTAACAAACTGTCATCGTCGCGTCGTCATCGATGTCGTTTTGCAGTATTCGTTGTCATTGTGCTCGTCGCACTGGCCTCATCATATCCCAAACCACAATCATCATGATACCCTCCATTTACCTTTCTCCCTCTTGTAAATTCTGCGTCTCTTCCAAAGGAGACTTAAACCACAACATGTGGGGGTGCCCTGAGCACCCCCTTCCCCCTTTTCTCAAACAATTATTATCTGGTGAGGATCAGTGGGAGGCTGCCTTGCGCAGCGAAGGCCCGACCTTCAGGAGGCCATCCTGGAGTGGGCTGAGAGGATAGAGGAGGCCTATTTCAATTAGTTCCTCCCCTCACACTCTGTTCCGTTGCCCCCTTTCCTTTAATGAGGGATACATAAAGTTTTTCATCATCATCATGATACCACGGTCGTCGTAAGGGTTTTCCCCCATTAAACTTCTGGTGCCGACACCGTTATCGAGGGATAGGCTGTCTTACGTAGCAAGCCGCTTTAACAAAAGCACACATGTTCGAATCTTTTGGTTGAACGTTGATTTGAATGCAAGCGAATACATCATGCAAGAGACTGACGCTAACCCGTTAAAAGTGCTGCCTGAAGAACTTAAGGAGAAAGTTACTTTCGAGATATAGAATGAACGCACGGAGACACTATGTCTACAGGAGAGGCAGCATAATTTCAACGGGTGGGTAGGGGAACCATTAAAATACTTTCAGCACCAGGAAACCAGTCTGGTATGGTGCAATCGCACATAAAGCTCATTACTTCATAGTGTGTGGCCGCTTTGTCGTGGTGAACTGCGGATGAACAAAAGCTCGCGTTTTAGACTTCGAAATGTGCTCTTTATCAGTCTGAGGACAAGAAAACACGAGCTACGAAAAAAAAATACGGCAAGAGCTATCTCACGTTACGTGTCGACTTTAGCGCGGTTAGCATTGCAGCAGTGCAGCCTTGCATAGTACCAGCGAAACGGAAATGCAGTTTTGCACAAGGCGTGTATAACCCCAGGTCCCTATTTCTCGTGCATTCCTCTGCAAACACAGTGTCGTAAAGTAGCGCCGCCACAATGTACGCGCATGTCGCATGTCCAGATATATACATATATTCACACGAGATAACTCGAATACACATGAGACGTGTTCCATTTCGCCTAGCACCGGAGAAGTCCTAACGAATTTACCTCTGCTACTGAATAGCGGCACATATCTATAGTGACACAAGGCTACTTACGCAGGTACCCAAGCTGGCGTGACAAAGATTGATTGAAGAGTGGCCCATGCCCAGATGGCACATACCGAGTGACCTAGAGAGAGAGAGAGAGAAACAACTTTATTTGCCACTGCAGGGTTGTAAGTTAGGGCAGGGAGGCATAATGTGGCTCCCAGGTGGGGACGATTTCTTGGGCCCAGGAGAAGAGTGGCGAGTGACCTAAGCAGGTGCTATAGAGGTTGCTTTATTTAGCGCATGGCATGTCATGGCACTTCTGTGGCGGCACGCGGCAATTTTTATTTCCACTGCAAGACGAACGCCTAACCCAGCGACCTCCGATTACCCCTTTCTTACGATAGCTGATTCTGACTTGCGCCAGCAAATTCCTAACTTCACCAACCTGTATAATTTTCTGCCATCTTCGGCAGCGCTTCCCTTCCCCTGGCACCCATTCTATAACCGTAATGGTCCACTGGTTATCTACGCATTACACGGCCCGGCGCAGCTCCATTTAATTATCTTAACGTCAACTAGAATGCCGGCTATCCCCATTTGCCCTCTGATCCGCCCCACTCTCTTCCCCTCCCTCAACGTTGCACATAATATTTTTCGTTCCTTCGCTCTCTGCGCGGTCCTTAACTTGTTTTCGAGCTTCTTTCTTAACCTCCGAGTTTCTGCCCCATATGTTAGCACTGATGTGATGCAATCATTCTACCTTTTCTTCAACGACACTGGTAACAGTGGTAAGCTTTCGGTCGTGCTTAGGTAATGTCTGCCGTATGCTCCCCAGCCAATTTTTATTCTTCCGTTCATTCCATTCGAATGGTCAGGGTTCCATGTGAGCAATTGACCAATAAAACGTACTCTTGTACAGACTCTAGAGGTTGACTGGCATTCCTGAATTCTTGTTTCCTTACCAGGCTTTGTAATATTACCTTTCTCTTCTGCATATTATTTTTAAGTTCAATTCTTCCAATTTCTCAATTAAGGTCCTCCATAATTTGTTGTAATTCGTCCTCGGTGCTGCTCAACAGGACAATGCCATCTTCAAAGCAAAGCTTGCTCAAATATTCGCCATTATTCTTCTCTCCTAAGCCTTCCAATTATAATAGCTTGAATACTTCTAAGCATCCAGTGAATAGCACTGCAGAGGTTGTGGCTCCCTGCTGTCCCCTTTCTGGATAGCTAATGTTCTACTTTTAATGTGGAGGACCAAGGTACAGTGGAATCTTCTTTTTTTCTTTATTCAAGAATGACCCAGAATTGCCCTTGGGCGTCACAGCATGGATATAAATAACTCTTTGTTTTTCAACGCACTTGCTCTCAGGCCAGTGAACATTGTATAAGCCTCACCAGTTCTTCTAATCTCACTAAAGCCAATAATACGACAGACAATGTCCGATAATTCCTCAAAGAGCCTAGCCAAGCTGGCCTGATTCAAGAGCGTTCGCATGTTAAAGATTTCCAGGTTAAGCTTCCAGTGGTGGCCTGTCCACATTCAGAGATTCTTAGCACCATGCACCGCGTTGCATGTCTGACCACCGTCTTGGTTACGCGCTCCACAGAGGATGAAAACTGAGGGCCATGGATTAATTTGAAGACTCGTGAGGGAGGTAGTGGCCGAATACTTGACCAGGGAGCCGAATTTCTGTTATAGTGAGAGACTGCTTTTATTGAAGCTTTGCTGTTCTTGCTAATTTGGTTGCACCTGGACTAGCGTAGCCTCACTGGCTCTCGGTAAGTTCGGTGTTAGGCGCAACTCCAAGACTGAAGATGTTGTGGCCTGGACGAGGATTCGAACTTAAGACTTTCCGATTAGAGGCCCGGTGTTCTACCTCGGCTGCGCGCCCCCACTCTGCGGCACACACCTAGTGTCAAATACCTCGGCACCCAATTTGGCCAGACGATTGGTCTTGAACGTGGTTCCACCAGAAGAACAACCCGATGCGCTACCCTTTAGACCATGAACCACCCAGTAACCCAGATTGGTGGCAAAGATGTTAGCTGAGGAGAAATTAATGTAGTGAAAACTGGGTGAAGTCTCGAAGTTATTTCATGCTTGCATTGTGCGTAATTTTACACTGAAAATAACTAACAAGGCGAAGATAAAAGAATAAGAATTGGACTAGAGCGTCATCCACTTCTTTTCTATTCGTTCTTCCATTCTTCCGTCAGTGTAAAACTAAGCACAATACAACCATGAACGCCCACCAACTATCCCCATTCATTGTTTTACTTTACAAAGAATGCTAATCGTATGAAAATCATGGCGTGCATCTTTTGAGTCTATTGTCCTAATGTGCTCTTATCGCAGATAAACGTCTGTTGAAGTCCTGTTTTGTCGTTACTTTATTAGTATGCTTACTTTCTATAGCCGGCTGTTTATTCTCGTATGTTTACACTTTTCGGGTAACGCTGTTGTAGAACACAATAACGACATAGACCCACGTGTACTGCGAGATAAAAGAACTTATCATGAATCATAGCCATGAAAGGCGTAGGAATTGAAAGTAATGTTGAAGAAACTGCATGCACATCGTGCGACAACGTCATTTTCTTGGCGTCTTAAGAGGAAGGTGTAGCTCGGGTGCTCATATCTAAATACACGTAAAAGGAGAATTCGTTTTTCTCGGCAACCACTGCACCAAGTTCGACGAAGTTTGTTGCAGTTAAAAGGAAAACTTAAAATCTAGTGACTGTGGGTTTTGAATTTTTTAATTAGATTGTCAATTTTTTGTTGAAAATTGGCAAAAATCGAAAATTTTCGAAAAACGGAACTATCAAGTTTACAACTCTGTAACTCAACAAGGAGAAATTATAATACAATTCTGTGAATTGCACCTAATAGTACATTTAAAGCGGACAAAATTGATCTGTTACACATAAATATAAAAAAAATTAGTAATACGCAAATAAATCTTTTGCAGAACCCTTGTAACCAAAGTAGCAAATTCACGTAAGATGCAAAATGACCGATGGAATCTGTCCGCTTTGAATGATCTAATGAATGCCGTTTACGCAACCGCGATATCTATTTTTGGTGCAGAGCTATGAATTCGTAAACTTTGTGCTTCCATTTTTTTCAAACGGTCGAATGTTTCAAAATTTGTTTGACAATATTAAGCCCTAAATCAAGATTCCGCTTCCAACAGTCACTACAATTTAACTTTCTAAAATGCAACAAATTTCATTAAAATCGGTCCATGGTTTATCCCAGGAAAATGTTTTTTTCGTTTTACATGTATTTCAATAGGCCGCGTCAGAGTTGGGCTCGAGCTAAAGCTTCTTCTTAAGAAACTGACCTAGAGAGTAATTTAACACCCCGTGGCAACAAACTAGAGTTGCCCACCGATCGAGTTTCAAGGGGTCACAGTGATATTTTTAAAGAAGTGCATTTTTTACGACAGTGATTATGCGATTATTCAAGGAAAAATAACTGATTGTATTTAATTACAACTTGAAGGTTATGAAAGTAAGTGCAGAAACATCGACATTCTTCTTTCCTTCACGTCAGATTGTTTTAAAGCGGCCGGAGCCAAAATGACAGGTGAAAACAATCTTGTCTTTATCACGGACGCAGCCATAGTGGGGTACGTCAAACGTCTTGCTACGGATGGTGTATGCGCATCAGGGCACAGAAATCACGTAGCTCGGGTTCACTAGTTTCATTCATTCACGCATTAGATAGCTTACATGCCTAACTTATGATAGAGCTCGTCGGCGTCTTACCATTTAATTTTGCAGTCGCGCTCATTTTCTATTCGTAGTGGCCCCGTTTGCTTTGCGGAGGGTGTTTGGGCACTATAGGATAAAGATGTAACCCCAGGACTGGTGGCGCCAGGGACTGCTCTGCGCCGCTCCACCCCGTCGTTCGAGTCCACCGCACCTATGTGGCACTCGTAGGTGGTTGGGGCTTGCCTCACTTTTCTGCGCTCGAGCTCTGTTTGAAGACGAACACGTCCCCTCGGGGTCAACGTGTTTGGGTACCCTCTCCAGTCTTCCCATAGTCTCTACACTTAATTTTTGAGCCGCACGTGCTGAAGGCAAGGGGGGGGGGGGGGGGGGGGTAAGCATGTCCGAGCAAGCGCGAAATTTCTGCGACTGATAGCACGATTGTCGGCATTATTATGAGGCTCTCTTGATAAGCACCAGAACGCGTTTGACGAAATGTAATTAACATGACATGGCGAGCTCTCTCAAACACTACTACTCTTTGCTCGGATGGACAAGCGTACTGCCGAGCTACGTCAGTATAAGCGCTACGCGCGAGGCTTAATTTGGCTCCGATAGCGTCATGCGTGGTGCGATACAAGCATGATCGAGTAATGAGCTCCTCTACTCTATGCAACAATTCCCAAAGTAATGCGCATGCGAGCTATTGACACATTAGTAGGCTTACATACTCCTGTGATGCTGGTAGGTGGGGTGGGGCGTGGTGACAGGGTCCACTCTTGGAATTTTGCGCGCTCCCTATTCGTACAGGGCCAGCCATGGTCAAAGGTTCCAGGGGCGAATTTTCATACCTCGCTCTTAATGCCCGAGTTTCTTCCCACTATTTCTGAACCGTACACGCATCGAATAAGTGGTCGTCATGTCCGCAAGCGAGCGTAAAATTCCTGCAAAGAAATTTCCCATTTTTATAGGCCGTATAAATTCCGATAAGCCCTGATTTCAGTTTCATGAATATTTGCTGCTATTGCTGAGCAAGCTCCCTTAAACACGACAACCATCACTCGGATTGACAAATTTACTAGTCAGTTATGCCTCCTTTAACACCAAGCGAGAAGCTAAAATTAGCTCCGATTGTTTGATGCGTGGCGCTGAATCCCCGCCATCTGTGCAAGCGAAGCAAGAGTGATCTAGTACAAGGCTTTTTTTTTTACTCCACCAAACGATACCTACGTAAGGCGCACAGGTAGCGTGGTTGCCAAGATATAAGCAATCATGATATAACACGTTTTTGTTACACATGGCTTTAGCAAAGCGACATCTCCTGACCGAACCCCTCTGAGTGGTCTTTGTTTGTGTTGATTTTAGACATGCCTATGTTTATGATCAAGCACACATTCTGGTGGACATGTGCAATATGCCCCAGAGCTCCTAGTAGAAAGCATTCAGTAGGAGAAAAATGATAGTAGGTGTTATTTCTTTCTTTAAAACATCACGAAAGGCTTAGAAGTCAGAGCTAGCGTATTATTAGAGTCGAAAGTCTTGTGTCAGTTTAGAGCAGTTAAACATAACGCAGGAATTCTTGGCAAAAAAAAGTTGAACGATGATTACGACACTCCCTAATGCGAAATTTCAGCGCAGCTCTATACGTGTTTTCATTCAGCGATATATTGGCTGACGCGGACAACCTGACTCGGGCGGCACGTTGCAAACAGAGCGAAGTGTGGCGCGACCGCCTCGGCAAACCGCAGATCGCGAGAGTCAGCACGTGGGTGACACGTGGGCACGATTCGCAGAAGCCGCCGCAGACAGACCTCTGCTCATGCAGCGCTTTGTTTCCATATATGATAGCGGTGGCGGCATCGGTGAACAGGCGAAGCCCGCTACCCTGCCACCGCCTCGTATCCATCGTCACCGCAGAGCCCTTGCGAACTCCAACCTTTCATTCTCACGCTGTTGGCCTGCCCTCCTCCTCCGTTTTCCTCGTCGCGCTGTCACCCCTATCGCTGTCTTTCATCCCCCGCTGCGCTCCGCATTCGCTCATTACTCCTTCACTGCGCTCTCTCACTCGGTTACGAGGGACGCCGACACCGACACTCACCTCAGGTACGGGAACCCAAGAGCTGTGGTCTAAAAATTAAAGGTAAAACAGTATTATTCCTGCAGCCTCCCTCCTAAGTTAGCGTACGCACGAAGTGCGACATGCAAAAGTGATGAGGAATACTCTACGTAGTAAGTAGCTTGTGACATATTTAAGTAAAGATATTAAGACCATCCACATAAAAGTAAACTGGAAGCTTAAAACGCTAGAAAAGTGGCAAGACATTAGGGCTCCAACAAGCTTTCTTTCACGCTACCACGAGTGCCGTCCCTACGCTGCCTCTAACATTTTAAACACCCTTCCGGCCTTCGAGTATGCGAAAACCTTTCTCGAATGTACAAACTTCAAATGTATACGCTTTCTTTAACTTCCCTTTAGAGCCTACGCTCCGAAGAGCTCCATGGTTGCTGCAGCTACAGTAACAAAGTTCGCTTGCATCTCCGCGGGAGTCCTTTCCGCAACTTTTCAAAAACATCTTCCTCCACCTTTGCATTTCGCCGTGCATCAGAAGATGTCTCTTCCGGTACTACGCTAAAGTGGGCTTTCTTCGAAAGCGCGCTCTTCAACTTCCGGCTAACGCAGAAGGAAGTTTCACGAAGGCATGCCAGGCCACTTCCTCCCGCCTTCAGTCCATATTTTTTTATTTAGCGCATCGACCGTCACAAGCTACGCGCTCCTTGCCAAGAATACGCTTGGGTAAACAGGCTCTCTGAAACATTTATGCGTCCCTTAAAGTATTCTTCGCCAGCCTTATAAAAGTAGCTTTGAAATGATGCATTCTTTTGGAAGCTTCCTAGTATAACCAGCATAGCAAATTCATGCCGTGCGCTGTAGGCCTGCAGTTCCAAAGAAAGGCGGTGGCTACGATTTTCAAGTAGGTTGAGCATTGATTTTTTTTCGGATAAAACGCTAGATACAATGTGTCATCGTTTCCCAACACGCCTGTCTCGATGTAAAACAAACCGTGAGAATATCCCTCATGAGATGCGCACCAGCGAACAGCATCCTTTGCAATGCGTCACACGCCGCAGCTTTATTGCAACGCCATAGTCTGAATGGCGACATGTATGCAGCTTGGTGGATTACTCCGCGAAGGGAGATCTGTTGTGACAAAAATTGCTGATTTTATGAGTAACAGATAAGTCTTTTTTTGCGTCGATACGATAATCGTAAGACTAGTGTTGTACCATATTTCGTGGTAGTGCTCTCTACTGCTATGGGTGAAATGATTGTGCAATTCCTATCTCCAAGGCACAATCATACAATACAAGGTATACAATACGAAGGAAGAAGTATTTTAATGATTGGAAAATGTAGAGAGGTCGGCCGGATAATGGAGCATCTGGCCTGCTACTCTACGTAAGGGAGGGGGAAGAGGGGAAGAAAAGGGGTCACAATGAGGGATGATAATGGGAGGAACGAGGTGAATGACACATTACACAACTGGTATCACAGGCTTGAGTCCAGGCCCGTGTCACCTAGGAAACGTGAAAGGGCACGCATTGTCTCTGTCGTCTGCCAACTCTGTGGCCACGCGCCTAGCAAGAGGTCCTCCGACAGTGGTCCATCGTGTAAATGTCTCAATGTATCTGCCAATGTCAGTCTTTCTCGCGCATACTCAGGGCACACCACGAGCACATGTTCTATAGTCTCTACAGCGCCACACACTGAACAGTCCGGGGAGTCTGTCCGTCCAATAATGTGCAAATATTTGCGCGTGAAGGCGACGCCTAATCGCAGTCTGTGTATCAGGCATGTATGAGGGCGTGGAATTCCACGCAGAATAGGAAATTTCATGTCGAATGTTTGTGAACAACTCAATTAATAGCTCAAAAAGCGAACTTGTCGAAGTTGGTTGCATGAAGGTGGCTTTAGGCAAGTTGTTATGATTTCGCCTGGCCACATTTGGAAGCACACGCAGGGGAATTCCTGTTTTAGGGGCTTGAGTCCTTCGTGAAAATGTTAGCTAATTGTCCCAGATTGCGTCTGACACTCTCGCACCCTGCCACATCAAGTATACGGAAAGCGAAGTACAAAATAGCGTGGTTATGAAAGCACCTGTATAGAATGTACTAACCAATTCAAGCTTGAACCCGTTGTCCAAAAACAAGTAGGACGTAAGTTAAAGTGTTCATTTATGCATGAATCTTCATTTGAATGTCGGCGTACCAGCGAAAACATCTGGCACGGTTATCCTATAGGGCGACACGCCGTGGTTGCTCAGTGGCTATGGTGTTAGGCTGCTGAGCACGAGGTCGCGGGATCAAATCCCGGCCATGGCGGCCGCATTTCGATGGGGGCGAAATGCGGAAACACCCGTGTACTTAGATTTAGGTGCACGTTAAAGAACCCCAGGTGGTCGAAATTTGCGGAGTCCCCCACTACGGCGTGCCTCATAATCAGAAAGTGGTTTCGGCACGTAAAACCCCATAATTTAATTTTTTAATCTTATAGGGCGCAATCTTCCCTATGTAACGCCACATATTTGTGTCCTTATCTGTCCTTATCATCGGAAATGTCAGCCTTCGTACATATCCCATGATCGAGACGGGGGTCAACGTGATTAACGCGCAGTATATTTTTATTTATTTTTTTATTTATTTATTTGAGTACCCTAAGGGCCCGTTAGGGCGCAACATAGGGGGGGACGAAAAAGTTCAAGTATGATTGAAATCTGTACAATGTAAATATATGAAGGCATTAGGAACCATGAAGAACATCTAGCAGAAGCAAACAAAAAAAAGAAAGAAAGAAAAGGGTAACGAAATTTATACAATGTTTAGTAGCGTGAAACGCGCATAAGAACATAAAATGTGATGCAAACAATCAGTACCCATCAGAACAAGAGGTTAGGGATAAACACTTAGGTAAACAGCCTACACAGACACATATCTGATGAAACGGAATGAATTTTACACAATGCCAAGCACTTGAAAACACTGTTTATATAAATATTCAAGAAAACGTGGGATCTGACAGGTTGACACACTCTAAAAAGGTTAGCAGTGCTGCATGAAATGATGATGATTCCGTAAGCGAGACAATGTTAGCAGGTAGCGAGTTCCATTCGGCAATAGATAAAACTAGAGGCGAATTTTGATAAGCGTTAGTCCTGGCAAATATAGGTTTTACTTTATGAACATGGTCTGTGCAGGTAGAGATGTGGGGAGCGGGAAGAATATGGGCTCGAGCGAATGCAATGTTGCTGTGGTAAAGGCTATGGAAGAAGGTCAACCGTGATAATTTCCTGCGCATGTCAAGTGAAGGGATATTAAGTGATTTCTTTAAGGCGGTCACACTTTGATAGCGAGAGTATGAAGTTAAGATGAACCGCGCAGCTTTATTTTGAACTGATTCAAGTAGGTTCGTGAGATTAGAGTGATGGGGGTGCCAAGTTATTGACGCATATTCTAAAGAAGGCCTGATAAGAGAACTGTATGCGCGAAGTCTGGTATCTCTGTTAGCAAGGTGTAAGTGACGTTTCAGGTAACCAAGTTTTTTGCATGCTTTTGAGGTGATGTGTTCAATGTGAGCATTCCAGCTTAAATTGGAGGTAAACAGGACACCCAAGTACTTGATTGAAGATACTGACCCCCGTATTCAGAAACGCATCTTGACTTGAAGCCCATGCTTGACTTGATATAAATGACGCCTGTTGCGAACGCGCCGAAGATGCTCATTGCGTTTCTTACGGTGCGTTCGCAACAGGCGTCATTAAAATCAAGTCAAGCATGGGCTTCAAGTCAAGATGCATTTCTGAATACGGGGGTGAGTCAACAGTAATACCGCGTATTGTATATTGCTCAGAGGTAGGTCGAGTTATCGAAGCAAATTTTACGTGTTTAGTTTTGGCTATGTTAATTTCCATCTGCCATGTGTCACACCAGTCAGTTAGTTTTGTTAAATCAGACTGCAACACAGAAATGTCGGCAGGGCAGCTTATTTCATTATACAAGACGCAGTCATCTGCGAAGAGACGAGGTCATTCGATTGGCCGAGGTATAGAGGTCATTCGATTGGCCACGCAACTACTGTTCTCTATCTGGACGTCATAACTGACAACACGCTATTCGGGCGATGTGTGGTTGAAAGTGTCATGGATGCATCCATTTAAGGCTGGACACCATTGGCGACAAGGCAGAGGTAACCATCCCGTGCCTATGCTGAAACACAGTGCCGCTTTGATAAGAAGCCGCATTCTCTACGAGATGCCGCTGATGTCACCATCAAAGGGTCAATTCGAGCGCTTGGACACAGTAAACTGAAAGATGCATCGCTTGACCATGGATGTTCCTCAGGCGGATTCAAACAAAGAGGTGACAAACGAAGCTGAATCTCCTCTGCTCCCCCTAGTTTGAAGTTCGAAGTTTATTTCTTTCTTCACTCCAGAAAGAGGAAACAAGACCTAACGGTCATATGGCTTTACTGGGGCTGTTGCTCCTAAGAGCGTTCGGCTTACATGATGATTCAATGTAGGAAAATAGCACATATAACAAGAAACGAGCAAGCACGATGTAGAAAATACAAATAAACAAGATAAATGTGTACATTATACAATGACTATGTGAAAAACATTTATGTTTCAATTTTTGTTTGTTTGTACATTCGCATTACAATGCAGATTAAGGCATACATATATGATGCATAAAAAGTTTAGTGCTATAGCATTTTATGTATAAATAATTTGATTGTGTATCAGAAGGTCTTTATGCATTGCTTAAAATGTGGTGCATAGAAATCAGTTTTTTTCTCAGCGATGTTTAATAGCCTTGGTATTCGATACTTTATACTTTGACATCCGTAGTTAGCAATCGTGAATGGTACTTTTCTGATTTGATAATGTAATAGGTATTGAGGAGAAGTGGGTATGCTGACAACATGGAGCCTGTGTTTTTTATATGTAAGAGTAATCTATAATAAAATACTTGATTTGCTCAGATCAGTAAATGTTTGCCAAAGAGATTGTGTGTGGGTAAGTCACGCGGCCTACCATGGTAGTTTTCAAAAACTCGGACTTCTCGTTTTTGGAAGCTTAATAACTTATCATAGTATTTTTGCTAGGGTTGTTCCCCAAATCAAGACACGATAAGTTAGCTTCGAGTAAAAAGGGCATAGTATATTGTTTTCTTGAGCCATAATCGTTTTATATCACCTATTATATACATACAGCCTGCTACTTCGCTAAGATCATTGCTAAGATTATTGACATGATTGTCCCAGGAGAGGACAATCATGTCAATAATTGTCAATCATGTCATGTCAATACCCCCAAAATCTTTTGCGTTGTTGCTTGTTCTAGCCCCTTTGCTTGACATAGAACAGCTATATTAACAGGCAATGCGTTATTTATCGGTTTAAATAATATATATTATGTTTTGTTGACATTAAATTCTAGTTTGTTGATGTACAGCCATTCAGATAATAGATTTAAATAATGATTTATTTCTTTTTCTAAGCTTTGCAAGGAAGAATTTGCAAAGAAAAGATTAGTATCGCCTGTGTACATGATGATATTAGGTGAGGAATAAATGTTAGGCAGGTCATTGATATAAATATTAAATAATATAGGACCAAGTATGGATCCCTGTGGCACGCCAGCCTGTATTGTGAGAAGTGAGGGAGTGGCCTGATTAGATGAAACAAACTGGTAACGATCCATTAAGTAACTTCTCATTAAATCTAACGCTGTACTACGTATACCGTGGTCATGAAGTTTGCACAAAGATATAACATGTGGCCTACAAAGCCTTGTTGACTGAATTGTTAAAGCTTGGAGGGTCAGGCGCAGCGAAGGTGCTTCCCCGGTGACTGCGAGCAAAAACGTACTTCCGTTTTCGTGTGGCCCTTAACACCTTCCGGCCGTTAGCTTTCGAATCGCGTAAGCAGAATCGTCTGAGCCCGACAAAGCCTTTAGCAAGTACTAACTACAGCGTCAATGTACCCAAACTAAAGGCGAAACACACAATTCCAACTGTGGAAGCAAAGTTTATTGTGTTTGGGGCCCCTTCAGGGCAGTTCATCTAAGTCAGTTGCAAGCTCACGCAGAAGGGTGGCACGCGTACCTGCAGATAGCTGCCCACCGGCGTTATGCTCACTTCCAATGACGTGACATTGCACTGTAGGATGGATAACTTAGTCTTGGTAAAAACTCTAGAAATTGCCGTAATTGCCACAGCTTCGCGAAAAGTAAGGGTCACTTCTGCACTGGATATCATTCTCACGGACTCAGTGAGCGATACAACTATTAGATCGTAAACTGCACAAGGAGAAATTTACTAGGCAATCTCTGGCGCTCCTTGAAGACTTTAGGAGGAGAGAATTGACGGTGAAATTTTAGAGGATCCTGCCACACCTTGAAATTGGCAGCAATGAGAAAGGCGACGCTCTTGCGCGCGATGCACTATCAAGTGCCGCAAAACTGAAAGCGCTTGAGAATTTGCAGCAAACTAATTACAAAATCCGTTACTATGAAAGATATGATAATTAGCAGGATGACAATGTTAATTTGCAAGCCGGTATTACGACAGGCACTAAGCATTCAGCCGCCTATTACTTGCAATTAAATGCACACAAATAATTGCTAATGAAACATTCCTTGTTAACTTAGGGACTACGACATTGTGTTGCCAAACACGAGGTCGTGGGTTCGAGCATTGGCTACGACGGCCGCATTTCGACGGGGAGCGAAATGAAAACAAAATGCTGATGTAAAAGCACTTGAGATGGTCAAAACTGAGCCGTTGTCTCCCATTAAAGCGCGTACCATGCCTTATTGCGTCTTTGGCACTTTAAACGCTACAATATAATTTTGAAGGTGAGGTGAAACATTGTTGAGTTCAAAGCATAAATTTTGTGCTTTTGGCTTTATTTCAACAAATACGATCACTTTAATATACAAATGTATAGCTGTATAAGTACAAATCTATGGCTTTTAGAAATATATAACACTCGAGTATGCACGACTCGTAAAACACTTTTGTAAAACATTTTTGTTTTCGCGTCCACTGGAAAGTGGGCATGCGGAGTTGTGTGGTTTCGATTTTGTAATGAGGTTTTCTTCACACAAAACCAGCCTCTGTTTGTCACAAGTTTCCGCTTAGCTTCTGCGACTTCCTTTTTTCTGCGTAGTTCGTCTTACAAGCTGGGAGACCCTGTAGCTCTCGTGCGCTAGTCTTTGTTCGTGGAGGCGTGCGGTTTTCGAAGAGTAGTATGCGCCTGCGAATAGCCTATGTAGAACCTTTTTTTTTTGGTCTTGCTCAGGGAGAAAACATAAAGACTCGCACAAAAGCGCAATCTTTCTTTCCAGTCGGTACAGTGCAGGTGCGACAAAACAGAGTGGGGTCTGTCCTTAATATTTGTGAATCCTCATGTGCACGCTATCGATGGACACGTAGCTGGCAAACAGAGCGACATTATACTGAATGGTGAAGAAAAAAAGAAAAAAAGGACCAAAGAGACACATAAAAAGGCTACAGTAATGCTCACGACGAAAAAGATTATGATCCTGGGATCTTTGGATAAATCACGCAGCTCAACACCAATTTATTTGAATTCTTCAGAAAACAGGATATTTGGACCCTTGTGTACCGTTTTCAATGCGAAAGAAAGCTGCTAACTGTAGTGAACTAGTTCTGAGCATTTCAGTGAGCGGGTGCACTTTGCTGTGGAAAAATGTTTTGAATAATGAAAACAGTCCAAGTAATAGCTGTTATGACATCTCTTGTATAGCACAGAGTAGTTATTCTCGAATTCCGCTGATTTCTCTCAGTGTTGGCGGCTCCTCTAAGAGCTTCCCGAGAGAATCCCCAAAAGCCTCACCACCAGGATGAATGAAGTAACGTTCACGATGATTTCAGTACTGGCGAAATGAAGTGATTGCTAAATGAAAGCAGTCTCCGCTAGAGAAAAAAATGCCGACTGCTAAAATCTTCGCGTAAGAAGAACAAAGATGGTGCGTTTTAACAACAAAAAAAGAAAACGGGGTTGGCGAAGGAGTTGGGGGGGTATGGAAGTTCGAGCAGTGGGGCGAACGATCAATGGCCCTTCGTCGGTTGTGGCTGCTGGTCCTTGAGCCCGGCTGCGAGATCCAGGTGCGGACACGTGCGCTTCGGGTGGGGCGAGATCTGAGAAGAAACGCTAGTGCCGGGGATGTCCGCCGCAAAACTTCTCTAACAAAGCTCAGGAAGACGTGCATTAGTGGCTTTCTTTCTCTGCCCCTTACAGCGCTGCGAATGAGGCTTTGTCGGCAGGGCACGAGGTTCGTTATAGGCATTGCGGCAATGCCAGGGGTATTTCCGCGCAGAAAAGACCAGCTGCTGCGACCATCGCGTCAGGCAGCGTGCTTCTAGGAGACGTGAAGAAATGATGGGCACTCGGCGGCCGAACTTCGTTTGGGAGCTGAAGAATTTTGGGGAGAGTGGCGCATCTTAGCGAGTCAGGTGGCTGTGGTCGCAGATAATAAAATTGTGGTTGCGTTCGCGACATGTTTGGTGGCATCATAAAAAAAAATTTGCAACTTTTTCTCGTAAGCGCAGTCCTAAGGGCCCGTAGGCTGGCACTTCTCGGCGGGGACTTCATCACTATAGGAATCCACAAATAAAATGACTGTACTCAATGGATTATTAAAACCCAATTTTTGTGACTATTCTCAAAGCTAAACCAATAATTATTGCGTAACTACTTAATTTAATAACGGTTTTCAGGTCGACCTTCTTTAAGCAGAATAACGCTGGACAAATGCGCACGTGAGTGGAATCAAACATAGACACTCATCATGTATACTGACCCTGGCGCTTAGGGCAGTATCCACACACAACCATTTGCAGACCGTTCATTAGAGGAAACATCACAACGAAATGCTTAGCTTGCCAGTGGCTAACGCACGCGAGCTTTCTGAGAGGAAAGCGACTTTATTTTGATGCGAGCTTTCGAAATCTGAAAAATTATTTAGCTTGGTTTAACTTAAGCAGTATTCCATTTGGCTGCACAAATAGCCTGCTCCACCAAGAGCTTTCCTTGCATTTGAGTTCAGACTTCTTAACGATCGCGCGGAACATGGATCGCAGTGCACACCTGGTCACGTTCATTACATGAATAAGGGCAACGTTAGCAGGTTAAGTACGTTAAATAATTGTCATTTTAATTATCTACTTTAGGGTGTATGGTGCAATTGCGAAATTGAAGTCGAGCAGTAGAGAAACGATGTTCATTCAACATAAATTCTTAAATTAGCAGCGTTGTTTTTACATATTCGTCGATAAAACGTGTACGAAATAGATTTGGCGTTTCGTTAAGTCTCCCCTTGCAATCCCTTTGAATTGCAATCATTGGAAGTATTGCAAATCTTTTTCTTCGAAATACGAAACTTAACGCCAGGGGTTTGACGCGTCCCACACGTGATTTAAAGACAAGATAAGTGACACTTGTCGCTCTATACGCTGGTAAACGTCCTTTTGGTAACGTTAGATTATACGAACTTCATTTGGCGCATGTAAATCCGCTCCTCCGCGGAAATACCTTATCTCCTAGCTCCATCGTGCTATCGTCGCCGCTGTTCCGGCTTTCCCTCTTTGCAACACAGCTGTGTGAGAAAGGCAGCTGCTACGCTAACTGACGAGACGCCGAAGTCAATACCGGAGAAAGAGAAGAAAGAAGGTAGCTCCACATCTTACAGGTGCGCGACTCTAATGCATCATCGACATCGACCAACCGACGCGTCTGACTGCACTCCCTCAAGGACCAAGTTGGTTTAGGAACTGCATGAAAAGCCTGACTCGTGAGCACACGTATCGAGCTCACTCATTGGCATCTACGCACTAACTCACCACCTTTGATAACGCACTCTTGAATTGGCCTAGTTTGCTCAGCTGTAAGCCCAGTTGTGCCAAATTCTATGGAGGTAGACATATATATTCGCTTTGAGGGATATTTGGCGAATCTTTGTGCGTAGGCTATTTGAACATTGTACTTTCTCGTTCACCTAATTTCAAACTCACATCATGCATGCTGAATAGGTCATCAGCCTGGCTAGATCCCTAGCATTAATATACAGAATAAATTCTCAATGCCGTTACCTGCAGCAGAAACTGCGCGTTCTATCTAAACATGCAGATGGCGTATGAACAAATGAAAAACACTGTTATACTTTACTAAATTCACTTTGCTGTTAGTCAATGGAAGTCGCAATACGAGTGGCAGTACCGGGAAATTGTATTTATCAGCAACGACTTCAGAGTGAAACATCTTTCCTTAGCAGCCTGTAGATAACTAATTAAGCATTCAGTAAACAAGCAGCCACAAGTTGCAAGGCTTACGAGCACACACACACACACCTTGCAAGGTGCAAGCGTCACTAACGCTTGCAGTCAGAATACCATAATGAAACTTCAACCATCCGAGCCCCCCTAAGCACTTCTTGTGAGTTTTGAATGCGAAAGCATTAATGTTAAATTGAACACTCCTGGGCGGTCGTTCGAGTTATGAGCTCATCGCGGGCAAGCGAGCGCATTGAGACGCTTGGCGCGTTTTGAACTGGTCTTACCGAGGCGCAGTTAGAACTCGGGCGAGAGCCTGCACCGACAAGGAATGCGCGGATAACACAGGCTTCCGAGAGCGAGGGTGACGTGGCGTCGTGGCGATGCCCTCTCCACTCACGCAACACCTGGCGCGCTTACGCGGCAGTAGGTGTTCCCTTTCGCCGGCTCTGCTCCGTCGAGGCGCGCTCGCGACGTGACTTTTCAGATAATAGCAATGAGATTTCAAGTGCGGTTTCGCTGCTGCAGGTGACAGATGCTGAATTTTTTGCCCAATTTCACAATTTCGCATCAACAATACTTGAATGACGAGCAACAGGGAGCGTTTTCTTCATCGATATCTGTTTTTAATCATATTTTCTGGTACGTATGGCTTCAATTTTGCTCACCATTACTATAATACTTATGCATGCGTCTCAAGGCTTCCGCGGATTTGCGCTTGACGCCTATTGGGCATTCCGAAGTTATGCTAAACTTCACAGTTTATTTTTGTTTTTCCTTTTTGCTTGTTTCTTTTTTGCGCACTGCACCAAACATCCTGCCACGCCCATTATTTGCTCATCCAGTCGAGCACGCCCACACCAAATGTTTATACTCGTGTGAACGTCTGTGCGTATATATGTCATTGTTCTGTCCATTTGCACTGGCAAGTCTGTCTAATCATTTCATGATCAAACATTTGAACAGTCGCTTAAGTCCCCTGATGTGATTTTAATGCGAAAGCATTAGTTCTTGTCCAAGTTGTCACGTTAAATAAAAACTCCACCGTGATCCGCCTTGCTCTAATTTGTACCAACCTTAATCCACCTTAATCCAGCGTAATCCACCTTCCCCTACTTGGTGCCAACCTTAATCCACCTTTATCCACATTATTACACCTTAATTCACTTTATTCCACCTTAATCTATTTAATCGACTTTTATCCACCTTAATTCAATTTTGCGAGCGGCAACCGCGTCCATGCGATGGCGTGGCTGTTCAACGCGGGATTTCGCAGTGCGAGCCGTAGCAGGTCGACCACCGGGAATATGACGTCATCACTTGGTCATGTGTGTTTTTCTTGCCATTCGATGTTACCGCTGAGCGCTCGCCGGATTTTCCGCTTCATGGGACTTTCGCCTGAATAACGGGGAGAAACGGGGACGAAAGTTGCCGAAACACTAAGAACTGGGCGTCGCCTGACGGCGGTGCGTCATTTTTGTCCGACAATGTGTCACACACCCTTTACAAAAAATTACATATGGGCCTACACACGGCTTTCGCACTTTCCATCTACCATCATACAAGGGTTTTCTCCGTGCGGAAACAGCTGCGCTGAAGCATTTGCGACGCGCCTCTCGCTGACAGCGCGTGTCACAAGCCACTTTCGTTGGAAACAGAAGGGACAGCTGAGAGGACTGTGTTTCCGTAAGTTTGTCAGACACGTGTCTGCGGCATCGTTGACGTCGTCGTCCTACTAGGCCGATTTCGTCGGTGACAGGGCCGTGTCTGAAGTAATTAAATTGAGGAAAGCGTTCACGCTGGCGTGGAGTTACTGCCTTTCGTTTGATCGACGTCCTTAGAGATATTGAAAAAGTAGTGGCGTTCACAGAGCCAGCAACGCCAAGCAACTGGCATTTTGTGACGCGGAAAAGTGCTACTATAGTGTACTTCCCGTGCACAAGTTACGAGCCATAGGTAAAAACAGAAGTTGACACCCAGGCAGCGAACGCACATTCCTCGTGCGGTTTAAAGGGGCATTAACTATTTGTAGCAGAAACTATCTAAAACGTTTGTCCCAGTAGGGGATAGCTTGCTTGTGAACCCTCTACCATATACCCATGCCATCCGTGAATCATATATCAGCAGACAAAGGGGCAGTCTTGCTAGCGAGGACAATGCTGAATGATACCACGACATAGTATACATTGTTTTAGTCAAAGCAACCCAGTCGAAACTTCGTAGCAACATCAAGTAACCGCAGTCGTTTCGTACATATTTTCTGGGGCATGGGCCAAAAATGGGCGCCTACCAAAGTCACAAAGGCAGCGAAGGAGTTGTTTGGTCGGCACATGCTCAGGTGCACATACACAGTGACCTAAGTTGTCAACTAGCCCGGACAACAGACCGCACGTACCTGGTGAATCAAGTTGACACTCCTTATATCCCTAAAAGTCATAGGGAAAACACGGGGAAGGCGGGAGATAGACATTGAATACGATGAGCAAAACGGGAACAACGTAAAAGCGGGAGCCACCGTTTCGACAAGTAGACTTCTTTTTTTCAAGGTGACATGCTTTCCGCGCCACAGTATATATAGGTAGGGCTTATCTAAATGGGAGAGGAGGTAAGGAGGCTGGGTGCGACAATGAGTAAAAGTGTGTTAGCGGCGAGGGTGCCCTCCACTACGGAGGTTTCCTCGAAATGTCAGAATAGCAGGGCATTGTCTTCAAGCTCCAGGTAAGTGCTTCAAGGTATGCCGACATTCAACTATTGCATGTTCTTCGCGGAAGGCAGTAGCCTGGAGTTTCCAGCATTGAAATGCTATGCGTGATGGCGAAGAGACAATCTTTTTGGCCGCATTTTGATCGGGGCAAAATGCGAAAGCACCCGTGTACTTAGATTTAGGAGCACGTTAAAGAACCCCCAGGTGGTCGAAATTTCCAGAGTCCTCCTCAACAGTGTGCCTCATAATCAGAAAGTGGTTCTGGCACGTAAATTACCATAATGTATTAAAGGTTTTTTGTGGAAGCTTTAATACAATCAAATCATGAGTTTCCTCGCCGGGCATTCGAAAAAGTAGTCCCAAAGAGGAGTATCTTCAACTTTCGAGGTAGGCCCTGGTCAGCGGCAGAAGGGACATCAGTGGCGTTGCACACCGAGTGGCGCTGCTGTGTCCTACAAAAGCTAGACATGTTTGCGGCGAAGTCCGCGCTAAGCTGGACATCTCATTACCATACCTGCTACCGATTGCGAGCTTTGCAAACAGCCCAACAACACAACGACGCTTCGAAGTTGGGCGGCAACCAGCGTTGTAGCAGTGCAAAACTAAGTTGGTCCAAAAGCTTTTAATTATACGCCAACTGGAGCTGACAGTAACACACAAGCACGTCCTGTCGTCAATAGACAATGCTTCCCGTAACACTGGTTCCCTTGTGGCATGGAATCGGCGGAATTTCTTTTTTCGTGCGCATCCAGCTAAATTCATTGTTTCATTACAAAACCCCAAGAACTTGCCAAGGAGTGTCTCAGTAGTTGAGCCGTCTTCAGACTTTGCCTTAGGTCGATTCCTTTAAAAGGCATTACCATTATGTTAAGTGCCTGCGAAACATACGAGTGAACGTGGGCACTTCTCAGCTGTTGTCATCACCTATCTTTACATCTCAATATAGGATAGTCTCGTAAGCTTTTCTCTTTCTTTTAATTTACAAAAACACATAGGAAATAAAGAACTGAGTAGAGATTCCGCCGCATAAGTCACTAAATTGCAAAGAAAGTATGCAACTGTGTGAACTCGAGCTATGATATGATAGCTAACATTCTAAATACACTCCACGGAACTGCATAGTTCAGCTGTGCTGCCGTATTTTTGGTTCTGCAATGCCGATAAGGATTTTTTTGATGCATAGTTGAGCAATGTGCACCATAAAAGGAACAAAAAGTTATATGTTATACTTCACGAATCGGCACATAAAGGGTAAGAAACGAGGAAGCCAGAATGGCTTGCCAAGCATTCTTAGGTTCCGCGACGTCAAGTGCGGATAGCTTTCGTAACGGAGATTCAGCGACAAACCACCTATTTGGCGTCAACAAGCCTATTGTGGCAGGAGCTCCGTTGTTTGCGTCGACGTAGAAGCCGTGCCCCTCGGCCGGAGTAGTTTTCCTTTCTCTGCGGAGAGAACGACGGCGTGGTGTCAGGCGTGTGTTGCGTCTTGGGATAGAATCATAAAGAGAGACAGCGACAAAACAAATAGAGACAAGAGCGCCAGCGATGGGGGCGGCTTAGCTCTGGCTTCCTGTCTCCCCTCTCGCTAGCTTCTTTTTGCTATGGCTTAACCGTCCCGACTGTGATGGATGCTCGCTCGAGTAGGGCGTGGCTTTCAGGCTTCGGCGGCTGTGGTGCCTCATAAGTCTAATATCTCGCAGTCTTCGTCCTCCGAACAACAACTGTCGACCACGACGCAGTTTTCGGGCATTATTTGCGCATTGTTTCCACTTCTTGCGCTTCCCGAACCGTGCGCCTTGTTATCCTTCGATCGAACCTCGGCGGTCGAGATTATTTAGATCCCTGCACAACACCGCTTTTAAAACTCTTTGATTGATAGAGTTCAACACTTGATCGCTCCTGAAACACGTCGAAATTCACTAGCGACAGGTTGGGCGCTTGTTACTTTTTTGTGCAAGACAATGTAACGATTTAAGATCAGCAAGTAGAATGGAAATGAAACCCCAACGGTAACACAATATTCGTTGCCTTGTTGTTCTAATTAACGTGAATCTGGGCCTCAGGATATTAGCAAGCCTTCCCCACAATTTACCGTTTCTTGGATGTCAGAGAGCCTGCAACTTGGTAACAAAATTAATGGGGAGAAATGTCAGAATCACTTCGCCTTGCAGCGCTGCGACTGGCTGCCTCTCAAAACTGCCGCCCTAAAATTAAATAGCAAAGTTAGATTAGCAATAAACGGGTGATTCCCTCGGGGGCCTTCTCAAGTATATAGATTGATAATTATTTATTGATTTGCTCCTAGTGCTGACTGAAGCACTGGGGGCCAGTAAAATGTACATCTACTTGTGCATTTTTTTCGAGAGGCTTGGGCCTTCTTCTGTGAGCCTTGTTAAGTACCGGAATACGTCTTTATAGGTTATAGCAGATAGATGCGGAAGCTTTGCATGTGCGGATGCGGCAGCAAAGAGTTCTGCAGCTTAAATTTCCCGGACGATATGTGTCTTCAATTCCTAAACCTACAGGTACAGAACGAAACTATTCATCTAGGAGTCAGAGACCAGTCGAAGATGCGCAGCACACGGCATATTTCGCAGAAGAGGGAAAACATGTGAGGAAGCCAGCTGTGGTAGAATAAAGATAATCGATGAAGCCGAGCTGTCATCGTCCAAGCGGGCAGAAGGAACTCGGTATGGCACGTCTTTCTGGTATTTGGAGCCGGGCGACACAGCGGTAGCCCCTCGATACTCTCCCTCCCTCTCTCTCCCTCTCTCTCTCTTTCTCTGCGTCCCGTTTCTTCCTTACTAAGAAGGTGAACCCTACCAACGGGAGGAGGGGGGGGGGGTTACTAGGATTGTGGCCTGGTTCCAATCGGCGCAGTCGTCGAGGTGGCGGCAACACTGCAACCTCATAAGCATTAGCAATTCAGATTGCGGAGCACCAACGTTGTATCGGCTTTCGTACAGTGTTCCCCAGAGGTGGATATTGCGCTGTCTAAAAACTGGCTGTCTGCGGGGTCAAGCTTATGGCATCGGCTCTCGGTAAGATCTCCAAACAACGTCGCTTTAATTTCTTTACGTATTTTTTGTACGCTAAGTTATTGTACGTGCTCTCATATATCTTGCGGGGCAAATCGAGCACAATATAACACTGGACGTTCGGCAGCTTTAAACAAGCAAAACCAAAAGTAATTTCGTAGACATCATAACTCCTTGAAAGGTTCACCGGCTGTTCTATTTTCAGTAATTTATTTATTATTTATATTATATAGGTGTAACAGCTGTGTTTGTTTACCTGTTTATTTGTTTTCGTTCGAAGAAGTTATTTAAATATCGCCAGCGAAAGATAGCACTGTTCCACCCGTTGTGGTCGACGTCTGGAACACGTCGAATTTGTCTTTATGAAAACTATATGAAAAGACGCAATGTCCCGGATCGGTAATTAAAGTGATTCACTCCATTATTGCTTGTTGGTTTCCGTTGGGCACAATTTTGAGGTTACTGAGGCGAAACCCAGCGTCTGAGTAGAAAACTTCAGATTAGCGCAACATAAAGTTCACATGTGCCATAAGCTTGCTAGTAGGTTTTTGACATTTCAATGAACATGGTCTCGCACTATGGATGAGCGCTCTTACGCGCAAGCGTAACTGTTCAGCTCTTCAGAACTGCAGCGTCTGTCGGATCCCGCGAAGCAAGCAAGCGAACGAGGAAGGCGCCTATGGGTGACGAAAATCGCGCCAAGTACCAAGGAGTGCGAGCGCGCGGCAAAGTACCGCCACCTAGACGGAAGTGTAGGTAACGTTGAGCGAAGGCGGGAAGGACAAACGATGCCAAGCGTCACGGAAGACGAACGTAGGCAGAGGCGCGCCGGGTTGACCTCCTCTGGTAGTTGCGAAAGGTTTTGGAAGGTAAATGTACCTGGTAGCGAAGCTTCCATAGGAGGCCATACCTTCAAAACATGGCGGTCCATCGCCGGTTCATGGGGCTTAGCGCCATCTGTATGTGGTGGGAACACTTCCGGCGGAAGAAAAAATAACGTGACGCCATGTCCGTTAAAAGCAGAAGTGACGTCATTTTGTTTTCTAAGGCGCGAAATTCGTTTTGTTGTCCTTCCTTGGGAGCTATATATTCAAATGCCCCGCCATTCGACTTGATGGGCGTTTCGAGCTTTCAGCGTGAAAAGCGATGCAGGAAAAGGCCAGCCGCATGGTTGTCGAAATCGCATCCCTGGGCAGAACATACTTTCTTTGGAGGCCGACGAAAGCTTTAGGTGTAGAGTGCTTATCCTATTGTCGGATGCCAAGTCCGTCGGCCAGCGCAGTCGCACCAAAACAACTACACAATTATCTGGCGATCGCAACTCACTACTTTTGACTGAACAGATTAAGAAGCAATGAAGCTACCCGCGTCACCAAATTCAGACAAACTTCGACAAGCAAGAAATCACAAATTGTGAGGGGGGCGTATTTCAACAGGTGATACCAGTGCGCCTTTCTGCCCATTTCAAGGCGTGCATTGCACTGCGAGTGATAGTGGCGTCAACGTCCCCTGTAGCGATGGGCGCTGAAAAGAAATGCATTTATTAATAATAATAAAATTAAATGTATTTATTTAACTCATCACGAATATATAAAATTGACTAGGAATTTTATTTTCGTTGAATGAATCTAACTGTGTCTCGTTTGAAAGAAAAAAGGCGTTTTTCTTTCCCAATGTTTGTTCCCTCCAAACATAGTCGCGCTTCGATCGCTGCTCCCATAACCCCCCATGCTGATGTCGGTGACAATCTGTACTGAACCGCTTTTCGCCCGAAGCTTCGCGACCTATTTGAATCGGCCTTGGGTTTTGTTTGCGACACACACGTACTGGGATAACATCGCCCATGCGCGCCGCCCACTGCGTGTGCAAGTGAAGGCGTGTGACGGTGAGTCGACGATGGCGGCTCAATCTCGCGTGCGCAGAGTGTGGAAGCGCGCCGTATTCCGTCGCGCGCGGGACACCGGGATAAGGAGGCGGGGCGTTGTACTTCGTCCGCGCGCGAGCGTGCGGGCTTTATCTTGAAAGCGATCTGCTTTGGTGGCACAGTCTAGAATGGCCGACGGCTCGTAACTTTACCTGCGCTGTGTTTTACCTGCGCGTCAGTTCGCGTTGAAGCGTCACAGCGAAGAATTTGTGCACTGCATAGACCTGCCTCATTTACTTTTGGGATTTCGGCATAGCATATAAGAGCCGTGTTGTGAATAAAGATAAAATGCAGATGACACTAAAGCTGTTACCCTTGAGGGGCGCACAAATCGGCTTTACACGATATTAGATGTGACCGCAGGGTGAACGTAAACACAATTGTATGCATCGCCATTTGTCGCATAGCAAATAATTACCCGTTTCACTGGAGGTTTGCTGCCCATGAATATCGACATGTTCGTTCGATCTGCCTCCTTTACTTTGCTAAGTTGCACTTTGTCGGTATCTAACCTAGTATGAAAATTATCATCGGAATCTACACGCGGCCGCCATCTGAAAGTGCTAGATGGAATTTGACACGTGAGCACTGTACCTGTGGCTATGGCCTAATGCATAGAGAATCGTGCTGGTGAGCTTAAAGCCCGAGGTTTGAATGAGGCAGCCGGACGTGATTAATTTCTATAATGAATGTGAATAAACTCGACGAACAAGCGACCGACCGACCAACCCTGGTGAAACAAAGAAATAGTAGGAAAACAATTGTTCGCTTTAAAACAATTTCACTCGTATCCTTTGGCGTACTTCATCCTAAATAAGACATCATTGGTGGCGCCCAGCAATTTTCGCCGTTGTTGCACGTCATAGGAATGAGAACGAAATAGAAAACGTCCCTGTAAACCGTACTTACCGAGAACCCGACTACTCGATGCGTTTAGAGATTCCAACATGATAGGAACAACCATCAAACACTTTTTTGCAAGCTGTGAGATTTTCAGGGCCTTTCTTTTTCGTGCATTTATTGTCAGAATTTGTTTTCCCAGCAAGAAAATTTCATGACAAGCACCTGAAGCGAAAGGTGAACACACCAACAGCAAGCAGCATCCTGAGGTGCATCTGCACTAAAGCCACCGGTACTATGTATTGAAGGTATCGACTAATGCTGCTGTTATAGGCCGATGCTCAGTTTGAAAACGCTTGACCACTGGCTCGATCCCAAGTCGGATTACCTTTTCGGACGGCCGATTGTGCCGAGCGAGAAGCGAAGGGTGCTGAACTAAGAACCACAATCGGCCCATTTCTTCCTGACATGTGCTGCTCTCGGTAACAATAATTTGGGAGAAACAAAAAAAAAAGACTCGTTTTATAACCTATACAAAGCTCTTGTTGTTCTTCATCAGGGAAGCGAAGTTTCCACAACGGTGTGTATCATCCCGACTTGCAGGCATTCCACCGAGAAGCGTAATGCAAACCAAATGCATCACAATCCCACACTTGGAGTCATATCGGGCATCGCGTCGCTTGAGGCCATTTGGTTTGCTTCCACTACGGCCCGGCTAGACTCACCAGAGCGCGCCAGGCAATATTTTTCGAACAAAGACGGGGCAATGTTCCACCTCTGTACAGCGGACGGCCAATGTATCCCTCCCGCTTTCGTGTGAGCGAGCAATTATGCGCGCTGTTATTTCCAGCTCAGCGAAGCAGCCTCGAAAAGCGGTGGCTGCCCGCGGTCAGATAATAAAAGGCGCCATTGACCCACAACGCCATGCCACAAAGCTCCTGGAAGTGGACCACCGCGACGCTTTTCTTTTTTACGCGACAGTAACTGCAAGTCAACAGTCAGTTTGAGCAGAAAAAAATGACACCCGCGGCTCCTACAGCCAGATATAAATTGTGCGGCTGAGCGGACACAGGCACACTCGGATCTGTCCTGGCAGTTCGGCGGCTTCGGTGTTGTCCTAGCGAACATAAAGGACGCGTTATTATCCTTGGCCACGCCGGCCACGTGGCAACGGGAACATTCTGGTGCAGATTCGTGCTTCTGGATGCATAGGTGGCCAGTGAAGGGTGTTAGACCACCTAAATAAGTCAAGGACACAACATACGAAGTCTAGAATAGCCCGCATGATCGAGAGAATAAAGAAAAGTTGGTGTTTGATACGCGAGAATAAAAGAAAGTCGTGGAGTTTCGCGGGTTATGTGAAGCGTGGAGCAGAAGACGGGCGGTTTGTGAAGGTAACAGAATAGGTACCAAGGGAAGGAAATTGCAGTCGAGGACGGCGAAAAATCGGGCGATTTGATGAGAAAGAAAACTGCAATTTTCGCGCACAGGAGGTATTTATTTGACGCGGTATAGCGCTTCAACTAAATTCGGCGATAAGCGAGGCACTGGTTTCAACGCAAACCTTGGAATACGTTGGATGTAAACCAGTGGTCCAGGCACAATTACTTCAAGTTGATAAAACAATAAACAGCGCAGAAACAAGGGTGGATCGTGGATCACTCAATCAAATTTTCACAAGTCAACTGCACTGTGAGATCAGGTATATAACAAGCTCGACAACTACACATCACCGGCAATACCCGCATACAATCGTCCAGCCTACAACGTGAAATGATGCAAACAAAAATTTCGTTTTTTATGCGTCGAACGGACCTAATTATTGCTCAGAATAATTAGTAGGAGAGGCTCGTGGTATGTGTTGTCAATACGCGTGGCTGCATTCGCTGACTTCCTAACCTCTTTATTTCTTCCGGAGAAGCAATATCTTAGTGCGCCTATGAATTATTTACCAGCACGTAGTTGGTAAGTAAGTGCTTTACAGCGCTCCGATCGACTGCATCGCGTCTGGCACCAAATGAATTCAGAAAGCGAAACATTGGGGCTCATTTGTTGTAATTTTGAGGCAAGCGATAAGTACATATACAAGGGTTTGCAGGAAACAACCACGTTTTGGGTTTTAAAAATAGGCATTTCGAACGTATATGTTGGACTCTATGTTGAGCAACACCTTTGTCAAGATTGTGTGCGGAAGCTAACAGCAATGCTAAATATTGCGTTGATGTTCATCCGATACTGCGTGCGGAACCACAAACGAAAGTCTGTATTGTTCTTCCAGAATGGTTACAACGATATCCTCACACAATTTTTACGTTTCATCCATTCCACTACTTACAAGCTATGCCGACAGGAATAATGATGGATGCAGGATGCGGGATATCTACGTAACAATCTTGAAGAACGAAAGCGACGTATGATGCTTGTCAAGGGAAGATTAGTGATGGCAGATGAATTCACAGCGAACGTCACATATCTAGCTATATATTTAAACATTGTGCACCTCTTATGTCACAGCGGCACATATCCAATGGGTAAATCATAGAAATTATGGAAATGAAGGCAGCCCATAAATTATTGCGGAATTACAATTACAAGCGTAACTGTTTTTGGCCTTAGCCACACATGTAACCTTCAACATTATACCGGGTGTTTGAGAAAACACTATCAAGCTTTTTTTTTAAACGTTGCCTGTGGCAAATAGCACTAGTTCATGAGATGGTCTACTCTTACAGGAAGACATTAGTTGAACAAAAAATTGAGATGCATGATTAACAAATTAACAACCATTCTCTAATTAAATTTTCAACTAATTAACCTACGGCCCATATCGCAATTTACAAATTCTAGCCGTTGACTTTGCAAGGTGGATCCACTTGGATCGAATTCTCAGGATGACACCAGTTTCTAGACATTAAATCCCGAACTTTGCCGAGAAATTCATTGGCGTTGCAGTTAATTTCTTAACATACCATCTTTTTACGCATTCAGGCACAAAAGTAACTGGAATGCCAATGCATTTCTTCGCAAATTTCTGGAATTAATATCTCAACTGGTGTCACCCTGACAATTCATTGCAAGCCGATCTTCCTTGCGAACTCCACGGCTAGAATTTGTGAATTACTATATAGACCATGAAGTAATAGGTTAAAAGTAAATTAACTAATTTTTGTTAATTATTCGATTGTGCATTTGCATTTCTTGTGGAAGTAGTGTCCCTTGCTTCGAGTAGACAACTTCATGAACTAGATTTGCGCTACCTGCCTTAGGCAACCTTTAAGAATGCTTGAAAGTTAGTTAAGGCAAAATGAGACATCCACCCAATCGTAGCGGTTGCTACAAAGGAACCCCATTTCTAGAAAGAAAAGCCTGGCAGTTGAAGAAAAATTGGTTCTGGTCCGGGATTGGAACCCGGGACCACCGCCTTTCCGAGGCAGCCGCTCTACCATCTGCGCTAACCAGGCAGCTAGCAAGTGGCAAGGCGAAGTCAAATTTGTCGACAACGCAAAGCAAAGGCAAGAGTTTGACGTAATAGTTCTGCGGAAACCCGCAGGTATACAGGAGAAATTAATTAAGGGAAAATGAGACATCCGCCCAATCGTCGCAATTGGTACAATTGAAACACATACGGGTTCCTCGGAAGAAAAGCCTCGTAGTTGAAGAAATGTGCGTCCTCGTCCGGGACTCGAGAAATTACTTCTTTTTAGCTTGCGAGTTTCTGCAGAACTATTACGTCAATGTTTTGCCAATGCTTCTAGTTCTTGGCGACTTCTACTTTGCGCTGCCATCTGCTATCCTCCTGGTTAGTTCACATGGTAGAGCGGCTACCTCAGAAAGGCAGTGGGCCCGGGTTCGAATACCAGACCTGGGCGAAATTTTCTTCAACTGCGACGCTTTTCTTTCGAGGAACCGTATAGGTTTCCGTTGTGGCAATTGCTACGACTAGCTGGATGTCTCATTGTCCCTAAATTACATCTCTCCACTTTGCGGGTCTCCTCAGAACTATTACGTCAATGTTTGAAAGTGCCCGCTGAAACACTCAGGATATCGACAGATATACCTGCCGAGGCACCGACCTTCACACATAACCAGCAGCTGCCGCGGCTGCTAAAAAAAATACCCAGGTCAAGTAGGCAAGAAAGGTTTACTTTTAAACACTCAAACCAACCCTTAATAAATGTTATATGAGAGAAAGAGAAAGAAGTGAAACAGCATTACGACAAAACGAGTCACTAATAATTGCGCAGGGTACACTCACATAGTCGCGCAGATACGTAACTGATTCATGCCAGTGGCAAGGCATGCCCTGACGACACGCATTGTTTGTGGCATACTTCGCGCTATTTAGGTAAGAATGCTTTAACACGACCACGTCCGACAACTTGTGCCTGTAGTGAATCGAAATTACTCTAAGCCTACCACTAGGCACGAAATCTTATATGAAGTGCAATGAGAGCCCGTACGTAGCTTAATCGATTTTTCCATTGTCTTCAGCTGTCTCGAAGTCGGCAGCTAAAGTCGGCACGAGAGAGATAAACAGAAAGAAAGTGAACAGAGCCCATGAAACGAAGGATTTTTCTACGTCGGTGGCAGAGTTGACACTCTATTAAGCCCGAGACTTCCGAGAGAGGAATGGCTCGCACACGTGAGACCACTAATTCACCCGTTAAGGGCGACGTTTTCGACGCACCCCGAGCTTAAGGCTGCGCCAGTAGCTTTCTTCTGTAACGGAGAATGCTGAGAAGAAAACACCGGGCTTGGATTAATGCTATGCCGGTTGTTAGAAGGAGGCAATCGTTCTTGTCCTTTTTTTCCTGGGAAGGTTTCCGTGTTTCTCGCACTATTAGGTACAAGAAGAACGGGTTGATGCTGCTGTCAACGAAGTGTTTTCCAATTCAGTCGCAATGCTTGCCCGTTTCCTTTCTCAGTTTTTGTTATGGCACACAGAGGAGAAATTGAGTAGCCGTATACGTACAGTCGATGGTTTCAAAGTTAATGACTGTACCAGGACACTCGAGGAAACATCAAGGTGCAGCACTAAAGAAAGCAAATGTGTAATAAACTGCAATGAAGTGAACAGCAACACATAGAGAAATGAAACATAGAAGAGCCAAACCGTGCACGTAATAAATAACCTTTCAGTTGGTTTTCGCGTCTTTCCTTCAGTCTTTCAAGTCATTGATATGAACCTTCATACTTATACAATTCGATGGAGGTTCCGTAGAGCTAACATGAAACGGAGATGTACTGTCATTAAAAACAAAATGCACTGCTGCTGATACTCCCAGTGGCACAGCACTTGTCGCATACTAATGTGATTAAGAAGGCCAATGAAAAGTTGATCATGCAAGACGGCATAAACAGCATGATGAGAGTTTGACAGTTTCATACCAAAATTAAAAGGGTGAAATGTGGCTCTGGTTTCCTCCGTGGGCGTCAGCATGACGATTAAGGCAGCCTTGTTATATTGAGCAGAACAGGTGCTTGACCTTGTCCCATAGGGTGCAGGCGTCATCGTGGATATGTCTACATTAGGCTTCCTGGAACTCATTTATTCTCGACATTAGCTCCATTGCAACAGGACATTAGTCAGACTGTTCGGCAGCTTTAATTTCGTAGTTTAAAAATCAGAGAAAGAACTGATTATTACAGGGAATCATTATTTTCTTGCAGCGAGTCTTTATCATTTAAACGTCCAAGACATACAACGGTGAAGTTCAATAACTCACTCGTTTAGCTGAAAGAAGAAAAATGCGGCAGAACTTATCCTACGATGACTGTCGACGGTAATGCTCTAGCATTTAATCAGCATAGCGACACAACGTATTGCCGCCATCGAACCGAGTCATGCATGAGGCGCGCACAGCATCGGGGAGCTCTTTCATGCTTGCCACAGACGACGAGCAAAACGAGAAGTTAAAAACCGGAGCCAACGTCTCGACAAGCGGACTTGATTGAAGTGGTCGGTCAATGATCATCGTGGCTCGTGCATTTGGTGCTGCTCCTGCTACGGCGTTGGCTGCTCTAGCCGAAGAGCCTCTAGGATGGTCCAAGCTGACAGAACTCAGGCCCACGGCCTCGCGAACATGTAGTGATCGTCACGATGAAAGCGCAGCAGATCAGCAGGCACACAGGCGGTGGAATCGAGTGCTGTGGTTCCATGATCAGGCTTCAGCATGACACTAGCTATGCCGGCGTTATGAATCTTGAAGCCGCAATCGTTGCTGTGATGAGACACGTCCACATTCGATTCTTTTTTTTTTACTATTCAAGCACCCTAAAGCCCCATAAGGGCATTACTTAGGGGTGTTACAATAAACCACTGATAGTTACAGTATACGCACTGAAACAGATAATGCATACTAATATCAAAGGAAGACAAGCGGAAAAACAGGGAAAAATAAAACAGTATAAGCGCAGTACAACGACAAATCCTAAACATTAAAGATACCTATATCATTAAAAGGAGTATTACGCAAGATCAACATTACTTGGTCACTTCACACAAGAGAAATGCTTGCTAAAAAGGTACACATACGAGCAGATACTGCATGAAACAATAAAATAATAAAACCATAGAAAATTTTACGCAGTACAAGGAACACGGTGCTAACCTAAAACAAGGTCATTTGCGCAAGGAACATCAAAATATGGTAGGAAGAAAAAGTGAAATAAGAAAAAGTACACAATAACACAGTGATACATGTAACGAATGAGCAAGAGAATCCTACGTGAGTACGTTAGAATAGTGTTTTAGTTTTGCTAGGAAATCATCATGACTTAGAACTGATACGATTTCATTTGGTAACATATTCCAGTGATATATCGTGAGAAAGAAGGGCGAGTGACTCAACAGGTTAGAGCGCGCGAGAACGGGATGCACTTTAAAGGGATATGATCAAAGCACGCGAAGATACTATGGGCAGGCCTGATGTGTCATGCGCTGACAGGCGACCTGCCATTGTAAAGCTGGTGAAAATTGGAAAGAAGTACTATCAGTCTTCAATTTTCTAGTGAGGGGAGGTTAAGACATATTTTAATATTAGTGATGCTAGACGTTCGTGAGTAATTTTTTGTAATGAAGCGGGCGGCTTTGTTTTGGACTGACTCGAGCTTGTTTATGAGGTATGACTGATGCGGATTCCGTATAAAAGACGCGTACTTCATTTTCAAACGGACCAGTGTCGTGTAGGCTAATAATTTAGTGGACTTGTTTGCCGAGTAAAGCTTCTGGCCAATTTTTTGGTCACTTCGGCAGCCAGGGCGACCAATGTTTGTGGCGACACTCGTTCTGTGGAACCGTGGTTCGAGCCAGGGTTTTGGCACCAATCGTAGAGAACCAAGACACATGCTACGGCTTCCCCGATCACCTGTCGTAGTCTTCTGTATTAAGGCCGAGTATTGAGGCACGAGCACCTCCATGGGAAATGGACGTGTGTGAGAAGAATATTTGAATATAGCCTAATAACTGCCGCTTTCCCACGTTGTTTTCATTTCCAGACACAGGCGTACTGAATTTTCGCGAATTAAAATATGGGTCCTGTTCCCAGCTTAGCTAAGACACACTCTCGCAAACCGTAAAATCCGGGACGTGTTTTACAACCTCGCGCTATAGTGTGCTTGCCTTTTATGGTTACCTTATATTTTGACCAGCAGCAAAAACAGAAACAGCCAGGGGAACAATCGTTTTTGCAAGAAGTAGGTTTCACAAACTTCGTTACCCTGACGGAAATGCTCCTGCAAATGACAAAGCACCGACTGAGAGGGCCTGTTGGTACATTCGAAGGGAGCTGATATGAGGCCCAGCATTTCTCGCCCACCTTTGACAAATTCAATTTTTTTTTGTAATTTCGCTAATATTATGTTCGCTAAAATAGGCTGGAGCTGCTCTTGTGTGTGGGTTGTGGAATACGCCATACTTTGTGAGCCCACGAGCCTTGTCTACATTTGCCTGTCAGTCGAAGCACCGTTGCCTCAAAAGCGGCTTTCACATTGGCGAAGTACGTACTCACTTTATGTCACAACGCTCGGCTACAGCAATGCAGCAGGTTACAATAAACGTTGTGGGAGGGCAACTAGGACGTCGTAATGAAGTTTACTTTCGTCACACAATTTTGAAGCTTGGCGATGTATCCTGAGCATGCTGCGGGAATATCTTGTCATTGTTTGATCACGTACGCTTGACCAAGTCAGCATTTATTGTTTGACCGTTACAAGTAAGGTGACGCGTTTACGAGGTAAGGAGTGTAGTAAACTCCTAGATATGCATGACAGGCGACAATGAATGCATAGCTGAAAAATATAGCCACCCAATTATTATAAAAAATGCACAAAAGCTGCGCATATACATGATCAGCATTACTGTCTTTGTCACTACCAATAAACACTTATTCAGCTGGAGTCATTGCCTTTGAACCAAGAAAGAATCAAGCAAAGATAGCCGGGTGAAGCACGTCACTAAATTTGTGCCATAGAGTGTGTCAGTAGTGTGCCAGAATCCTGTGACCTGTGGCATGACTTACGCGGACAAACGTGGTCCATTATTAACGCGACCAAGGGAAACGCAAGCAACAGTTGACGTTTTCTCATTCACACTTGGCAAGACATGGCCTCGATTTATGCTCTGATCCCGATATTCATGTCACAGTTATCGTGGCTAGGCATTATAAACAGACATCGCGCAAAATTGTCGTGACATTGCATGTGAAAAAATATATATACGGAATAGCCATGCCCCCGTTTCATTTTGTAGATAAAAAAAAATGCCTCCTTGATAACCACTTGTCGTGTTCTCTGAATACTTTCTGTACATTTATGATCAACCTAGCGAACTTTACTATTTACTCATCGCGATTCTACCAATTATACATGTATTTAAGTGAAATCAACCAGTTCTGTGTAAGCGCTCGAATCGTCGTCATTTGTTTGTATCTCACTCCAGCTTGCGCTCTTTCTCCTTATATTACGATACTTTATTTACGTTACCAGATTACGATTCTTGTGGGAGAGAACTACATCAAGTTGTTGAACTTCAGCATACGTAAAGTGTTGCTAGGACGTGTCCGAGGAAAGAAACATAAAAATTAAAATGACAATGGCAACAGCCACAAGAACTTGTCAAATGTACAAGGCACAGAGAAGTGCTTGTAATAACGTTCAGAAACTGTACGTTTGCTACGATTGCTATCCTAAAATTTCGCTTGTGTCCCCGTTTTTAGGCAGTATAGTCACGCCTGAAAGGACGGTGCTGCTTGAGACCAGAACCCATCACTGTCGTGCACGAAGAAATCGGGGAAAGAATTAGCGGAAACTCTGAGACCAGGCAGCCGGAACAGCCGTCAAGCTGTCACCATCTCGGTGGTTGCGCGCCTCATCAAGCCTTTTGTGTAGTTTCTGCGTGGCTTTATGCAGCAATTGCTTTTCGTGTTGCGATGCTAGCAAGCGTCACACGTCGCCGCCATGCCGATGAAGGGGTCGCGCGGCTTCCTCTGCAGCAGCCGCCACATAGATGGAGACAATAGCCGTGACGTCATAACAAACTTGTCACCGGCAAATGGGTAATCACTTTGGAATCCCCGTCAAGGCAGCTCCCTTTCATCGCGCTGTCTGGTTCCCAAGTTGTCGAGAGCAACTTTCCGGGACGTGTTCTTTTTTTTTCGTGCTTTCTTCCAGCATCTCACGAGACATTGGGTTTTCTTTTTTTTTTATTTTGCACCGGGTCCTGCGGTTTAGACATTATAATCATTCTTATGCCTTACTACTCTCCGCCGAAACACAAAGAAAGTTTACGCACGCGACATGGCTCACTCGGTCCTGGTGCCACTGCGAGCTCTCTTGGAAGGGTCCTAATGATATCTTGTCCTAGAATGCGCAATAGACGCCACCTTAATTTCACTGCGGAAAATTATTTACCCGGCTGTCAGCTGTGCTAGCGAAAGAATTGGGGCAATCAGAGGGAAACAGTGTGCATCGCTTTCGACAGGGTTTGCGGCGAAGCGCGCGACACAACCCTAACGTTTGCATTGCCACAGTCCTGACAGCGTCTTCACTACTCTGATCCGAGAAACGTTCCCTAACACGAAGGCTCGTCCTGCCTGTCATAAAGCAATACCCTGTGAAGCACAGAAACACTTTTTTCTTAGCTGTTTTTTTGATAGCGCTTTTTGAGCCTGTCGTCTTGCATCTCTCGTTCTAATGCAACTTTTAGGTTCTCTAGCGCTCTCACCATTTACCCCTGTCTTGTAAACGATAGCTGTAGGGGCCTTGCTGTTGCGACATATCTTATTTTGCTGTAGGAAAAGCTGAACGACAAGGGCAAAACAAAGGCAAATTTGACATACAGGGCATTGGCTTTCAATAATAGATATATTTCAAGTTTCCGTCACCATATATACCATAGAAACGTCATACAACACGTGAAAAATCTCAGTAAACATGAACAAAAATAAACAGGAAATCACGCGCAGGCACTTTACCACACAGAATAAGAGAAATGTACATGTTCGACTCGAGCAAAGATAGTTGAACTCTTTTGTAGATAAGGAAATGGAAGGCTTACTGATGCATGTGTCACCAAATGTTTCTAGCTTTCTAGCTTCCATTACCACGCGCGTCATCTCACACCTGCGTCTACTCCTGATGTTTGTTTCTTTAAATGTGGGTTTGCATTTGCATCTTTGGCAATGGCGGCAAGAAAGCCGTCAGAAGCCACATTGATTGCTTTGTTATTGTGTTCTCGTAACCTGTCATTTATGCATCCGCCTGTTTGACCAATGTAGTATCGTCCACACCCGAGAGGAATGCGGTATACCACAGCCGCCATGCAATCAATGAATTTCTTTTCATGTTAATTTTCGCATGCGGTACCTGCGATACTTTCTGGCCTTGTGTTTCTACACAGTTTCGCAATTTTTTTAGACGCCGAAATAACAACGTTGATGCCGCTTCTTCCATCAATATTTTTTATTCTGTGGGAGAACCTATGTATGTAGAGGATGATAACAACTTTACTTTTGTTAGTGTCAATGCTTGTACCATTCATTTGCTCCGAACTGCTCTCCTGTGCCTTCTTAAGCAATCTTTCTGCAACCGACACAAGCACGTGGCTCGGGTAACCAGTGCTGCTTAAACGTCAGGCTTGCCGTCCGAAGCTATCACACATTAGATGCTGGAATGACTTCTTCAGTGCTTCCCTGAAACACATCTTCGCAATTCCCTTCTTTACGAGCTTCGTACGTTTCGAGGGAATGTGTAGCCACAATACCTGTAAACAAATTATTTGTTGAAACTTAGCGCTGTTTGTATCAGATATGACTTTCTGTTGCCCTTGTCGTTCAGCATGCGCTACAACAAAATAATACCTGTCTGGTAGCTTTACTTAAGTTCACTAATCTTTCAGGTGAACTTTTCATGGCGATGACATAGACAAAAAGTCAAAATTTACGCACAAGATGTGCGGCAAACATATTTTTTCGCTGCTTTCTGTCATATAATGTCTTTAAAAGTTTTTTATGCATGGAAAGTTGAGTGGTTCGAATAGCACGGGGCGCACTATTTGCATGCTGATTATCAATTATGTCACCCACTCTGAGAGAAACGGGGATCTATGTCGAAGTCACCGCCCTAAACGTCCTAGCCTGCATTCTCCTCTAGCCTGATTGCTTATTGCCTCGTCATTGGCGATCATCGTGGCGTCAGCCGAGGTCACAGCGGCAACTCCAAAGGGTGCAAGCTTCCTTTTTCCGCGTTCGCAGCTCAAGTGCCCAAATACGAGAGTGTTGAGAAGTGTTGCATCAAAAGACAACAAAAAATTAAGTTTAGTAAACTTGTTTTATCACCCAGAGTCGAAACGAGCCTAAACTTTACGATCCTCCTCGTTGGCCATGACTTTTCAGGGCCGCAACACACCCTCGCACCAGCGACCGAATAGGATAGGGGAACAAGATACGGTATTATCAAATGGGGTATAAAATGCGCACGGATAGTGGTAAAGCGCAAACTTTCTTTCTGAATATCTCAGTACCTAAACGCACGTGGATTTAATCGTAAATACACATGGCCAGTAGCTTTACCTGGCCCTGTGAAAAACTTACACTGGAAACATAGCGCGGAAAGGACGATCGATAAAGACTAGACAGGACAAGCGCTAACTTTCATCACCTGTGAAGAAACTCAGTGCCCTTCCACTCTGTCAAGAAAGACGCCCAGCCAAGCTGCGTATGTGGGCCCCCTAATGGCGAACTGCACTTTCGCCGTGGGTCGGCCCGGCATTGCGCTATCTTCGGGGGTCGGCCAACGTATGGAGACACGATCATTGGGGAACCAACCCTTAAGAGTTAGGCTGTAAAAATTTGTATTCAGCAATTTCCAAGTTGGTCAGAAAAATAGCGCTAATTTCTTTATCCCTTCCTGGCCACAAAGGTATCCAGCGGATTCTTTTCTAGTGTCATTTCATACACTGTACAACAAAGGACCACTAGCATGCACTCATATCAGGCCAAAAAAGTTTTGGGCCACACCCACTTGCTTGTCACGCGGCATCTCGAAAACCATGAAAACAACAGAATATATATATATATATATATATATATATATATATATATATATATATATATATATATATATATATATATATATATATATATATATATATATATATATATATATATATATATATATAGGAACGTTTCATGTGTGCCAAAGGCAAGTATGAGCAAACCGGCATATTTACCACATGTATGCTGACCGAGAAAGTAGTGCCAATAAATGCACATGCGTTCTTCCTAACAAAATAATGCTATAGGGAGCTTGAAAATGTACGGTATTTTATTAGCTGCACCAGTTTCCTGAAATTTTCCTGAAGCAAAGAGCACAATTTTAACCATCGTACTAAATTACTCTATGAAGCGGCCATCACTTCGAGAAATCCGAATGCCGAATTGGATATTTAACATAATTACATTAAATTATTGGTTAGCAATTTACTTTACGGCACATATTTCAACATAAGCACTCCAGCTAGTGAGTTTGCATGACATATCTACCGGGAACAAATTTTGAGGATGCCACCGGTTTGGAGATATGCGCCGTCAAACTTGCGGCGCAAATGCACTATCGTTCACATTACTTTTTTATGAAAACGCTGATTTATGCATTCAAGCACAAAAGTTCCTGGAACGCCAGTGCATTTCGTCAGACAATACGGTTACGTTACCTCCAAACTGGTGTAGTTGTGGGAATTCGTTCCAAGTGGGAACGCCTGGCGAACTTGCCAGCTAACAATTGGTGAATAGCAATACGTAGTCTAAAGTAATTTCATTTAAAATAATTAGTGGAGTTATGTTAACTATTCAATTAAACATTTCGATTTCTCGTATAAGGCCGGCTGAGTAACTCAGCTCAAGGGTTAGAATTGTACTGTCTCCCGCAGCAATTTTCTTCTAAATTTTATCGCTTAAAAAACTGTTTGCATAATGCGGACTAACAATGATATCTAAGGCCCGTCGATAATGTGATGGAATAGCGAAATATATTAAGTGGATATTTTCACTTGCTTCATTTTCTTTTATTTAGCCATTCGGTATGTGCCATTCGGTATGCTCACATTTTTGGCCGATATTTAAGATTTCGATTGTGCTACAGTGACACAATAGGTGTGGAATCCCTAAATATAGCTATATATGTGTTTTACTTCTTGGAGTAACATATATTCTTGCCATTCTTCCCTCGACATGTCTTGTACATTACCATCGTCCTCGTGATATTGCTATCGTGATGTCTCGCACAGTGCATCTACTGATTTAGAGTTCACACTTCTGCATAGCTAGTGAGTGGTGCGGTGAATAAACCTATCGGTGCGTGAGATTAAAACTGTGACCTCTGTGAGAGGTAAACATAAACATTGTACGAAATTACGCATTGCAGAGGATGAAAGTTTACACGACTGTACGCGCCGCCATTAGTTGTCTACCATTTGTTAACCGGTTAACTAGTGCTTCGTTTCACCTAAACATCAACATGTTAGTTGGATCAGCATGCCTTCTTTGTAAACGTGTACTTTTTGAAGAGAACCAGGCGATTGTCTACACAAATAGACTGTAACTCCTTGGTGAAAGCGCAAAGGATAACTGTCCTAGGCACCTGTCCTTGATTTTTCCCTTATGTGTCACAGAAGAGAGACGCCACAGCTCTCATTCTTTTGTCCAAGTACCACTGGAATATTCGATGTTCCCGCATAGCGAGTCGACTTAGTTGTATTTACAAAAGCCAGTTAACTTTGTCGATGCTTCCCGGCGCGCATTCAGCGTGGACAACAAAATGGACACACACATCGCGGAGCAAACGACTGAAACTTTCGTTTCCCGAGAGGAGGTATTATTGCGCTTTTCTCCGGGAAATAGGTAAAGATACAGAAGAGTATCTTTACCTTTTACACATTGCAATTACACATTGCAATGTACAGGTCACGTTTTGTCGAAGCGCGATTGGTGCACGTAGAAGTGGGATCATTCACAAAGCTAGTCGCTAAGTAGGTGTTCAATAGAGATATGTGTGTGTGACGACAAAAAAAAAAGACACAAAATTGCCCTCTGGAAGAAAAAGGGGACCCCGCCACACATGTAACTCACTCCGCGATAGGGAATCGCACTCCTTTAGTATAGCTGTTCTGCGAAATTTTTTTTAATCTCAATTAACACAGTGCCATGTGTACATCCGTTCTGCTGGTCTTGTCTAACGCGTTTCGAAACGTCGATAATGCAGCGCCACCTAGCCCAATACAGAACCTTGCGGAGCAATTAGGCTTGACCAGCCGTTCGTGTTGAGCGTGTGCCACATTTTTCAAAGACGATAAAGAAGAAGCATAAGAAGCTAAGTGCGCACACCGGCGAGCTGATGACCTCGCAAAAGGCAAAGCGCGTTATGCCCTGCGAATCTTCTGACGCATCCGTCACCGACTTTCGGAAGCAAAGTCGCTCGTCCACACCATCTCATGCGACAAAACGCAGAAGGGTGAAGAATCCGCGAGTGAAGCAAGCATCCGAGAATCAAGTGCAGGAATCGGCGTCCCCGGGCAACATGGCGTTAACCGAAACGCTGGGAGGCAGCAGTGGACACAGCGCTGTTAAGGATCCCACCGAAGTCCTCCACGACGCCCAAACGAAAGAGACCCCGGAAGACAAGGCGCTAGAGAGCAGCCAAGGTGAGGGCAGCAACTGTAGACCTTCGGACTTTCACATGCACTCAAATCGTCGCCGCGAAATGCCATTTTCAGTTTGCAACATGAGATTCGATTCCACGTTGTGTACGCGTTCTCCTGCGAAATGTTTTATTATTATTTTTCAATGAGATGACTCGCTTGTATCTGCTCTTTAACAGCGGGTAAAGCATTGAAAATGTGTTGGGTAGGTCGCCAAGCGTTCGAACCAGTGTTGTCCTTTAGGTCATTTTGCTGCTAAATTTAGCTACTTTCTTGTCTGTCAAAGCGAACTTCTTTAGCGACATGAATGAAGAATCGGCGACATTTAGGTGACATCGAAGTTAGCAAGCTTGCTTCAAAAGTGAGCTTCTAGCACAACTTTCAATATTCGAAAGGTACCTGTAAATCGACCAAATTGTCTGCACGACGCTTAGGCTTTGTAAGCATAATGAAGCAGCGGTTGCCTTCAGAGTCCTCACATTGTACTCTTGCTTCACAGCACACTGAACACCACTAACCATAGTGGTGACAAAAGTTACGCTTATTTATTATTTGCAAAACCGAATGAAATAGGGTCTAAAAACTGCTGGGTCTACAGCTTCCCAAAATTCTGTTTGATTCCTAGAGATTCGCAAGTATGACCGTAAATTTTCTGCCGCAACTGATTGCAACAAACTTTATGGTCACAATTATAACGCACAAGGTGATAAAGACAGCTTGATTGTATGAAAAGTTGGAGTGGCTGGGCTTGTTCCCCAAATCTGAACGCACCGCATCCATTTCTCACGGCTCGCCTAGAATCCGAACTCAGTAAAGCGGAGCCTCTCTGTAGTTAAACGCAGAACTTCAGCTGTCATCATCTGTTGTAACGTAGCTATATCAGTAATGTAAGAGCGTTCTACACCCGGCTGGTAAATTCGCGTTTGAATCGGCGCCTGCTTTGACACTAGAAGCTCAAACATCTCGGTAGATGGTATGTGCCAGGTTAGGTCATATTATTGTGTTCCAAAACGCCTACGTTATCTACAATTATCTCGGCCGTACTAGAGAGAAGTTAGAACTTGAGACTGACTCCAACCAAATAACTGAACGCTTTAAAAGAGGCACACCGCCACCCCCCGAAGAACAACCCCCTGAAGAAGGAGCCGAATGGGCTCCGAAACGTCGGGCTAATAAAATTCAGTTATTTGGTTGGAGTCAGTCTCAAGTTCTAATCAATTTCCCAACCAGACAGGCAATTCTGTCGAAATGTTTAGCTTCTAGAGACAAGTTACTGACAGTGTAGTAAAGTTAGCGGAAAATAGTGACATTTCTGCCGTATTTAGTTGCATGCTTAAGAAGAAAAACAAACGGAAAACGCAATAATGTCTCCCGACTGCAAAGCCTAGAGGTCAACAGGACAGACGCGGCCCGACTAGAGGGAAAGTGTCCAAAGGGCAGCTTCCTATGGGAAGGTCTGAATATATTTTTATTGTCCTTTTAATACGATACAGGTCACGTTTTGTCGAAGCGCGATTGGTGCACGTAGAAGTGGGGTCATTCACAAAGCTAGAAACTAAGTAGGCGTTCAACATGCAGATTTGACAGACGAATGAAATGGGTTTTAACAGTGCATGCCAGATGATGACACACAATAGAAGACTAGAGTGGTGGTTAGCCAAACAACAATTAGTGAACAATCAATCTTCAGCTAGTGTCTCGTCATCAATTGCTGGTGACCCGAGAACTATTATCAGACTGAATTGCAACGATGGTGTTCACTTAACGCACAATAAGTGGCCCTCCCGTGTCTTTCGCCGCTTTTGCACAGTGTCTGAAATGCAATTTGCAAAATGTTCCGTTTGATTCAATATAAGTGCTGAATTAGTAACAAATGAAAACAAAGGCTACATGTATTTGTGTGTATTCGTGCAAGGTTACATTTTAACCCTTTCTTTCTGTGTATTTTCATGTTCTTTCTAAAGGGATACTTATGTAAACCTCACCCCTTATGTAATACATATCATGTCAGGGGTCTTCAAGGAAAATAAAGAAGTGTGGCGCTCGGCTTTTTCTTGGGCTTCGCATGCCCTACTAAGCTACTTTACGCACATCCGCTACCTCGACAGCGAATGTTACGTTCGCATTGTAGCATACTGTGCCAGAATTCTCCGCAAGGTTTGTGGTGATGTCGATTGAGTCATCTAGCACAGGCAGAGACTTCAACAGAAAAGTGGATAAACTTTACTGAAATTATAACGCCTCCGAAGCGTACGATTCGTATATTCTAGTGTGTTTTGACGACAAACGAGAGTGGGTAAATCAATTCTACTGCGACAAAACTATCTTTTGCACGTCTTAGTCGCAGACCATGCAGGCCCTTTGTATAGCAACTCCAGACCTCTACTATTTTTGGTTCACAGAGCGTAGTGGCAGCAACATGGCGGGCCTTTCAAACCTTGCGGTTGTATACGTGCTGCCATGTTTAATAATAATAATATTTGGGGTTTTACGTGCCAAAACCACTTTCTGATTATGAGGCACGCCGTAGTGGAGGACTCCGGAAATTTTGACCACCTGGGGTTCTTTAACGTGCACCTAAATCTAAGCACACGGGTGTTTTCGCATTTCGCCCCCATCGAAATGCGGCCGCCATGGCCGGGATTCGATCCCGCGACCTCGTGCTCAGCAGCCCAACACCATAGCCACTGAGCAACCACGGCGGGTTGCTGCCATGTTTAAACACGAATGCGTATGTAACGCTTCACGCTGCCACTCTCTTATATATATATTTAAAAGAGTAGATAAGCTATACTGCAGTACAACACATCTATGGGTCTGCAAACTTAAAAGGATTACAATGTGATATTCAAACCAAATGCTGCAACCTGACAATATCACCCACTGAGCACCGTTGTAAACAATACGCAGCTCCCCAAGACGGCAGCGAAGAAGTCGTTCGAGCTTGCAACGACCCCGACGTCTCGAAGAAATCGACAATCTCTCAGTCATCGACGACTACACCGCCACAAAATCTGTCCAAGCAGGCTGCTCTGGGACAGTCTTCCACGATCGACCACGCCTCGCGCAATGCTCTCCATGGGAAAGCTGATCCCGCTGTTCTCAGCACAGAGCGCTCGGTGGTAGAGCAGGGACAAGCCAGGGCCGGTTCTGCAGGCGGCGCCAGCGATGTGCTGGTCAGGGAGCTAGGGAGACGCGAGCCGTGGGGAAGCGGACCAACGGAGCCTGACGAGCAACGTGGGCTCCATGTACAAACGGTAAGGAGAATGGATAGCGCCAAGAAACCAGTCTCGATCCACCTTCATTTGTTGCTTTTTATGCGAAGCATACTAGCCGCACAACCACGCTCTTCCTCGCTGCGCCGCGCGCGGCCGCGTAGCTACCATATTACGTGATAACAGCTGCAAACGCGGAGGCTCAACTCGTGCGCTCGCTTGCGGCCGCGTAGCTACATAGCCGGGTCTCAGCTCGTGCGCTCGCCTGCATGAGTTGTTTCTTCGTCTAGCCGAACCAAATATAGCCAAGCAACAGCAGTTCACCAGGCTAAACAGTGGTTCAACGACTAAAATAAAGGCTAGTATGCTTCGAATCCTGGGCTTAACCTTAGCTAAGCCACAGCCATTTTTTGGTTGCCTCCAAAGAAAAAAGCACACTCTTGCACAAATATTACTGTAACTTCGCCATCGTTCCTCCGAGGAAAAAAAATTAATTATGGAGTTCAATGCCCCAAACAAACTTTAGCCATGAGAGATGTAGTAGCGGCTGACCTACGAAATAATTCCTACCACCTTGGCATCTTTATTGTGCACCTAAATGTTAGCAATGGAGCGTTTTTACGTTCCGCATCAGTCAAAGAGCGGCTTGGAATGCAGCCGGAAACCTCGTGCTTCTAAGCAGAATTCCATAACAACTGAGGCAGCACAGTGGATTCGTACGTGCAGGAAAAGGCGTTGCCCAATGCACGATTTTTCTCGAGGACATGTTTTCGAGTAAAATGCCCGGCACTCCCAATTAAGTGCTTACCCGGTACTTCAGTGGCATTACCGTGATGCAAGGCAGCTAACTTTACCATTTCTAAGGTAATCCTCGCTGTAACTATCCTCATTCGTGGGTATCGGGCGCAGGGAGCTAACTCCGGAATTCAACACAATATTCCAGGCATTTTTAGTCAAGAGAGGGATTTGTACGGACGAAAACAGCTCTAATATGTCATCAGTCACAAAACCGAGTTGCAGCCATTATGTATCCGTGTTAGAATAACATCTTTATGAACCATTAAGAAGAGATTCACGCAGTGCTTCGTTGCTCCTCGGATATAGTATTTGTTTTTAGTCATCTGATAAAGTTCACCAAAGCAGATGTTCCGTAAATCTCCGTGGGCGATAGGTTAGACGCGATTGCTTGAAAAACATTCCTTTCTATAGCATCTTTTATGCTCTCACTTGCTTTGCAAAATAAGCAGCTTATGGCGACTGCAAGTACACTTATAGCGCGATCGCGCCTTATATCATACGAGGCGATGAGCATTTTCGAACAAGCAGCTCCGAACACTATGGGAGCATTTCGAAACGAACTGCACTACGCGGATACGGTCGACTGGGCCACGTCGTTACCGGCAGTGAAGCATGCCTACTCGCATAGCACCTACTGCGAAATTGAAAGCACCAGGTGTCAGCCGAGTTCCTCAGCCATTAATGAAAGAACAAAGCTTGCCTTGTTGCTCCGGCCACCCCATTCTCTGCTTTGATCGTCGTTAAGACTACATCCTCTCAAAGAAATGAAGAACACGAGTTTTGCGAGAAAGTACCATATGGTGGCAGCTTTCCCTATGGGAGGGGGGGGGGTGTTTCGGGGGGGGGGGGGGGGCAGAGATGTAAAACCTAACAATGTCACGCAAAACCAATGTACAATTGAATGGAAGATTTCGCTTGCTTTGAGGGTCTTTAGCCGAGGCATGCACACAGGCCGTTTTAAAGAGACACTTACCAAGTCTGATCGGAAATATTGGTTTTATTTTGGAAGGTGTAAAGCGCCATCTATGGAGCATCTTAGTTTAATAATTCTTCAAATCCGTTAATGTATAAAGGAGATAGTATAAATTGTAATGTCATGTCACCTATGCTTTCGGGTGGCTACCTTCACTAACAACATAAAGATACCGAGCATTTCTACAAGCCATTGCAAAATACAAGGCTTTCCTAGCTGTGTTTTCTCTTACTGGGGGGGGGGGGCGCAGAAGGGCCACGTCACGTTTACGTCACAATCCTTCCACTTCTTTTTTCATATTATTTTCTTCCTTTCCACGGCACACTTCCAGTGGTTGATCAGCGCGCTCTACCTTGAACGAGCAACCGAAGTAACGTGCCATAATCGGCGACGCTGTAGGCAGAGCGGACGAACCAGGAGCAGGTGCGTAAGCGGTAGAGCTTTAACGTTTGGCAGCAAAGGGAGCTCTCTACTGGTCAAGTGCTCTCGTGCAAAATGTTAACTGTTGGCCCGCCGCCCAGTGGTTTGGTACATTCGCATACAGGATCATCAGCATGTAGTCTACGCACGTGGCTTGCCCGTTTGCAAAGGAGAAACCTGATCAGATTCCCCTTTCTCCCCCCCCCCCTCCCCTACACAAACGAATTCGGTTTCCCTGTAATGTTGCCCAACAATATACGTCACGCTCGTTCTCATCGGGTGCAACTGTAGTCTCTAAGATGGTCTCCCATACCCCGTTATTTCGCAGTCTCCGGCCTCCTCTTCGTGCGACCTAGGATTTCAGGAGGAAGGAACGCTCCACAAGCTCCAATCGCCGAGACGCTCGACTTCGCTACCGTTAGCCGATTCACCCGATCGAATGCTAGGCAAGCTCAACACGGCGAGGCAGTCGACGTCGATGCCTATGATGGAATCGTACGATCGACGAAGTGTTCGGTTCGAGCAACCATGCCAGGACGTCTCGGAGACCAGAAAGAAATCCCGGCGCAAATACAGCCTCTTCCCTTGGGCGTGGCTCGGTTCCCGGACCAGCAGTGGTTCGGCATTAACGTTCACGACCTCGACGCCCAACTCGCAGCTGCGGTTATCCCGGAGCGTTCCCTACACGCCACACATCCGCAGCCGCAGAGGGGCGAAGGTGAGTGTAGCAGACGGCATTTCTATGCACCCGAGCAAACAGCAACCCAATTTCACGATCTCTGATAGGATCCTGAGTGTCTGGTAAAATGTGTTTAAATTAATTCTGAACTTATTTCTTGATGTTACCAAACATTCAAAGGGAGGCAGACATTATAGCCATTGAGCCAATGTCCGTCTTAAAGAGGTCTCCTACCACGCATATTCTGCCTTACAGAGCGAAGTGTAATGAGAAATTCTTGTACTGCGCATTTCGGAAGTAATGGAAGAAAATACCTTAGTGTGTAACGGAGAATCGCCGGTCAGCAAGGTGCAATGTACCATTGCCAATTATTCTGCATGGTGGAGAATGTCTCGACTAAACTCAAACAGTGGACACCTCAATACTCTTCGACGCTCCCGCCTGGTAAACCAATTTACGACCTCCTTCGACTGCCATCAACGTTCCCTGGGACGCCCCACCACCCTCTCGCGCAGCATCGACACCGATTCGGGCGGCTTGCTCTGACAGCGTTCCTATAGCAACTAGCATTGTGAAACATCGTTCCAGCGCACAGTTGAACACGGACGAGAAGAGAACGACCGGCGTTCGTGTTGTCTTTCTCTTCTCGTCCCTGTTCAGTTGTGCGCTGGAACGATGTTTCATAATGCTAATCATAACCAACTAGCCCAGCTGTCTATACTTATAGCAACTAGCAGGTTCTAAACGCTGTGTCATCGACTAACAAATTAGCGATATGCTTCAGCCTGGTGCAATCCAGCCGTCTCATAGCCCGTGGGCATCGCCAGTCGCCCTCGTGAAGGATAAGGATGGCTCTGTTCGCTTGTGCATTGAAATCAGACAACATCATGAAATTGCGCTCAAATGCGCGAAGACGCGAATGGGCGGTGCTCTTGACTTTTCGCAAGGCGCCAAGTTCGCTTCCTTGTAAAGCGAAGCTTTCGTTTGCCACTTCTCCCCATTTTCCGGTCGCTGTTGCTGCTGTGATGGTCTTGCAACACCACCAGATGGCGCTCGTTTCCTGGTCTTGCTAAGGTCCTGACCGCGCGCGCTGCTGGGTTTCTTTCAATGCTACCAGGTGGCGCTCGCAGTCGCGCATCCCGGCCGGCACCGCCGCGGCAGCGTTTCACGGTTTGTGCGTATGGCACGTGCTGTGCTTGTTTTTCCGTGCGACAAAAATGCAGGTGCTGGGCCCTGGTGGTCGCGTGCTGGGCTGTGATTTACAGCGTAAACATTCCGATCGTACTGATAGTGCTTATAGCTGATGTCTCAACAGCGTGTTCGCCACGTATGCAGAAGGAGCACGTGAACACGCGCTAGCGAAATTGAACCAAAGCCTGCATTCATCGTCAAGGAAATCCAGGCCAAAAATAAACGTCGCCCGGGCTAGGAGCGTCTTCGCTAGGTACTGCAAACGTGCTGAAGACCCTGAGTGTATGTATACAATGTATACATGCAATTATAATAGTAATCGAATTCCTTGTAGCCCCATTGTTCGAATGAAGTTCAACACATCTGTCACGGCGCGATGTGCCAAGTGTCCTCTCAGATATTATAAACAACGACGCACAACAACGCGTCAAGCAAGCATGTTTCCCTGTGTTTTTTGTAGACTACGCAGACAAACAGCAAAGCTTCACGCAAGGTAACGTTTAAGATCAACTCACAACTATGGTAATGGACTGGAAGCAGAAGAAATGGCGCCGAATCACCGCCAACATCACCGCTAGTTATCCTCAATCAAAGCAAAGAGCACACAATACCTCGCTTACATCGATTCAAACAGTGCGTGGGATCCTACATTTTGTTTACGACTTAAGACCAGGATGTTGGCAGGTCCCCACAGCCGAGATTGACCTGCCGCCTGGTGAGACACCATCTGTTAGGCGGTCTTTCGCGGATTATTGCAAGGAGGGCATCATGGCGCATCACTTGGTTGTGTGCGGAGAACTTCTGTACAATCGCGACTGTCTGCCGAGATGCCGCCAACGGCTCTTGTAATAACGCGTCATCGGCGGCTGATTCATGCGCACCGTTTTAAACTGACACTCTGCGGGTCCTCGAAGAAACAAGAATTGAGAAGGGTATTTCCGGACACCGCCTCGTGTAGACACGAAGTTATACAATTCAATCAAAAAAGCCTCATATTGAATGTTTTCCGCTTCGATTTCCGCAGCTCTCCATGTGTTAAAAGCGGGTTATTTATCAGGATCACCAAGTGCTACTTCGTACATGGAGGGATGGATAGCATACATGCGAGGCTATACCAAACTAGCGAGACCTTTTACTCCATATTCCTGCGTAAAGGTCACTGATCGAATACTTGAACAACTTGGTCACTATGTTTTAACTTGGCAGGAAGTAATTCTTAGCGCAACTAAACGACCACATTATGCACAATTACTTTGAAGAGAATTCGACGCGCAAGTTTAAACTTAGCCGTTTATTAGTTAATAGCTAATCATTCTATAGGCGCATCACTACTAGTCAGAATAGTGGAATCGTCATAACACAAAACAGGACAGTCTCTAGATACGCCATAGTGACAAAGAGCGGTCGTGCTATGCTTACTGGCGAATAACAAAATAAATAACACGCTGCAAATTTTTAGCGCACCAATGAAGGGGAACAAGCTAAAATGATATCTTAAGCAAGAACACGAGAGTGGTGTGCGTATAAACATTACCATTTGAGCCATGCGGTCATGTCGAAACATTTATCTGTGCCGAAACGAACAGGAAACTTCAAGCTACAGACGCCGACGACTCTCCGTCGGTGTCATCTCCTGCCGGCGCCAATGAGTCACGGCACCTACAGTGCCACTGCCGGCGATCCTCAGTCCTCCAAGGTTGCCAGACGCGTTACCGAGGCGCTGTTTGCGCTGCATCGCAATAGCTGCTTGCGTGCACAATGACGTCAACACATCGCCCTCTGCGAATCATTAGTACAGGGTCCGAGAAGCTTCAGGGCGACGACAGACCTTGCTAACGCTTACAATGTTTTGCCCCTGGGCCGAAGCTATGCCAACTTGCAATTAACAAAAAGAAAACGACTCAGTTTCATCGACACGTTTGCTCAGCTTCTCTTAAACTGCGTCGCAGCCGTTCTGCAGGCCATGCACAGCCATGGTTGTCTGTAGCGCCGTGCTGCTGTTGGTGGCGCTGATTGCCGGCATGCTGATCGCCGGCTGGCGACTCGGTGCAGCGGCCGTGTGCCGCACCAAACCCTGCCTCGAGTACGCGCGTCTACTCGCCGACTCGGTCAACACGTCGGTGAACCCCTGCGCGGGCTTCACGCGATTCGTGTGCTCCGGATGGAGGCGACGCAACCGGCTGTCCGTTCACGACGAGTGGATGATGTCCGACCTGAGCCGCTTGTCCAAACTCCTGCGCTCCGTGCGCGTGCCGCGCCAGCGTCAGGACGCGCTCCAAAGGGCTGCAGCGTTCCTGCGCAGCTGCGAGGCTGTGCGAAATGGCGACGTGGACGAAATGCCTAAGGTAAGAAAAAAAATGGCTGTGGCTTAGGTAAGGTTAAGCCCAGGATGCGAAGCATACTAGCCTTTATTTTAGTTGTTGAACCACTGTTTAGCCTGGTGAACTGCTGTTGCTTGGCTATATTTGGTTCGGCTAGACGAAGAAACAACTCATGCATTACTTCTTCGCCTTCAAGAGTGGAACGCGACAGCGTTCCCGTCGACCCGCCAAGGGGTGTAAGACAATGGGCTACAGGGCAGCGACTACGCGTCCCGCATTGGACGCGGTGAGCGTCGAGCAAAGCAGCGTTCGGCGCGGCAACGAAATGTGCGCCTGAGCAAGAGACGCACGCCTTAGAAACAGCGCGTTTCTAAGGCAACACCGCATTCACTAGAGGCGCTTTTGTACCGCTTTGAAGCGTTGTACTCGTGGCTCAGTGGTAGCGTCTCCGTCCCACACTCCGGAGACCCTGGTTCGATTCCCACCCAGCCCGTCTTGCAAGAGTTGAGCCAAAGCCACTTCTCCTCTGTCGTGACGTCACGGTGTCACGTGATTTCATGGTCACCGCCGCGCCTGAGGAGCTGGGTTGAGCCCTCGTAATATGCTTCGCATAAAAATTGCGGGGTTTAACGTCCGAAAAGTGCGCTGACGGTCTTGAGGGACAACGTAAAGCGTGAGGATACCCGGTTAATTTTCGGCCAGCTGGGGTTCTTGCAGCTAAATCACGATCGTTTCAACGCGACAGCGTTAAGGAGTTCGTGTCGCAGAAAAGCCGGTGTCGTCGGCGTCGGTGTTCGCAGCGTTGGCCGTGAGCGATAAAACCCGGCAGGCATTTCTTAAATAAAAAACAACTTGCAAGATGGGCTAGGTGGGAATCGAACCAGGGTCTTCGGAGTGTGACACGGAGACGTTACCACTCAGCCACGGGTTCGATGCTTCAAAGCGGTGCAAAAGCTTCTCTAGTGAATGCGGTGTTGCCTTAGAAACGAGCCGTAGAAAGTTATACTGCGGTGTATATCGGTAATTATGAACATGTAACTTACAGAAGTCGCAGTTACACGAGTAGCGAAGTGCGTTTCCGCTACATTTCTTCAGCGCTTTCGTGGGTTTATTCGTCATCTAAACGCGGTCGCCGCTGCGAGTAACTGAACGCGCATAACCTCGTGCTCAGCAGCATGCCGCCGTAGCAAATTGAACGGCCGTGGGGTCTCAAAGTCTTGGTCAGCAACAGCTTCTATTTGCGTGCTTGTCTGATAAGATGCACGCAAATTCTGAATACACTCTGCCAACTGGGCTAACGTGGCGGGTGGAAACCAGTGTCATTACAAGCAGTCTTAACTAAGATTATAGAGCTACTGCAGGTAACAAGGAAAAAGAAAGAACTGGCTGTGGCTTAGCTAAGGTTAAGCCCAGGATGCGAAGCATACGAGCCTTTATTTTAACGCGACAGCGTTAAGGAGCTCGTGTCGCAGAAAAGCCGGGGTCGTCGGCGTCGGCTCAGGCGTGCGGCGCTTGCTCAGGCGCACATTTCGTTGTCGCGCCGAACGCTGCGTTGCTCGACGCTCACCGCGTCCGATGCGGGGCGCGTAGTCGCTGCGCCGTAGCAAAGCCACCTAGAAACAGTCTCTGTAGAACGCCGCAACCTTCGCTTCTCATTCCAACGAGCAGCTCTGTCTCCAGGAGGCATCTCACCTCGTGAGTGTCTAGCAGAGGCAAGCGCAGCTGCTTATATACCACCGCGATGCCGCGAGCGACGGCGCGAGTTGGAGCCCTGTTTCTCCTCTGTCATGACGTCACGGTGTCACGTGGTATTGAAGGCGACACCGCCACGCCTGAGGAGCTGGGTCGAGCTCTAGTAATATGCTTCGCATCAAAACATATGAGCCCAAAGTTGGGCTGCAATCGATATAGGAACCTTGATAAGATGAACCACGCAAGGTGACTGTCGCCATGCCTATGCAAAGGCAATGCCTTTAGAGATCGAAAAAAGCGGATTAGAGGCGTGATAGACTGACACCGAATATGAGCGGCAGCAGAATATGGGCGGTCGTTGATGCATTTACGCTGCAACCGCTATAGTGTGGCGACCAATGCCAATGATATAGGCGCTGGTGGCGTTCATAAAACTATAGGAACAAAACGTTATGCTGTTGAGAGCCCCAAAATTGCACATTGGGTTATGACGGACGCCTTATTAGACCGCTCCTTGATAATTATGACCACCTTGGATTCTTTATCGTGCACTGAAAACGCGACACGACAGCTTTTGCCTTGCACACCGCTCGTAATGCGGCTGTCGTGGCCTTGAATCGCACCATCGACCTTGTGCTCACCTGAGCAGCCCCTTAGCCAGTTATCCACCGCGACGGGTTGCACAAATACTAACACGGGTCCACTGCTCATAGTGCTCCGATTGTGTACATTCATTGCTTCAATCTTCTGCGTTCACCGAATCACTGCGCCCGTATAAATTATAAGACCACTTCTGGTGTCACTCCAGGTGAAGGCGGCGCTGCTGGAAGCAGGTATCGTGTGGCCTCTCCTGCCCGGAGACTCGGACCCGGTGGACGTTCTTCGCACGTGGCTGCACACCTGCCTGAGGCTCCGCTGGAGCAGCGTTCTGGACGTTTCCATCCGGCGTGACACAAACACCACCGTGATCTTCCTGGAACCACTCCGAGAGTTCCTCCGCATCGCCGAAAGGCACGAAAAGTGGGCCCATGATGTGGAGGAAGCCCAACGCTACTTCGAGACTCTCAGGTCAACGTTGCGTTGGTTGTTGTCAGTTAGGACCTGGAGAGTATTGCAAATCAGTTCTGCGGAATCCTGGAGCGCAGGGGAGAGGTCGTGAGAGGCAAAATTGCCGTGCACCCTAATTTAGCACAGAGCTACAAAGGAAACCTGTACGGATTGCTCAGAAAGAAAGCTTCGCAGTTGAAGAAAATTTCGTCATGGGCCGGGAGTCGAACCCCGTACAAGCGCCTTTCCATGGCTGTTGGTCTACCACCTGAGATAACGAGGTGGCTATCCGATCGGAGTGCGAGGACTAATTGATGCACAGCTCGAAGCAAAGGGAAACTGAATATTGCAATTCAGTTCCGCAGAGCTAGAGATCATGATAAATAATCTTGTAGCATTTATAGCGTTGTTAATAAGCGTTCTTTCAGAGTCACTCCCTATTGTAGCCCCGGGTAGAAGCGGGGCAGAGCTGGGTCCTCCTGCTCTCGATTGGTGAAAACAAAACTGATTTCTTCATTTCGCGCGAAATTAGGTAGTCACACAATGAGCTTGCGATTGTGCAGATGCTTCCCTCTCTCATTACTACATTAGCGCACTGAGTCTCAAATTGGGCAACGATTATTGTAGGAGGAGAAGAGTTTGGTAAAATTAAATATAAGACAGTTGCCATCGGGCACAATTTGCTCCAACTTTCAAATATAAACTTGAGACGTGGCAAGCATCGTCCTTTTTATTTTTATTTATGGATTTTTTTTACTTTACTTGCATAGAACAAACTCGAACAACTTGGACTGAACAAAAATCGCGAGGGAGTGTGAAAACATGGACAGCATCGCTGGTATAAGATTTGAAATAAAATTAATGGCACTTAAACTGTGAAGGTGCTGTATATCTAGGAAGGCAAGCCTTGGTCAACAACGTCGAACTGTTTGCGTGTAGCTTTTCAGATTGCTTCAGTAGGCTATTCTTGTCAGTTCACATGCCTGTGTATAGCTACGTAGACTTTTCTATGACAAGGATTGTTTGGGTGAAAGGTTAACTTTATGTCAATGAACGGCAGAAATAAACAAGAGGTTTGTTTTAATTTTATTCTAAGTAACATTTTAAGCTCCACTTCCGTTCTTTTCTTCGAGGAGGTACATGAATGCAGTGGGCGCACCTATATAACTTTCGTAGAATACACCGGCAGTGAAACACGTGTTTCCGGTGAAACACGGAAAATCGGCTCCTAATTACTTGAGAAATCTGGTAACACATTCTCTGCATGAGCAAATGAAAAACGTTTATGCCTGCCGCATACTAATTCTAATATACATTCTACTAATGTAGCCACGTGAAATGCAAATAATTAGGACGAAATTTGCACAAGGTAATATGGCTTGGAGTTTATTTCACCGTCACATGCGAGTCAAGTAACCCTGAGTATTTTTTTAGGCTTGTAGCGCAGCTCACAAAGAGCAAAAAGGAAGGTCGAAGGGGTAATGAAAGGAAAAGGAAAACAGAGTGCAGAATCCTGTGTACTTTTTACTGATGAGGACAGAAGGGGCCAATGCGGGCGAGCGTCCACCAAATTGCTTCGATCTGTTATGAGCCAGGGTCAAACACGCTGTCATCTGCGTTGGAGACCGCGGGAACGGCCGTAAAGTGCGGTCAGCCTATCGGCTTTCCTGCTGTCTCGAAAGCATTGTAATCTCCCTCTCACGGGCGACGCGTAAAGGGAATAATCCTCACGAGGTGGCGCCAGAGCGTCGCCGGCGGCGTGTCGTCTGCGAGACAACGAGTTGCGATTCTGCACCGGGCGATTAGCATTTGCACAGCACTTTTAACACGCATGTTAAAAAAAAACGATTTTTTTTTACAGAAGGCAGAAAGTGTGCGTCATAATCCAGCAAACACGTTCATAGACTATCCGGTCCACCCTACTGTTTCGTATTCGTGAAACGCATCTGCGATGCCACACGCAGGCGGGAGTTTCTCAACGTTACCGAGTCGCCGGCGAACGACACCGAAGGCACCGTGAGCTTTTCCGCCACCAACCAGATGGATACGATGTACCTGCGCGCCCTACAAGAGACAACGGGCTTTCTTTCGAATTACAGCACGCTCGACCCAGCGGAGATATTCGGCACCGTGCCGAGCCTGACGCGGGAGCGATGGCTGGCGGAGCTTAGCCGCAACGGTGTCGACGTCTCGGAGGACATCGTCTTTGCGTCGACCAAGCCGGGTTTCGTGAGAACGTTTCTAGCGCTATGGAAGCACCGCGGCGAGCGAGAGATGCACCTGTTCCTCTCCTGGTGCACCGTCCAGACGGTCGCGCTGTACGCGAACCGTCGTCTGCTGGTCAACTTCTACGAACGGTAAAGGGCGAATCGGTCGCGCGCCCACGTTGTGTAGGGTCGGTGCTTGTTTGGTCTCGACAATAGGCGAAACTTCGCAAGATAGAAAAACAATCTCCGCAGGTGTGGGATAATCCGAGCAAGTCATACATCTAAGACCAGCAATGCTGTACGAAAGAGCTCTCCCACCCTTGGGAAGTTCTTGGGCTCTGTTCTGCCATAGCTGGGGATCGCCCAAGACTTTTTTCAAACTTGCCTCTACACCCGGTGGAATTTGTTCGCTACATTCAAAAATTTTATTGGTTTTCGCTGTGTTTCAGTTTTGTGCAGAGTCCAAAGTTCTTTTTTTAATCATTAAAAGAACGGTAAGGCACCAACGTATTGAAATGAAGAGGTACTTATGTTTATCACAGAGAAAAAGCCCCGACGCCATTCCTAAAACATCTTGATCAATTTGCGTCACTGCTACCTCAGCTCGATCGAGGAACCGGTGAAACGCGATGTGTAAAAAAATTCGAGGTTACACAATAATCTTGGTTACTTGATGAAAAGGAAAAAGAAAGGGCAAGAAGTGTTTGTCTATGTCAATTAGCTATACTTAAGGTACCCTTTATTCTGTGGGCCTTGGTAATTGCGTTTCCAAGCAAATTTGGGGCTACGACCCAACCTATGCTCTTCGCTGTTCCCTGGTGGACATTTCACATCGACCAAACCGTCGCGATTTCGAGAAGATCCCTTCATCAGCTTCCCTGAGGATTCAGCCGGATATCTGTACGCACCGTTATTTAGTTCTTGCGACCTTTTTCTTCTCACCTTGGCTGTTTCGCTGGTGTTAAACAGATAGTCATTTTACAGGCTTTTGCGAATATAATTTTTTTCGGTTCGAAGAGAAGTTGAAGAGAATAATAATCAGCATTGCATAATTTCAAAGCGAATCGTTCAAACAGTTGTGAGATTTTACTAAATTTTCCACATAAGAGCCAGATGCTGACATTCTACGAAAGTTTGCAAAAAAGGCAACGTGTTCGTCTCCTGAGGCGGTTCATTGTCTAAGGGCCGTTATTCGGGCATTTCCACGCAAATACACATGTTCAACATTTCTTGCAACTGCAATTTTACAGTAAGTTTGTGTACATGCTCCCGCTAACTTTTGTGCTTTTGTGGTGGTTGAGGCAGCGTAGGCACTTCGCATTCGTCCTTCGTGAGTGGTCGTAATGCTGTGAAGTGCAACGTTACACGACGCCAGCAGTTCACGAAGTGTTGCAGCAATTCAGCTGCATGCTTTCAATCTACGCGAGTGCTAAACGGATTCTATTCTGCAATTGCTCAGACGAAAAAGAAATGCAATTGTAAGAATAAAATCGATATGCGAGGTATATGTGAATTTACTCTCGAGGTGTGGTTTCACAGCAGCATAACCCACGTTGCCAAGAAACCACCTTTAGGACAAAATTCTCCGACATACGGCGTTGCCAACGAAGCGGGTTCCAGACCAGCTGGCCAAAGCATGACGCTGATGATTCATGCATCTGTGAATTGAGACGGTTATTTTAAAAATATTGTGGTGTTGTATGTAGCTATTTGCGTGAGATAGTAACTTAGGTTTTTCTTTTTCTTTGTTTCCATGGTGTTGTAATTGGAGGTGCGGTTTTTACGCCGGTAAATGCGTATGCTTGTTCATTTCGTACACTTGAAACCTTAGAATACCCATATTGAAGCCGATTCTAACATTTATTAGCACAATATTCGATTGAATATTCGATACTATCTAATATTCACTCATGTGTACCAATTTGGTATGTGTCTTTACATGCACCCGACTCGGCGGCCGTACGTCTACATTTACTATAAGTTGGGGCATTGTGTTTGACTGGTTAAATTTATACAGTTGTTGAGTCAGTGGGTACAAGTAGGCCCTTGATGCCATAGTGACGCCTCTGTCATCTAAGTTCGAAAATTGAAAGCTTCGAAACTGACGCAATTCCTTGAGAGCTTTGGCGATTCCTGTGCACCTACAGCACAGGACATTGAGTCCACACTTCTTGCAATCCACAGTTATAGTCATCCTCTCGTTTGGTTCTTTCACATTTTTAGCTTGCTCACACAGTCTACCTCACCTTCACAGGAAAAAACAGGCTACATGCAAAGGGTATGCGATAAACACTTCATTGTGTTGATGCCATAAAGACGTTCCATAAACTTCGTCCCTGCACGGAGCACGGGCTAGCCATGCATCGGAAAAACTGTGGAAGCGGAGCCCTGTTTCATAAGTACCCAATCAACGAAGAAAGAAATACACGAATGTACAGACAGGATTGATTAAAGGAGCTTGGAATGTTTTCTACTTAGACTACACATGAGCCACTGTAGCGACAATATCATCAATCGCGCTATCAGCTAACGTATCTGCATTCTTGATGTGCAGCACACATGTAGAGCAAGCAGTATGTCTACCAATATCATCAGTGTTTGCAGTGTCATGTATGAAAACGATAACGAGCTTTAACAAACCAAACTGTCGAATTAGTACCAAGTGTGTATTCTTAGAGCGTGTTGCTGGTCAGCTTTGTTCACGTTCCCTAAATTAAAATGTTAGCGCTCGTTATGCCTCTGCTTTCCTCCCGTCTAAGGTGTGTTCTTGTTCAACATCCAAGCGTGTGTATCATTTGCGTCTATCTTTTGCATTCGTTCTACACGCACTGTGAAACATGTACAGCTTATAATAGTGCACCAAGAAGTACAACGAGCAGCGCTTAAAAACCTTCGTTCGTCACCGTTAGCTTTCACCCCACGTATTTGTGACTAAATGAAATTTCTCGGTGCAGCGAAAGCAGCGCCAACGTGTACCACGCAGCCCTCTGCCTCAGCAAGGCGTACCTGCTGTGTGGCAGTGACCTGTTTGTCAAGTACTTCCAGGATGTGCTCTCGGAGCCGGAGTTGCGCGCCGCCCAGCGGGTGGTAGCTGGTACCCGCCACGCGTTCGCGAGCCGACTAGAGCGGTGGCAGTACAGGGATGATAACATAAGCCTGGTTGAGGACTGGCATTCAACCGACATCGCCCTCGGATACTTCGACCCACTCTATCAGCAATATCCAGGCCTGGTGAGGAATTATATGATTTCGTTCCACTAAGCCAACAGTCCCAGCGCGATTAAATTACGAAGAAGCAAACTTCAGGTAGAACCAATCCTTTCGGGATGTATATCGTCGTTCATTCGATTTGCATTCAAGGTGCGGCTGCCGTTACACAGCCTTACATGCCGCCAAACACAAATGAAAGCGCAGATGGGTGAAAGCAAATGCGCGCGCGCGTTCATGATTACCACTTGATAATGCACCTCCAAGAATTTAGGGACAAGTTGAGGTAACTGCAAGAGCCTCTGCCGAAAAAAAAATATATAGGCAAGATGTATGACCTGCGTATTGCAACCGGGCTTCTAAACTGCTCTTCTATAGACAAGTGACGCCATCGAGCGGAGCGTGCGGGAACTACTGCTATTTTAACATGGCCTCCGAGATTGCATCGGTGGAGTGCCGATGTGTGCTAATTGAGAAATAATTCCTTGTTGTCCAGGCCGGTGATGGGGCCGAACGCATAGAGCATGGGCTCGATATCGACGAGTGCCAAAGTTCTTTTATTTTTCTTTTTATCGCAACGACGGGCTCGAGTAAAGAGGCCAGAAATGCAACAAAGCCGCAATGCGGGCGAATTTCACTGACCCCAGCAGTCTACAACGTTCGTCCCTCAATGAGCTTCGATTCGAGAGTCTTGATGGCGGCGCTGCTTCTGGAAAGAAACGGTCACTGCGCTTCATTAGATTAGAGTACTAGATTAGTATTAGAGTCGCACGGCGATTCTTGACAAGCTCAGCGTCTTGTTTAGTCAAGGAGTGGCGCCCCACTACACTCGGTGGAGTGGAGCAAACGTTTTAGAAGCGCGGATCGTGCGATGAATACGGGGCTAAGAGTTGTAATTTCAATAAATATAGTCGAGATACAATGCTATCTTTTCACTTTCCTACTTTCTGATGTACTTGCGCTGACAGGATCTTATTAGAAGTCCGAATTGTCATGGCTCCGGACGTCGCCTCGTCAATTGTTTCTCGAATTAACCCACTCATTGCTAAACGAGAGATGACCCGCTATGGGAATCTGTGCTGATAACAGTCCCATTTTTTTTTAGTATAACTTCGAGCCATGTTCGGAATCGATCAAATATTAGCGTACCGAAAGTTTACCTTGGCACTGCTTTCTGTTAAAAGCATAAGTTCCATGAACTTGAGCTTCCAATACAAACAGAGGCTGCGAATGTTAAGTTCATGCTCTGCGCTAACATAACAGAAATAGTCCCGACTCTTTTTATTCCGACAGCCATTATAGGAAACTCCAGGCACATTTCTGTCATCGGCGTAGCCGTGAGGGTCCGCATAAAGTCTAAGAGCGATAACACCGTCGCCGCGCGCCCTACGCTGCGAGGCAGCCAATTTTGCGAGGCACCGAGGGAGGGCAGGGAAGAGGGGCAGCGTTCTACTCGGGCTGCAACTGCGTAAGTGGGCGGCTACTCAATGGCGCTTGGCCGTATCTTAAGAGCAATCTGCGTTCGAGGCACAGTCTAGGTGCGTCTACGGCTCGTAGTTTGAAGCGCGCTGTGTGTTCTCGGCGCTCGGTTGGCGTTGAAGCGATGGACAGCACGAAGGTCACTTCGCTCGCTGCTGCTGCCGCGCTTCCTCCCGCCAGCATTTCGATAACGAGTGTTCGCGGTCCTCGAGCGTGATGTGATCATGTTTGCTGTGCGCAATGACACCATGCTTGTTAATTTAGTTATCAAGCTAGTGTTTACATGTTGATACGACCGATAAATGTGCTATCCTGACTTCTTATGGCTGTCTGTTAATTTGCTATCGCAATCGATGCTTCGTTTTTCTGGCGAAAGTACGACTTTTTTGCCAGATTTCGCGTACTGTAAAAATTAGAAGGTGTTTTAATTCGTTACGCGTTCGATCTTTTATTGTTGCCGAAGCTAAAGTAGTTTCACTTCCATAGGAAACGGTCTCAGCTAAGGCCATTCGCGACTCCCTAACCTGTTTCAGCGTGGAAACTAAATGATGGAAATAAACAGAATAATATGCTGAAGAGCTCCAAACCTTGCACGTGTTCCTTTATGTCCTCGTTTGTACCATGTGCGTACGAGGAGGATCGTGAAGATCATAATTTAAGTCTACTCTAGTAATTGTTTTAACGAGTCTAGTAACGCTACTCGAGATGACTGTATTACGCTTTTGCACAGGCGCAGATATTTCTTCAAGCTCGCTGTGGGCGATAACGGTATTCGAGTAAAGAATAATTGCACCGTACACACTGCATGCTGAAAGTTTTCACATTCGGGACAATGCAATAATAATGAGTGTATTTCGCTTCATTGGCTACAAATCGAAATATGGAGGCCGAAGTCGGTGCACTTTCTAACACTGTACGATCGTCGCTTCCCCTATAAGAACATGTATACAAAAATGAAGAATGACAAATGACTACTTCACACAGGTGTCACCTGATGTGATTTCAAAATTACAGCTGAAGGCACTGCAGCATACCGACCGAGTGAAATACAAAATAAATAATTACATCTCGAAATTATGAAACAAACAAGACGACATAGCAAGAGAAGGAATTAAACTATCGGCAAACCACCTTGTAAACTAAAGTCTCAACTCCCAGATAGCGCACACACTCAAATGAAGGTGGAGTATGGCAACTGCATGAGAGCTTTGGTACTACCTACTTGATCTATGTTTAATGGGGGAGGTAATGTAAAGGACAGCTTTACGATGCCACAGTATTTCTGCCTTTATGTTTCAAATTAAGAGGTATATATGTCGAATTTGTATGCTGAAGCGATAGAATAGAGCACTTTAGCTTTTAGCACTTTTTCCTTGTCCACCATCTCCTACATACGGTGCCTAAGAAATCTTCAAGAAGATGCATTCAGGGAAAATGTTGCAGTTATCAGCTCCTTGCGAAAATCTGGTGGTGGTGCTCGCTGTGTTAATAGCGCCACACTATAGTCCATGTTATAGCACCTCATATTTACTCCGGTTTATGCTGCACGTTTGGCAGGTTAGCTGGCAGACACGGTGGAGCATGCATTAAACTTATTCGTCGGCTTGATTCTCCTCCTAGTGTCTGTCTGCGGCCCCTTAGCAGCGCAAGTTAAACCATACACTCACGCCATACCAACGAGCCTCCCCTCTAATGACAGTTTAAGCTCATGGAATTGGTCGTTTCGTTACGTGCTGCAAATACAGCGCAGGTAAACTACTTTCCAATCGCACTGGATACATCGCGACCGCGATTTGGCAACCGCACCAAGTTGGTGAGCTCTGAATGCTGTTCAATCAATAACCGCGCGTTTGTTTCTCAGCTTTTCGACGGCCCTTCTCGTGCCTCGCGTAGTACCCACGTGACCTGATGTCCTGCAAACCTGCAGCAGCAGACGGCGGGGGCCACGTGCACGCGAGACCTGGGCGACTCCCTGGTGGACAACATGCGGTTGGCCTCGATGGGTCACGTGCCGGAGGCCCACCGTTGGGTGTCCGAGCAGATAGAGCACGCCGATTGGTTCGTGCTGATGCCGGGAAAGGACCTCGCACTGCTGCCGTACGCGCTCACCTTTCCGTGGCTCAGCGAGGTTGGCACGCTGTTCATGAACCACGGTGGACTCGGAGGCCACGTCGCCTGGGCACTCAGCGCGCTGTTCCTCAGCGGGTAAGCACGTGCAAGCGGTGTATAGCACGGCTGCGTTCGACTCGTGCACTTCTAATTTCGTTCCGCTGAGGTTAGAGCAATATAAGAGGAAAAAAATAGCTGTGGCTTAGCTAAGGTTAAGCCCGGGATGCGAAGCATACTAGCCTTTATTTTAGTTGTTGGACCACTGTTTAGGCCGCAGCACCGGCTGTGCGACCGCAGGCGAGCGCAATAGTTGAGCCCGGCTTGCAGCTGTTGTGACGTCAGTGCCCTAGTGGGGGGAGCGGGAGTTAGGCCGCAGTACCATCTGTGCGACCGCAGGCGAACGCACGAGCTGAGACCCGGCTATGTAGCTACGCGGCCGCAAGCGAGCGCACGAGTTGAGCCTCTGCTTTTGCAGCTGTTATGACGTCATATGGTAGCTACGCGGCCGCACGCGGCGCAGCAAGGAAGAGCGTGGTGGTGCGGCTAGTATGCTTCGCATAAAAGTATTTGCAAATATTCTTGACCTACCAGAATTGAAGAGCACTCGCTTGGAAATCGCAATATGTGTGACACGGCGTTCCGTAATTTGGAACGTTTATTGCGGGTAATATTCCGCTAATACTTCTTGCACTTTCTCGTTTGTCTGTTGAATCTTGTCCGAATATATAATCCCTCGCGCGGTACGTGCGGTCTACGCGATGGCGTCGCTTGTCCAGCGAGGTGCATGCGAAAGAAGTCCGGCTGCATACGCTCCTCAAACACGAGGCGTTTCAGCGGTGGTACTATGGCACGCCGCTGCGTTGCTCCAATCCTGATCACAGTACGTCGGCACTCATCGTTACATGCGTTCTACCAGAAAATTGCTAACTTTTTTAAATACGGATACAAATAACTATGGTACCTAACGGCAACCATGTACTACGCACTTGTAACGTTTACCCGGAAAATTATTGAACACACCTCTACTAAGGAACGTGCATAACCATGGGGAACACCCCACGTGCTTATACAAGTGAAGCTACGCATACGTATGCAAGTATACGTTTACTAGTCGAGCTATAAGTATGTGGGAGAATGTCTAGAAAAAGTGCATGGTTCGAAGTAGACATGCGACACAATATTCCCTTTAAAAGGTAAAGGAATCAGAAGCACTGTATCGGCTATCCTGTGGCTATATTCAGGAAACGCTGTTCCGTATATTATTTTCTCTATGTACCGAAGAGTCAAACAATCATTCCAATACACGGAATTCCCTTATTTATGGGCAATTTTAAAAAAAAAATCTGCTTAAAAATGCCCCTTACCGATTGAACCTAAGTGGAACGAGAATTAAAGTGTACAAAAAGCATTTTTGGGTTGTGGCTTTCCGTGGTCACTGTGTTTAGCACAGGGCAAAGCAGCTGGCTCAAAGAACACACCTTAGGCCGACCTGTCTCGTGTTCTTTGCATTAACCTTTCGTTTCCCTATGTTTAGAAGAGCGAGGCTGCCGCCGTTATACCGTTTTGCATTGACATCATTGTTGATTGCCGGAGTTGCGTTTCTGCGTAGTACTCAAATTCGCTTAGTGTGCCGCGAACGATTCCTTTTGTACCTGCCGTGTTTTTCTTTTTTTATTTCATACAGCAATAAGGTGATTATGTAAGCTAGATGATGCATATTCCGGGAGTAAACAACTCCGATGACGGTTAATACACATGAAAAATGCACACTTCTATGTACTTTTCTTTGTTTGTCCCATTTTTAGTGCCCTGTGCTACAAGAATGCCAATGTACACAGTAAATCTCATGTCATCGTTTTAGCCACCATGCTATTTTCTACCTAATTTTATTTCTGTTTGCCCGCGTATATTGTTACGTATGCTCCAACAGTGTCACCCTCATGCAGCTGTGACACGTCGCCTGTATGCTTCTTGTAGTGTACCTTCGGAGACACTGCGAGATTACGGCTTCGATAATTTTCGGTTCTCTTCTCGCACGCCATAACCTCTATTCGGTGACTAGAAAACACTGATTTATTTTACGTACTTACCTTGTCACGCAAATTATGCACATTTGTAAGAGGCACTGCAAATCCGTCCTTATTAAAAAAGTAAAAAAAAATACTATGCACGATCGCAAACATCCTGTAAGCCCTTTTATTTGAGGGCGCCACCATTTTGCGATCACAGCAGCATCGTTCTTCGGGCGCCATACTGGTATGATCGGATCGCGCTGGATAGTTCACAGCGAACATGCTATTGACCACGAGTTCCGAGCTCTCGCTTTCTTTCTGAGAGGTCTCAATATGTCTTTGAAAGTATAAAACTTGTTTGCGAGTCGTTACCAAATATTGAGCGTCCATAGGGACGCAAAATTGAAAATCGCCGAGCCTAGAGACAATGCCACAGCTCTGGTCGCGATTTAAATAGGCGAGCCAAGCCTGAACATTGTAAATACGTAACGTGACGTGCAACGTGTTATTATTCTAAATCTAGATTTCAACTCTATTAAGATCTCGCTCAGGTGACAGCAACCAGAAGCGTCTCTGTACGCAGTGTGGGGTGGGCCGCACCAACGAACATCCCAGTTCACGCAACTATAGCGAAGCTCTGAGGAAACACATGTTTGGCTAGCTTTCACGCTTCTAAAATTATCGCGGTACGATATTCATACTTTCGTCAATTCTTAAGGTCTCGAGGAGTGCCTGTGCAAGGTCCCCTCGACAACTCTACAAGAGCTGAAAAACGAACAACTACTTTCTGCAACAGCTACATTTTCTGAAGTGACACATCGAGCGATGCGTTGAGTCATGCCAGACAGCTTGCTGCCTAGATTCAGAAGTACGGCAGTACGCATGTGTATTATAGGCACGGGGGCCAGAGGGTATGTAAGGCTTCGATTAAAGATCGAAAAAGCACACACCATCATTTTCTCTGTCGGCGCTTGCTGTTTTCACATTACGTCCCCAGCGAACTTCCGCCAGAGCGTCGGTTGCCAAGCGTGATATTCTCGGAGCACAACTGAACAAAGTATTCTTTATGTGCATTCTTTCGCCCTAGTTGACCGACAGAAATAGGAATACTTTGTTTATATCCCAGTATTACCATGGGTGGTGACGTCATCGTCGTGTGCTCGCTGGAATAAAAATCTTCGGAACATACACGCGACGAAGCTAATGGCGCTAAGTCATTTCTGTTTGTGCTGGCAATCTAGAAGCGATGCTTGTAAGCAATCGCAGCGGTGGAGTCCAGGAAGTCGCAGCTGCTGAATCTGCACTTTACACTGGCTACCAACACTTAATTTCGCATCCGAATACAGTACAGTCGTAGCCCACTGACCTTGTGTCAATGACGGGACACGTTATAATCGCAATAATTCGCAATGACACATTACCGTTCCAAGCTGCCGCTGGGAAAAAACGGCTATCCGCACGTATACCCGCGTGCTGGTTCGGGGCTACGTTCCACCTCGCCGATAGAATGGGCCATACAATCCTCACAGCGAGATTCTTCTGCTACGTAACAGCAAACCAGAAATACAAACGCTATGCAACGGAATTCTATCAGCGTGGTGCTCTAGCACGTATCGCTAAAATAGTGCATTCAGATACATTGCCGCCGGATGGCTTGGCACACAGCCTTACGCAAAATACCGAGTTATGGAACGTTCATCGTTTGCGAAGGGCATATAGTTATCGAAGAATTTGCGATAGACTTCCCTTCTATACTGCATTCGGAAACGATAAATATTTCACAAAACCTCAGGTAACAAAAATATTTTATCTTTTATTCATTATCTCTTAGCGGGTACTCTTCTACTCGCTGTTTACAGTGGCGTCTATCCTCTCGGCCAAGGGTACTTTTCTCACGAAGTAATGCTAAATCTCTACGAGTGACTCGTTGTTATTGTCCCATGGTAGTGATTGGGACGAACACAGTAGCAAAACTGTAAACGGCGAAACTAAGTTTTCGTTGGGTGAACTTGTGCCCTCAAAAGCAAGCTACACTTGAAGCAGTAAAATAGCCGCGAACGCAGTCGACGATCGTTGAAAATCTGATCAGCGGGTCAAGCGCGTCGTCTTTTATGCATCAGTCACCGAAAGTTCCAGAGTAATCGCTGGTGTCCGCGTGTCTTCCAGAAAGTTCTACTCCATTCGCGTCGCGCGTACATGAGATCAGATTAGACAAGTTTCGGCGACAACAGACAGTGCATAGAACCATCGATAACGTTCGAGACACTTGCGATACGTGCAGGCGCGTCCTGCGCTTGGATCGGGGCTTTGCGGGAGCGTTCGGTACATGAACGCACTAGCACCTCCACCAGATGTCACATGATAGTGACTGTGACGAACACAGTGGCAAAACTGTAATAAGTAGCGGAACTAAATTTGTATTGGTCCGGGACTACGTTGGGGTTCTCTTTGCGGTCCAGGCTTGGATCACGGCTTGTCGGGGGTGTCCGCTACATGAACGAAAAGCACCTCCACCAGATGTCACGTGGTGGTGATGAATAAAGAACACAGTAGCAATACTGTGAAAGAGGAAACTAACTTTTATAGGGTGAACCAGTGCCCTCAAAAGCAAGCTACACTTAAAGCACAACGACAGTGGGGAACACAGTCACTATCAAATACTGATACTATTCGAGAAACTTCCGATGCACGCAGACGCGTCGTGCGCTGTGCGACAACACTTGTTAGGAGGTGAAACGTGGTTACCCGACAAAGTTAAACAAGTACACGTGTCACTATGGTCTCACATGGGAGTCGATGGAAACTTAAAACACAGCTTTCACCTCTGCCTGCTTGGTTGCTTCTTGCTGTAATGAAATAAGTTGAAAAGCAAAGCAACATGATGCTGCCATTATATCCAAATAAGGTTTAGGCAGAGTGCATTAAGCCTCGTTATGTTTAGTCAAGAAACCTGGCTTTTCTTCCAACCTGTACAAGATCATCGGAACAATATCCCCGAAAGCAATTGACCCAAGATAACGGTGATAATGAGAACTATCATGATGTGATATCAAGAAGCCGTAAATTTTGAGAAAGTAGACCAAGTGCTGGGTGCATACTTCCCGCTCGTCCTAGTTCTAGATCAAGTTTGTTCGAAATTCAAGGTCCAACAACGAGCCCAAATTCTGACGTCACCGTAAATGCTCTAAATTTGCGTGGCAAGCTCCAGCGCACTTCGTATGCGAAGTGTAACGTATGTTCTTGTACTAGATAGGGGAAACATAGGGAGCTGGCACTTCTTTGCTGAGGTAGAGGGGGGCCATCAAAAATAGTGATAGTTCGCGTTCACGTACCATCCAATAACCAGGTGAAAGGTCGCATTTAATCTTCGTGTGCCTCACCACAGAGCACGTTTCGAGTCGTAACGCCAACACCACCTAACACGCATAATATACAGATGCTCCTGGCCACACACAATAATGCCGCCCTTGAATTTATTGGCATTCCGCTGTACAAATATTTCAGAGGCCAAGGCAAGAGGAATAATCATTAACAAACTCACCCGAAATTCTTGCGGAGTCCCTCCAGTGGTGTGCGTTGTCAGCAAACAAGCCTGAACACAGAACGAAGCATTGCCGTTACGGGGCGCCACGTGCAATACGATGTGCCTATTTAAATTTAGGCACGCTGTGCAGAACAGTGCATCAGTTATCCGTACTTGTTTGTTTACATACGGTTGCCTGTTCTGGTCAAGAGAGCGTGTTTCAGAGCGGGAGATCAGAGCTCAGAAACCCCGTGTTCTAAGAGGACAATGAAGTCGATGCAGCCCTTAATGAATTCGAGCATTTCCATTAGGATGCGGCGATCAAGCTTAAAATCAATACGCCTCTACCGCTGTCACGCGAAGGTCACGCACAGAAGGCGGCAGCTGAACTGTATACAAACAAGATGACAGAGAAGCCCCGCCGACTTGATATGCTTTCATCACTTGATAGCGATCGGAAGTAATCCAAATTCAGTTGTTAGTATGGAAAGCTACTGTGGCAACTATTGGGGAACATTCGTTACCACTTGCTGACATCTGAAGCGTGTTATTTTATTCTTCTGCGTAGCTACGCCAGATCTCGGGACGCTGTCCAGGCCATCATTCGGGTCATCGAAAGTGCCAACAAAGCCAGCCGCCCGAGCGACGTTGGTGGTCCCGACAGGATCGTCCAAATCTTGCGCACGCTGGCCTTGGACGTGTCGTACGACGCGTACCGCGCTGCCGGCGCGGTTGAGGGCGACGAGCACCTCGAAGGATTTGAGGGCTACGGCGCTGCCGCGATGTTCTTCATCGCATCGTGTTACGCTCTGTGTCGGGGAAGCGACACCGTGCTGCCCTTCGCCGGCGCCGAGTGTGACGAGACATTCCGCAACGTTGAGGGCTTCGGCAACGCTTTTGGATGCGAACTGGGCAGTGCGATGAATCCCTCCAACAAGACGGCGCTTATGTGAAGTTTGTGCGTGCGCCTAAAAGACGCGTCTTCCGGTTTGGTTAGTGGGTGGCACAAATGTTTTGCTGATTTTCTATTTAATTCTACGCTCTTGATGCCAGAATTGCTCATTACCTAACTATTTTTTTTGCTGTATTTAAGTATGGCTAATGCATCCAGGCTTGAATGTCCTGAAAGACTTGAGGTAGCTACGCAGAAAGCACGAGGAGATGTAAAATTTTATTTTTCCAATGTTCCTTGCACATTGTTTTTGCGTAGTTCACTGATTGAACACGCTATACATTCTGCTGCAGTTCTCGTATAGCACCTCGAACTCGTCATAGTAGCTTGTGTGCCTTATTCAAAACTTAAAAGACACAGTTTGAATGAAATAGAAGATAAAATTGGCACGCAGAGCTGCTTCTGAGTAATTGTGCTTATTATTGGCCCGGAGAAAGCGGTGGGGAGGAGGGGGGGGGGGGGGGAATCGAGGCAGAACTAATCATTGCCTTTCCTATGACTTGTCATTGTTCTCAAACTCAGCTATCGTGTAATATTTTAATCTCGAATTACACCTAACACCACTAAGTTTCATCGGACATCTGGACCGCAGTGAGCCTTTCCGAAATAATTCATGGTGGCAACGCCGTGATTGACGTTTCGACTGCGTTTAATTGCTGCATGTGTGACTTTTTCTCAGGCAAATTCATATTGTTTTTGAAGTATTGTGTACGGAGTGTAAAAAAAATGCCGTTCATAAAAATGTGGGCCACATTGATTGAAAGGCTGCTCTAGTAATGTGAGTTATAATTGGTGATTCTGTGCCGAAAGTGGCGATAAATGAGGCGATAACCAAAGTGCAGGGAATCCGACAGTGAAGCTTCTTCGCAAGGAAAAGTATCGAATGCCCAGGTGCATAAAGATGGAAAGATCAGATCGCCGTATACTGAAAGTGACGCAGCAATCGAACCCCTTCGCGGGGATGCCGACAGGGGCCGCGCCGTCACCGACGGGGATGAGCCCATTAGCGCAACACTGCACGGGCCGGCGTTTACACGCATGATGGCCAAACCCTAGGGAATGCGGCTCTTTCGTACACTCTTAGGCAAAGTATACCCTTTGGCTTGCCCCTTCTGCCACACAACAATAATCGTTATCTGCCTTGATGCGTTTCCTTTCTTTAACGCTGCGAGCCCGGAACTTTTCAGTAACGAACGGCACGCGCGTTATCAGAAGGGGCACTCGAAAGGGTGTGAACTGTTCTATGCTGATAACGCGCGTGCCATTCGTTACTGGAAACTACCGGAGTCGCAGAGTTAAAGAAAGGAAACGCATCAAGGCAGATAACGATTATTGTTGTGTGGCAGAAGCGGCAAGCCAAAGGTTGTAACTTTGCCTAAGAGTGTACCAGGAAATAACCATGGCTTATGAAGTTTGACGTCACCAGGAGGCAATCGCAAAAGCTCCGGCGGTGCCGCTGCTCATCGGTGCGCGCTGGAGACGGCGCAGCGATTTCGATAGCTTACCGCCGGCTTTTGGGGTGCGTGTGGGTTCGAGCGTGTCGCAGGTGTAAAGACCCGTGACGTGGAACTATGAATGAAGGGAGCCTGAGTTTAAAAGGCGATGCGCAATAAACTGAGGCTTACGGGTGAAGAATTTGAAACGTTATTACTTTGGCGTTTTCACAGCTTCGACTCTGATGCGTGAAGCGTTGCAGGAACATTACGCGCGCACACAGGAGGCAACCTTAATGGAAGTTGCGCGGAAGTTCCAGCTGGTTTAATGACTTTTGACATGCGGTGAAAGTAGCGCCGACTGAAAGAGTTTTCTAGCGAAGAAAACCAGAACGCGAACTGCCAACATCAGGAGCGCTACCCATGGTCGGTAGAAAGTTAGGCAAGCGCTCAAGTGTGGAGGATCCGTACGAAGGACGAAAGGACGCATTTAGTTTTGACGGTCTAGCAAATAAAATTTCACTCTTAAGTACTGTGCTGTTGTTCCTGGTGGAGAGACGACCCCATCGGCGAACAATTCGTGCCGTTTTCTTTGTACGCACATGAGGGCTAACGTATAGCGTTTTATGAACGCGATGTTTGTAATTAATTGCTTCCATAAGTGTGATGTGTGGTGTTTGTCTTAATAATGTCTATAAAAACGTAAGCTTGAGCCCGCTGAGAATCCGGAGACGTACAATGCATATATTACAGTCAATTCTACCAGAGTGGTGAGGGATTCGAAAAAGCCGCCGCAAAGCTATGTTCTAAGTAATTTTCTTTTCCGGTTCGCCAGAGGCAGACTTACAAAACGGATCAGATCACCCACTCATTCCACGTACCGACCACGGCGTAGCCTCGCATCACCGAAGGCATACCACGCATTAGAGTTCTAAAAACAAACTGATCGCAGCGCGACCCACTGGCGTCGCGTTACACCACACTCCATCCGCGAATTGAACACATTCTGACCCGTCGTTCCATAGCATACAAATGTAAAGCAAGGCCGCATACTGTGGTAAAGACTGTTCTAGAAACTCATTGCTTTGCTGGCTAGTGAAGTGCAACAATTGACCCACTTAGTCGCGTTCTCGTGAACAGATGGCACATGGACTGCACGGGCGAAACGAAGGGATGGTTCGCTAGCAGACCACGTGCAGCACGCGCCACCTTTGCGGTGTTCCACGCATGCGCTTATTGTTCGCCGCTTCCGTGAACTGGCGCTGCGATCAGCCAAGTGCTCGCGTGTTCCCTCTAACAGTGAACCGACCTGCGCCTCTGAGTTCTTGATCCAGTTTCTCTTTCTCTCTCACTCGTTCCCCCAGGCGTGTGCGATAAAGAAAAGGGGCACCGAATGTGCGGTTTGTTGAGAACACCGCCACGCCATGCACGTTCAATATGCAGTCTCATATATATATATATATATATATATATATATATATATATATATATATATATATATATATATATATATATATATATATAAATATATATATACATATATAAACTTTTGTCAATTTGCTTAGACGGCAAGTACAACCCCATATTTTCCGTCTGTGCACTTAAGCGTACTAGAGAGGAAAGCACGATCTGGGCTGTCCAATCAGACTTTCAGACCTATGTAAAATTATTTCTAGTTTGAAAAGTTTTGCAACGTCCCCTCCTCATCCCTCGCTACCACTGCAGTGCAGCAGTGCCATAGTACGTCCACATTAGACAATAAGCCCAAAAGACAAACTCCAGATGTAAAGCAGAATCTCAGATGTGAAATAACTATGTATGTGTCAACCCTTGCGCATAAACACCTTCTTGCGAATGCATGCCAAATATTGCGTATTGTTACCGCGTAAGTATAAAACCACACTTTCGTCCTTTCATAACTATGTCTTATTCGTAGCTAAAAAACTCACCAAGCCACCTCTTTTACGCTTGATCACAAACTCGTGCATTGAAGCAGGCCGTCTGCCCTTCGTCCGCTTCTATCACAGCGTCAACAGATGCGGTGTACTTCCTATTTCTTGCAGCTGAACGTAGCTGCCTGCCTCATCATTATTACGCTTCTCCCTCCTTGCGGCGTAGCCGGCTTGCGAGTGAAACTCGCAGCCCAACTTTCTTTTACGACCTTGGCACCTCGTTAGGGCACATCCACGTTCCATCCATCTTGCACACCAGAACCACCTTAGCGCTCGCCACGGAAGGACCCACCATAGCCATCATCGCTTCGTGGGAAAAAAACGCGCCCACTTCCTCTCTCAGTGCCTTGCTCAGGTGCACGTCGGCAGAGGTGAGGATAAGTTCGCTTCGTGCGAGGCCACGGTGAACGCCGGCTAATGAACCGCGCCCCCGCAGGGCAAACCCTCATTGGCGTTACCGCGGAGCGAAAGGCCTCACTGCCGCACGGCTCCCAGCGCATTGATAAGTTTAGGACACACACTCGCAGCGTCTCCTCTCTTTAGAGGATGCCGCTGTGATAGCTGTTTCATATAGCACATGCCTCTAGGCCCTTGTGTTTCAAGGGCTCTGGCGAGGTAGTGGTGCTCCAGTTAATTTCGCCATCTAATATATTTTCTGTATTGCATCACTCTTTCACGGTGGATTTTATTGCACATTGAACACGTCATTTGTCATCGACATAATCTTATTACAGATAGATTTTACGCACTCTAGAGCGACTATATTTAAGGCCCCTATACAGCCACTTTACATGAACCCCATAGAACTCATAACTACATTGCGAACTCATCACCACTGCGTTGGCGCTCTTTGGCCACACTTGGCCCTTGCGCCAATAAACACTACATATCATCATCATAAGTTTAGGAAGACACATCGGCGGTCGCTGGGGTCTTTCCTTTTTTTTCTTTTTTGCTGTCGGCTGTAGTTCCCGCCTTGTACTATTGCCCCGGGGTGGTTACATTCTACCTACTTGGAACATTGCCGATTGGCAGCCATGGGACCAGCAGCCATGAGAACGCCTTCCCGCAGGATTCACTCCCAATTTTTTTGGCAGACTCTCTGTTTCTCGTGGCATGTCCTTCAGAGAATATCGGGTGTTTACCGTAACCAATTTTCTTCTGCTGACAACGACGTTGCACGTTCAATTCGTGGCGGCCACATTCGTATGGCGGCAAAACGCAAAAAGGCCCTGCCGCAGCAGCCGCCATTCGATGGGGAAAAATTTTTTAAAAATGCCCGTGCACAGTTCAATGGGTGCACGTCATAGAACCCTCAGATGGTCGAAAATATTGAGGAAGCCCCCACTAAACTGTTCCTCATAATCATATCCTGGTTTTGGCGCGTCTTACGTGCCAAAAACGCAAACCATAAATGCAACAAAAGGCAATGGTGTAGTTATGTTTCGGTGCTCATTAAATAATCCGAGGGAACCATTAAAAATCGGACCACTTCGCTTCGGCGTATCTCATATCTTCGCTGTTGCTTTGGAACATTAAACCCTACAATTCAATCAACCCCTTCAGCCATTTTACCCGTCCAAATATTAACGTGATGTATCCTGCTTCTCTCTATTTGTCATTCGAAACAATCGTTATCAGGCGTATTCACTAGAGCATTGCACGGGCCCGAGCAATCCGAAGCGGTTTTCGCCGAGCCCCGGCCGGACTCGGTCCCGCTCATTAAAGGGCCTAAGTCGTGCCTTCGAGCTTTAAGGAAGAAGTGCGCCCTGCAGAGCTCCGCAGCCAGATCGCCAATGCTACTGAAGTGGGGCTCGGGCTAGACGCTGTTCCTGGTGTGACTGGCTAAGCCTACGCTGTTGCGTCTTCTTGTCCGCGCCCATCGTGCCGTCCACAGCCATGTCGGACTTCTTTGCCATAGAGCACACAAATTACGCATTGCATGGCCCAAGGCATCGGGTGCCAAGCTGAAGTGACACGTGCAAAGTGCTGGCTCTCAGTATACCTTGGCGATGAAAGTGGAAAAATAGAAGAAGCTCCAATTTCTTTCTTTTCCAGAAAAAAACTATTTTTTTTTCCACGAAAGGAAAACTAAATGATGTAAGACATCGCTCTTCAATATATCTCCCTATCACCTTCTTTGCAATTGCACCATTACAATTTTCGAAACAAGTATTTTTAGCTCTAACCCAAGGGGTGTTCTTTCTCTTTGTGCATTCATTTTATGCTATGTGCTCCTGCATTCGCTCATATATGTGTACATATATATATATGCTAAATTACCTCATAGGACCAAATCATACGATCATGCACTGCAGCTGATGAACTCCAGGAAGGCGGGGCTGACACATACGGTAAAATCTGTAAATAATTTTTTCCTTTATTTTATTGCTTACAGGTCAGGCCTGGTAATGCACATGCGGGCCATGGCTAAGCTTATTAATGAACACCTGGGCCAGGCTTGGGCCGGAAAATCAGTTTCATGCAGTACTCTAGTATGCACTGTATTCAAACTCCACTGAAGTCAACACGTCACGCTCCACTAATTATCCTCTAATATTTTCTATCCACCTCACGGATTACCGTCATTTTATACCTCTCGGCAACGTTCTTTCTGAAAAGTCCGCGCTTTGGAATGCGCATTTTAAGCTGACCGTACAGTTTTGTAATTTCCCGTTGGTCACGCAGCAAATGTTTTTTTCACGCACGTAGGAATTTGTAGCTTCCTGTGTAGTACCGCTCACTGTTTGGAGGCAGCTGCCTAGCACGACATCCGTGCTGCGTTAGACAATATGTCTGAAAAGGACGTCATGACAAAAAACCGGTGGGTATACTACGCGCTCGCATCCGAACAAGCACTGCCTACAAGTTACTGAGCACCTTATTCCAGCAGTTTGTATCGAGAGGAGTCGAATCCAATTCGACTTGGAACGTGCAGTGATCGTGCATCTATTTGTTCTCTTTGTCTTACAAAAAAGGCTTATCCGGAGTGTTTTCTGAACGTCTAACCTAAGGAACGCCTCATTGCGCGTAGCAAAAAGCATTCCGCGATTGTCTATACTTAATATCCGTGAGGACTGGCCGAAACAAAGCTACACATACTGGAATAAGTTGAACGGTGCTTGAACAATGCAGCAGTTCAGGGGCTGATCCTCACCTGCATTTCTACAGAAAACACGAGTGTTTGCTACCCACTGAGTAACAAACGAAGGTATTGGAGTCGCCATTGGAGGTTTCCATTCTGATCAAATACATGGCCGGCGAAGCCAACTACGGAGGTCACCTCCGGAAGAGAATTGAAGAAGGCGTAGCAATCGCTCTCCCTGCATTGAATTGGAAAAGGGGCGGGAAATCGTCCCGGATTGCAAAGCATCGGCAGTACGCGTTGCATCTACTTACAAGCAGAGGGAAGCTCAAGTTCAAGTTGAAATTTATTCAAATGCAAAACATAGGTTCATAAATGTAACATACAGACGAGGGTCCCAATGTAACCGCATCTCTTGCAATATGACGCCGATGAAATGGTGGGTTTTAGTTCCGCGTTATGATTAGGAAAACTGAACGGAAGGTTGAAAGCTTACCTGTGTATTGAGAGTGAGCCTGTCGAAGCAGTGGACGAGTGCATATGACCTTGACCAAGTAATGATGGGGTCCTGCATCAGGGTGGGGATACCTGCACGGGGAAAAAAGGAAGATTCTGATCATGTCCACTTAGCTCACACTCCCAATTTGGGAAGGGTAACTTGTGTACAATCTCCAGCAGAAAATATACGAACGTAACACAAATGGCAGGTTACTGTTTTCATTGGCTAGCCAACCGTTCAGACACTCTGTGGTAGACTCAACAGACTAGCGATGGAACTGACACTAACGCTCCACCTCATGAGTAGTGGATCCAATTCGACGGGGTATCACATTGGTTCTGGTTGCTAAGTCGAATCTCGGCAGAACGGGTGCGGCATTTGGGTTAGCCGAGGCCGTAATCGATGGTATAAATGAATGCAGTATGTCAACAGCTAAGGATATCGCAGAGTTACGAACATAAAAGCGATAATGACGACCATAGTAGAGGGCAGCAATCGGCACAAGCGTATCAAACAATTTTAGATCATAATCTTTTAGGATAACGAAGAGTAAGTGAGCCTTGGCAGATAGTGTAGTTTGTTCAAATTCATTTTTTTATAGTTTCATGTTGTTCTTTTAAGTCGATCGTTACATTCTTAAATATTTTTTTAACGTTATAAAGCCCAATGTATCATTTCTGATACGCGGATAGCAACGCCTTAAAATTGAATTAAGGCCCTGGAATCCCAATCTACAACTCGTAGTAGCTTTTTTGATGAGCTGACGGGAGTTTTCAGTTATGGCTAGCTCTGCAAATAAATTGCTAATTAATTAATGACCGTACTTATTGGTTTTCATTCAATTATCATTCCACTGTTTGTTTCGTAACAGTGCACTCCCCATGGCTAGGAATAACCGGATGTTCTTGTAGGTAAAATCCGCAAGCAGCTTGACAGAACACCAGTAAAACGGGGAAGTCTCATCTGGACAGCGATCAGGCGCGCATTACTAGTTCATCTTCCTTTTCCACACTTAACCGTGCCGGTAATACCCAGTGCAATGAACAATGTGTTCGAAGTTTCTTTGAAGTGAAAATATTTTCTGACTTTGGTGTGGTTAACACAGACATGTTGTCATACAACTTGGTTTAATTCTTCACTTATAGGTACTCCCAGAAAGGGCTTCTGTCTAAACAGTATTCTGAACTAAAGATATAATTACTGCTCTGGGACTTCGCCGACAAAGCTGCTCGAAAAGCACACGGCGTAATTAGTTTATTTTATATACCTTTATCAAGCACTGACGTCGCCCACAACTTAGGAAAGTTGGCGCATAATTTGACATTATGGAAGGGAGCACACACCTCACTTTACCCACTAATCATGGCAGTCACTCGACCGTTTTACGCCACCGCGCCTGTTACTTGGAGCGGATTGCACGGACATTTAATGACAAAAATAATAACGAATTTAACAATGCATTCTTAAATGTTTCATAAAGACGCCTAGTCCGTGCAAGAACGTGTTCTTAAATTCGTTATTATTTGATTATTAAATGTTCGTGCAAGCGAACCCTAGTCTTTCCGCACGTAAAGTAACAGTCGTTTCTGTTTACGCCTTGGTGTTGCGCTCATTTTTTATTGGAAGGAACGATAGCACCTAACAGAACGCTTTTGGTGGCGAAGAGACGGCAGCACACCTTCTGTATTGCTTGCCCTTCCCTTGAACTTCAAAGGTTTGTGCTGCGCAGCGCTTTTAACCACCTAAACGGAAGACCCTTCTTGTTGGACAAGATTCTGAGACAACGCCTTCGCATGTTACCGTTGTCGAAGGCCACAGAAACGCAGCTTCGATTCCTGAACGCAATTTGATTCAGCGACCGTCGGTAATACAGCGCTTAAATGGTCTATTCGTTGCTGACATTAGCTCTGATCTTTCTTTCCTTGAATCTTTTCCTGCCTCTTCCCCTCCCCCAAATTCAGGGTAGCAAACTGTGCTCAGTCTTGGCTAGTACTTTCGTGCCTTTCATTTCTCAATCTCTCAGTACTGATACTACTGCAACTATGGTCACCCAATGGTACAGCAGGATAGCAGATATGGAGATAGAGATGAAGCAAAACAATGAGGGTAGCATAATTACTATCAAGTTAAGGCGAGCGTGGTAGGTGGAACATTTGAACAATAGCGCGTGATAAGGTTCTTTCAGATGTGAGAAGCGGTGCATTATGCGGGTGTTTTTCTACATTTCTTTTGTTGTCGGACTTCTGTCCAAAGACGAATCGAATGTGACACATCCAGCTGGCAGGTGAACGCGCTAATATGCTGCGAAAAATTACCTGGAGTGATGGGAAGAGAAAATTAGCCTCAAAAGATGATTTGCTATAAGTTACAGCTGAAATACATGGACATAACTTGGGATATCTGTGGCGCAGGTCACACAGAAGGTTTGAGGTCGAAAAATAAGTTTAAGGCGATGTATCCATTCCTTCTTACTTTCCATTCGTCAGGAACATTTCGCTCTTGCCATGAGGAGTTGTAAAGACTCAACAAGTATATCCGCGCGGATTCTCCGATATAACACAAGGCTCGGTGTGACATACCATCTGGACCTGGAGATGATGAGCGCATGCAGAGAGCCAGTGTCGCCTGGAGCTCTTCCATTGTAAAAGGAGCGTCCATGCGGCAATCACGAGAATGGGGTACGTCATCTGGGGCTGGAGGATCTTGACGAGTCGCTTGGTCTGCGATCCGCGCCAAAAAATATTGTGCGACATCGATGTCTTGCCGCCCTTGGAAAAGCACGAGCGCCTTGAATGGAAAACGCTGTTCCGGAAAGCAACGCAGACCTTGCACCGTTTTCCAAATGTGAGACAGTGGCTTGCGGGGGTCGAGTGTCTGGCAAAACGTTGCCCAACGTTCCGACGCTAATCTATCCATACGACGCTGAATAGACAAACGTAATGCTCAATAGCCTGGCAAGGAAACAAAAGTTCAGGATCGCCAGTCACTAGATTCACTGAAGGAGTACATTTATCTAGGTTAATTATTCACAGTGGATCCTCATCATAAGAAAATGTACAGAAGAATAAAAATGGGTTGGAGTGCAATCGGCAGTCATTTCCAGATCCTGACTGCGCGCTTACCCCTGTCATTGAAAAGAAAGATGTAGAATCACTGCGTTCTACCGGTGCTAACATGCAGGGCAGAAACTTGGAGACTGACAAAAAAGCTCGAAAACAAGTTAAGGATCGCGCAAAGAGCGATGGAACGAAAAATGTTAGGCGTAACGTTAAGAGATATGAAGAGAGCGGTACGGATCAGCGAGCCAACGGGCATAGCCGATATCCTATTTGGCATTAAAAGAACAAAGAATGGAGCTTGGCAAGCCATGTAGTGCGCAGGTTAGATAACCGGTTCACCATTAGATTTACAGAATGGGTGTCAAGAGAAGGGAGGCGCTGTCGAGGACGGCAGAAAATTGGGTGGGCTGATGAAATTAGGAAATTCGCTGGCGCAAGTAGGAATCAGTTGGCTCAGGACAGGGGTCATTGGAGATTGCAAGGAGAGGCCTTCGTCCTGCAGTGGTCTATAAAAACAGGCTTCTGATGATGATGATGATGATGATGATGATGATGAATGTCACATAAGAAAAGCTTTAAAACTTATCCTGCGCTTTTCTTCTCATCCTCCCGCCATCACCTCCTCTTCTTTCCTCCTCGCGCCTGTTCCTTCTCGCAGCCTTTCACATTTTTATCTTTCGCTGCGCTCGTTCTCTCGGTTACGCCACCGCCGATGACTCCGACACTGACGCTGGCCACAGGAATGGGCGCCTAAGAACTCCGCTCTAAAACGTCGACAGTCATCATGATATTGGTTCTGCGCTTTTATTTATGCTTACGCTACGTATTTATCGGTCCGTGCAGGTTATCTTCCTGACACCATGTTGTATCGCTGCATGCCACTGGGACCACGCCTCCAAGGTCTCGTCCATGAATGATCACGCAGGCGACGGCCAGTTCCAGAAGGCAGACAAAAGCGCCCCCGACGATCATTCCAAGCCGTTTGTCTAAGCCCCGTGATGTCGTCACCCCGCGGCTCCCATAAGCGCAGGTACAGCAGATAAAACAGTTGACTTCAGCTGACGCGTGATCAGACAGCTCAAGCCGTTAAATGCGTCTTCATATTGCAATATAGCGCGCTAGCGTTGGCGGAGAAAGGTACAACAACCACCGTGATGTATTCTATAGGGTATAGAAAAGAGGCTATAACCACCAATTTCAGTCATTGAATCAAGATCTTAAAGGCCGACTGGAATCGGGGAAATTATGATTTAGTACAGAGCCTCCTAGTTGTTTCATCGCAAACGTAATGCAGTCGGCAACGACGCCAGAATTTGACTTCTCGCACATTTTCTTCTACGGTCCACTATTCGGTTATCTTCCTCAGAAAACGAAAGTGTAATGTAATAAGTTTAAGAAAAAGGTAAAGAATCCCTGAGCAGATATCTCATTAGCTTTAGGACAGCCGTTATTTATGGCAACACTAAGTGATCCCAAGGCTCAACTGTTTGTATTATTCGAATAAGTTTATGCTAGATGCTGCCTGCTGATATGCAATGAATACGCTGATTTATAAACATTAGGCCGCACAGACAAAGTTCGGCGTAGCTCAAATGAACTTTCCATTCGGATAGGGCTATTGACGATCTGGCAATGCTGAATTCAGAATGAAAATTTGAAAACAAAATGTCTGGCCATGAGTAATATGCTATGGCGCTGAACATGAAGATAAGTAAGGCGATACGCTTCCCACTTTAAGAAAAAAAAAGTGATAAAGAAACAAAGTGAATGTTATTGATTGCTACAGTGCTCTCACTGACGAAGCTTGGTGCGCCTTTTACGAGCTAAATTCGAATTAGAGCTGGATAAGGATTCCCAGTTTGCAGACGCTTCGTTCGCGTTTCATTGACCGTCACGAGTGATGACACACGGACAGCGGGCTGTCGCATAAATGCAACGTTAGAACGCTTTGCAAGCAGCCTGTGGGGCAGAAACTTCTGACTTCGCCTGGTTCGGTTGCTTTCACCCTGATGCACAAAGTCACCAGTCTTCTACGACAATCATCTGCAAGTACTGGAGGGAAGCATTTCCTGCAGTAGCATGTATAAGGGGTCTGGGTTGTTGATTCGATGATAGAATCAGGAATCGTGAGCGCTGATGACGAGAAAAACAAGATGAACAAAAGAGTGAAAAGGAAATTTCAGACGTCTCTGCCTTCATGTTCCGCTCTGCGCCAAGAAAGGCAATAATCTGTTCACGAAAAGTAATATACTGATTATTAGTTTGTGCAATGTGGTGCTTGCTTCTGCTGTTAGATGTCAGCTGATAGATATGCCACATAATTCCACACAATGCCATGGCCTTCACGAAATAATGCAGCGTCTCATATTGTATAGTTGAATATAATGTTTTGAGACCCTCAGAATTTCTTGTTCATTATGCAAAAAAGTTGATGTGTGCAGACAGGGTACAAGTCTATATATATATATATATATATATATATATATATATATATATATATATATATATCGATGCGTATTGCTTCTTTTTCTGCGACCTTCTTCTTACGCGCTTGAACGCAATTTACCAAGAGTTGCACTTCAAGAGCAATTATCAGTGCAAAGCGACATCACGTTCCGAGAAAAACAAAACCTTGAAGCATGTTAACTCTTTCACGAAAACTAATAATCCTACAGGGACTTCGAGCGAATGAGTTACCACACGTCGCACCGTTTTCCTGTATCGCCAGAATTTTGATACGCTCGTTTCGCGGTGCTTGTCTAGGGAAATTGGCTCCGCTCTCATGTGCTGCGCAAACTCCGTTGGCCAGGCCACCGAGGGGGGATCGATATTCGGCGTGTTCAGCGGGTCCCGCATGGCACTAAGCGAGCGTGTCCCGATGGATTGCTCGCCCGGAGATTGGATCCGCGAACGTGAGCCTCCACGAGCAGTTTAGGGCATCGGTTCACTGTCTACGTCCTTGTTTCCGCGTGCGATTGCAGTTTCTTCGAATCTTCTTTCCAAATCTCCGGACGCCACTGCGAAGGCACACTGAAGCACGCGCAAAGCAGTAACAACCAGAGCTTGTACTCCCTTGGTTTAAAAAAAAAAGCCGCTGATCCCATATCCCACGGGCTGGCACTTTCGCCTCCGTGATCCCTGTACATTCTTTTTCCCTGAATAGAGAAATGCTTACGTACAGAAGGCTATGAAGGCGAAACAAATCACGCGTAATCTGGCCGCATCCACCATGGTATGGGGTGAGAAACAGCGCACCTGCTGACACGAGTGAAAGAAGTTGGAGCTTTTCTCCTGATGCAAATGAGTATAGCGCTATAGCTGAAGCAATATTATGTGTGATGTCCGGCACCGCCTCCAGCGGCATCGGTGGTAGTTAATGACAGCTGGTCCACGCAAGCAATGCTCTTTCGAGAAGAGGAAAGGTCTAGTCAGCGATGCTTCTCTTGCGAGCCGTCTTCGCTTGTGTATACGAAGGCGGCGCTCTCCACTAGTTAGTTAATCGGACAGGCACGACACCTTCTTCAATCTGTTTCAGGTATATAACCCGGTTTTCCACTTCCTCTTATTGGCAGAGTTCATATTCTTTCAAGTGGGCTTTCGTTTATGGGCAAGCAGGAGAGCCTGGCGTGAACCGGTCATTTTAATGCATGCTAACGGGGCGTGGCTAACTATTATTGTCTGGGTGCAGTACTTATTGCCCCATAATGGGCGCAGTGACACAAAAGGTCGCCTTAGACTGACTACTTTACGAGCCCGCTGTCATCGTCCTCCCGGTAAATCGTGACTCCTTCCAGGATTTTTTAAATGAAATTATTGCGAATCACCCTGGTGTTTTAGCGACGCACGCCGGCGGAGATCAAAAAGATCAGGGGAGTGCGTCCACTTATGTAACAGCTATTGGTGTAAAATAAAGAGATGCGCGGTTATGGAAGGCAGGCTTACGTTTACGAAGCCAACGTGCCGAGCACGCTCTAATCTCTTCGTTCATTTATGTTCCTGCTTTTGTTCGAAACTTATGGAAAGTATTTCCACCCACCTTAAAGGAACAGTACTTTATTTATGGCAGTGAAACATATTTGCATAAATTTTATGAATGCATAATAGGAACGCAGGAGTCATAAACTGCCACAAATGTGTCCAGCAACTGCCATCCGTCAGTGGTTCTTCATTATATTTTGACATCAGCATTGTAAATTCGGGAGGAAAAGTCCAGAAACGACATCAATCTCGCAAATTGATTTTTTTATTTTATTTCGTATACCCTTGGCATGCAGGCTCAAACCAAGCACTACGGTGTAAGCAGGCCTGTTCGACCAATGTACTGCATTTCCGGAATGACACGTTGCAATGTGGAATCACGCTGCAATTTTACACGTTTCATGTTCACGTGAAATTTACATCTCCCGTTTTTCGATGGAGAAACTTCTACGAAACATTTCTCTATCGAAAACAAGGAAATCTTATAGAAATAGTGAAGCTGAAGGTACCTGGAAGTGGACTGTTATCCACGGCTTTCGTGACCAAAGAGAATAGAAGCTCTATTCTATATTCTTTGTGTGTCTCTGAGCGTGTCTGATGGCAAAAGGGAACGAACCGTGGTAACACGGGCCAAATTGCACCGACGCCTTGCCTTCTGGCATGGTACATGCTGTCGACACTAGAGCTCGAGCGACAGCACGCATGCGGCTCCCATCGTATATACTGCCATGTCAAGTTGTCTTAATGAGCTGCGCTGCTCGCCGACTTAATATTCAACTTGTAGCCGTCTATGATACGTTGTCTGCGCCAGCCCATCAGTGTCACTATTTGATTGAGTGACTACGTTAGAGCTGGATCGTTGTTTCATTGCGCATCGCGTTGCTTCGTTTGGTAGGCAGCCTGTATATATACTGGCTTTTCTCGCGCCTGTTTATGACTCGCGAAGAAATGCTTCGCTGCTTAGTGTGGTGGTGGGACCTTATGTTATCTGAAGTGCTTTCTAATGTTTTTGTTCCCACTGACTGAAGCATTGTGTCCCAATCGGCGGTTTTTATCGTGCACAATGATGGCAACAGTGCACGGACACTTTAATATAGCGCAGTAGCTGCAGCCGATGGGCAGCCAATATTGGGAAGCGCTTCCGATAACCTCAATGTCGCAGGAGAAAGCAAGCATTCTCCTATGTCCGTGTCATCAAAATACGCGGGAGAAAGACGGGGACAGTGCGTTAACCGAAAAAAATTCAATGCTCGAAGGACGCGCGAGCCAGCCTTGCCGCAGCCTCTCAGCTAAACAGCGGCGCAGATATTACGGAGCCGTAGAGGTGGCAGGGATCCCCGCATGCCAAACGGTTAGTCGACAAGCAGCCTACATATTTTAAATTAAATTGTGGGGCTTTGCGTGCCAAAACTGCGTTATGATTATGAGGCACGCCATAGTGAGGGACTCCGGATTACTTTGAACCACGTGGAGTTCGTCTACGTTCACCCAAATCTAAGTGCGCGGCTGTTTTTCGCTTTTCGCCCCACAGAAGTGCGGCCGCCGTGGCCGGGATTCAATCGCGCGACCTCGTGCTTAGCAGCCCAACACCATGGCCACTTATAAAACCACGGCGGGTAGCCTACATGGCCAAGGAAGGCAACATGGCGGGTAATCACGTACCATACTCTGCGCATGCGCCTCGGCGCTCCAGCGCCACTTTCGACAGGACGCACCGACCCGGAAAGGGGCGCGCCGATGTATATTTGCACGCGCTTCCGTGGTCCGTATACTTTTGCTCACGGCGGTACGTATGAAGGTTTGCAAACCGCGCGGGGTGAAACTGCTATCGCACGGGTAAGAAATAAAGCAGAAAGTAATTAAACTACTGTGGGTGTGTGATGTTCTGCGGAAACCAATCTTCCAGCGCAATTTCATTCTTAATTTCCGACGCCGTGCTCTTCAGAGAGCACATCAGTGGCGCCACTGATAATCGCTCAAAACTTATTACGGTAAACGGGCATTGTCTTGGAGGTAAATCGATGGAAGAAACTCTAACGGTGGTTGTGGAATGTTCGCGGATCCAATTTTACGGCTCAATTCCATTTTTTGTTTTTACTGATGTCGTGGCCTTTACCTACTGAGGGTACATCGGTGATGCCACTGATATTCGTTGAAAACTATTAGTCCAGGAGATAAACTATGTATAATCTAAAAGGCTCATATCACAAAGGATGCTATGTCTGCAGAGAATTCCATAGTTTGCGAACACCATAAAATCCAGATAATAAATACGCTAATAGTATAACCAGCAATATTTAAGTAGAAATCAAGCATCAGATGCAATATTAGCGCAAGTGTGACAGCTAACACTGTGCTGTTCTTTTGTTGTTGAAAAATACTCGATAAGGATTGAGCCCATGTTTTTTAGAGAATGTATACACGATATAGAATGCTCATAAAGATTTTGTACACCTCGTTTTTTTTCTAAACAGTTGTCTTTTTTGGATATGCAAGTTTTACAAAAGTTATACGAACAAAACTGGTTAGTAAGTCCATCTGTATTAGTCCATAGGCTTACGTAGACCTGCAAATCTTTGTCGGTGAAAGCCCAGTCCGTAGAAATTCGTCGTCAAAAATTCCTGCGCAACGGATCTCATGATGAATATTGACGTTCGTGCAATCAGCGTCGATAGAGTATAGCGACCCACCTCAATGGCACCACCGAAACGCATTGAGTATGAGGCGCGTACTGCAATCTGGCTCTTCTGTCACGCCTCCCTCTGAACATTCTGAGTCATCCAGCGGTGCAGCGGCGAAGTTCGTGCAGTGTCTTAATGTATGATAAGAGAGAGAGAGAGCAAGGACAGAAAAGGCAGGGAGGTCTAAGACTGTCTAAGTATACATGAGGCTTGTTCCATTCCGCGTTGCACCAGCGACATTTTATGTTTTTCTTTTTGTTTTCTTTTCACTTTTCTTTTCACGCCCACACTCTCTGGCACATGCCCAGGGATCCAAGCTGGCGTGAACCCAGTTCATAACAGCGGCACGTGCGCGATGACACATACCACACATACCAAGTGGCCAAATCTGACGTCAAAGAAGCTTCACGAAGGGTGGCAAATACCTCCTGGTATTTGGCTCAGTGACCCAAGTGGGCGTGAAAGAAGTTCACCGAAGTACTGAACACACCCAGTGTCAAATACTGTGTGACCACCGGTTGACCTAACTATTCGTTTCGAACACCGTTCTCTCAGCACAGCACTCAGATGGGCTAACCATTAGACTACGAACTATCCAAGCAACCAAGTTAGCGGAAAAACGCTTAAAAATAGGCAGTCACCTGCAAGTACGTGAAGTAACTCAAAAATATTAATCGCATTGGAAAAGGACGACCGTGACTTGACTCTCTGTAGACTACCGATTGATTTTACAGAAGAATGCGTACAGTAGCTTTGGGAACGTCTAAAGAGAACTTTTGCTGAATTTGCTTGCGAATAAAGAATTTCGCACGGTAATTTCGCACTGTAACTGTACTAAGAATGACTGCCAATAAATCCAAGTGCTCGTGAAGATGTGATTGTCCGCAGAGACTCGGGAGAGAATATTCACCAGTGCTGTGGTAGTCCTAACACCACCCATAATCTTACCTTTGGGATCAGCAAATGTCTACCTATGAAGGAGCGTCTTCCAACATCCTCGGCTCGTGTGGCCCCTCAAATACTGCACACCTACTTTGGTTATACACTTAAAATCCTGAAATGAAGATATTAATAATGAATGCGGTGAAGCCAGGTGAACCTAATAAGTTCACCGGTTTGGTGACGTACGATAAGTTACAAGATTTTATTAGATTTTCTCGTATTCCCCGATTGGCCGGGCGGTAAATCCTCCCGAAATTAGACATAAAGATAACGAAATAAAGATTACACACAAACACGTGTGTGTGTGTGCGTGTGTGTGTGTGCGCGCGCGTGTGTGTGTGTGTGTGTGTGTGTGCGTGTGCGTGCGTGTGCGTGTGCGTGTGCGTGTGTGTGTGTGCGCGCGTGTGTGTGCGCGTGTGTGTGTGCGTGTGTGTGTGCGTCCGTGCGTGTGCGTGCGTGCGTGCGTGTGTGTGTGTGTGTGTGTGTGTGTGTGTGTGTGTGTGTGTGTGTGTGTGTGTGTGTGTGTGTGTGTGTGTGTGTGTGTGTGTGTGTGTGTGTGTGTGTGTGTGTGTGTGTGTGTGTGTGTGTCTAAGACCTGGAAAACATAATATCGAGGAGCAAGAATAAACATATCAGCGACGCCTATTACAGACGAACTCGCGAAAACGCAATGAGATCGCAAAATCATTTCGGACAAAAATAACATATGTACGATACCACGAGCGCTATTATCCTCGCGAATGAATTATCATCATCATCATCAGCCTGGTTACGGCCACTGCAGGGCAAAGGCCACTCCCATACTTCTCCAACTATCCCGGTCATATGCTAATTGTGGCCATGTTGTCCCTGCAACTTCTTAATCTCATCCGTCCACCTAACTTTCTGCAGCCCCCTGCTACGCTTAAATTCTCTTGAAATCCAGTCCGTAACCCTTAATGACCACCGGTTATCTTCCCTCCTGATTACATGCCCTGCCCATGCCCATTTCTTTCTTTTTTATTTCAACTAAGATGTCATTAACTCGCGTTTGTTCCCTCACCGAATCTGCTCTATTATCATCCCTTAACGTTACACCCACCATTCTTCTTTTCATAGCTCGTTGCGTCATCCTCAATTTAAGTAGAACCCTTTCGAAAGCCTCCAGGTTTCTGTCCCGTAAGTGAGTACTGGTAAGACAGAGCTGTTATACACTTTTCTCTTGAGGGATAATGGCAACTTTCTGTTCATGAGCTGAGAATGCCTGCCAAACGCACCCCAGCCCCATTCTTATTGTTCTGATTATTTCAGTCTCATGATCCAGATCCAGAATAACTGCCTGCCCTAAATAGATGTATTCCCCTACCACTTCCTGTGCCTCACTACCTATCGTAAGCTGCTGTTCTCTTCCGAGAATGTTAAACATTACTTTAGTTTCCTGCAGATTAATTTTTGGACCCACCGTTCTGCTTGCCTGTTCAGGTCAGTGATCATACATTGTAAGTGGTCCCCTGAGTTGCTAAGCAAGGCACTATCGTGAGCGAATAGCAAGTTACTAAGGTATTCTCCATCAACATTTATCCCCAATTCTTCCCACTCCAGGTCTCTGAATACCTCCTTTAAACATGCTGTGAATAGCATTGGAGAGATCGTATCTCACTGCCTGACGCCGTTCTTTATTGGGATTTTGTCGCTCTCTTCATCGAAGACTACGGTGGCTGTTGAGCCGCTATAGAAATCTTTCAGTACTTTTGCATACGGCTCATCTACACCCTGCTTCCGTAATGCCTGCCTGATTGCTGAGGTTTCGACTGAAGCAAACGCTGTCTCGTAATCAATGAAAGCTATATATAAGGGTTCGTTATGTTCTGCACATTTCTCTATCCCCTGGGTGATAGTGTGAATATGGTCTATTGTTTACGAAATCCTGCCTGGTCCTTTGGCTGACAGAAGTCTAAGGTGTTGCTGATTCTACTTGCGATTACCTTAGTAAATACTTTGTAGACAACGGACAGTAAGCTGATCGGTCTATAATTTTTTGTCTTTCGTGTGATAATCATGGCACGATAGAGACCCGCATCCCTCGTCTAAAATTGCCTTTATTGGCGAATTTACACAATTATCGCCCGTGAAAGATAGATTGCTTTGATTTTTAACGTTATATTTATACTTTAGCGCTGTTTAAGACTGCTTTTTTTGTTTCATACGACGTTGCGAGCACGTTTTATGCTGCAACGAGAAGTGCCTGTTGTAAGCATTTTTCACCCCGCCTTTATTTTGTCTTGCACGCTGATTCAAAGCCTGCCCACCTGTTCAATGTAAACTTCACAGTAAAACGGCACTTCATATCTTACATGACTATAGTACAAGCGGAAATATTAGTTTGGCCGAGAGGAGTTGCTCCTCTTTATGTGCTTCTTACGCCCTATTTGTTTAGCAGATTCATTACATAATTTCAAATGGCGTTGAATACAAGGCACAGGTGCACCTATTTTCCTGAGCTTAAGTGTGTTACCGCGGTAAATTATTACAGGGATAAGTTGCCAAGCAAATATTCCTAGGGCATTTCACATACAGTGCTTGCCAGGCCACTGCACCAGCGTTTCGTTTGTACAACTCGAGAAGACTGAATTTGATTTTTGTTTGGAATCGTGAAGCTGTGAATACCTGCCAGTGAAGGTTCGTTATATGGGTTATTTTGCCTTCTTCTTCCAGTCGTCTTCATAGCGATGTTGGCCCGCAGCGAAATAATGCGACCCAGGCTCGTAAATAAGATAGTGTGCGTGTTATCAGTAAAATTTCAGATGGTAATGCCCACTTGTAAGTCCAGTGTTTCACGTTTGTATCTTCCTTAACCACGTTTTGCAGTTATGTATTTAAACCAGCTGAAGCCGTTCTCGATATTACTCTAATTCAAGGAAGTCTGAAGAGCTTAACTCAGAGTGCTACCGCCCGATATGCTGAGTTGTGAAATAGACAAGCATTTATGTAATGTGGGATGCATATCAGTTACATTCCAACTAATCGAAAGTCCCGAACTAATAAAAAGCAGGAGATGCGAATCAAGGCAGTTCTTGGAGTTAACAATGCCCCTACATGGCCACGCACGAAAGAAACGATGTGCTTGCAGAAGGAGAGGTTAAAGCGACTGCGCATGTAAAGATTACTCATACTTAGAAAACAAAAAGATAAATATGAAAATAATGGTTCAACAATCGATGGGTACGTTCTAAAAAAAACAAAACTAATGTTTCGAGGGCTGGGCGGAAGGAAATTAGATTAGAGTAGGAGAGAATTGAGGTACAGTGTCCAAAAATTGGGCACATGTGTCGTGTACCAAGGCGAACGATAGAGAGATAGGCTCACGTCATTCGTAGACATCATTGACTACCATCTTTCTTTTTAACTTGAACTTCTTTCCACTTCTTTTGTTTGTCTACCATATACATAGCTTTCGTATTTTTCTTCTCTCTGTATTTCTTGTTAACGTGTCTTTGGTCAATTTCGCAGCCTGTTTAACTTCAGGTCATCAGGCATCATCCTCCCCGACCTGATCCGCCGCTGGCCGTTCTTCTACATGCACACGTAAAAAAAAACATCAATTTGGGATTGCCAAAACCCGAATACAGCTTTCGCTTTACATTATCACTGGCATTTGCTTTGCAGTAGATCTAGAAAAGAACCGCAGTCTGTTTACGACCGTTGCCCCAGGCTATGCCTCACACACATCCCGTGATTAGGGGCTCGGAGACCAAAAAAAGAAAACGAAAATAGAAAGTGAAACCTCTCTTGATTTCCTTGCGTGAATTCAAATTTTTTTTTCTTCGCTGGCACATTGCAGAACAGCCTCTATAGGGCTTCGCAGACGGGAGAAAGGGCCACCGGTAATCACAACTTTGGGTACCGTGAGGCCATTACAGGGGCTGCCATCAGCGCCATTGCCGGCGAGCCGAACTTTCTGCCGTTCTTAGCCCCAGTCTATACCAAATCTTTATTTACCCCTTTCGGGTCTGGCTTGTGGTGCTCACATGCCTCTATGGGTCCTCCTACCACATATATGCAAGAAAAAAAAATACTAGACCTCATGCGGGTAGCTTATTCTGTACTGTGATATATAGAATAATAGACTTATTTCTTAACAACAAACCGAGTTTCAGCGTTGTTACTGAACTATGTTGAGATTACTGATATCTTTGTTTAGGAGAAATATAAGCTAGAGAAGCAGTAAACTTTCTCCGCTCATTTCAAGCTCGTTATTCTTAAAAGGAGTTCATTTATGTGGTATTAGAGCAAATTGTTGTATACTATCCATATTTAACTGCTGAGAACAAAAGGCACATTAATAAACTTTAATTTTTTATAACTTCCACTGCCGTTGATGGTGCGCTCCCAACAAATCTGTCAGAATATGTCCTGCATACGCTGTATGTATAATGTAAACAATCAAGCGGTTTTGCAAATAGCTGGCGTATACATGTATGCTCGTAAGGGCAGGACTTCGCTTACAAACCACAAAAGTTTGTTGCGACTATTACAGCGCATCTTCTTTTTGTGCGTGTGTGGAAAACTGAGTGCTTTGCAAGGAAACCCAAAGCTTAAATTTAACACCAGTTTAGCAAAAAAAAAATACTGTCTACAACATCACTAAAATTGCGTAATACGCGGCTAAGTGGGCCGAGTGCACTTCTTTGAATACAGACAAGTATTCTGTACGAGTTGAAGGTGACAAAACTGAAACGACCACTGATCGCGTTTTCGTCGATTCGAAATGACACTGCTTGTTCATAGCAAGAACGTCTACTCCCTTTTGCGGTAAGAGACAATTAAACATAACCGGCGCGATGCACGGCTTCCAAGTCGCAAGACAGTTTCGATTATGTATGCTTGAAAATTCCGCTTTGTTTTACAAAGCTGACATCCCACTAGAGACCGTCGATTATCGGATAGACAGAGTTTGATGTATGTGTATCGCATCTATACTTTTTTTCAATGCCGAGGCAGTTGCAAGTGTTACTGCACATAAACTTAAGACGTCATTGCTGAAAAAACTGCGCATCGAATTACAAGGAAGAACAATGGATCGTCTACCACTGCAACATCCTCTTCACCAGGAACAGTTTTTGCTTCGTTTCTCGACCCTACTCTATCGCCTTGACCGGCGCGAGCAGTGGATAAGCTACGTGCTTTTCGTGAAGGGTTTCTTGTCCTCACAGCGTCGATATCCACGCGCCTCTGAAAGGTGCTTCCAATTTGCTTAATTGCACTTAAGGCCTAGCAGAAGTTAATCAAAGCCAACGACATGCCCGAAAATGTGTACCGTGCACTTAGGCAGTGATTAGACGTCGAAGATCCGGGCGTCTCCGTTGCATATGTGCCAACAATTTCCCCGCAGGCCTACCTTTGTGTACCTCTGTGTCCCGTGATTCGCGCTGTTTGCTAAAGGACTGTCAAAACATCAACAGGGCAGCTCAACCAACTTCGGGCCGGCGCGGACCATTTTCGCGGCGCGTACTGCCGCCGAAATTGCGACACCTCTGCAATACGATGGCACAAACATTTAAGTGTGTTCCCTCGAGCCACAGGTATATGATAGGGACACACATTTGTGCGCGTAGAAATAAACACATTTCTACAAGCGACATATGTATCGAGTGATTGACAATATATGAGCTCCCCACCGTAGAGGCCGTGCTGGAATACACAAGTAAATATGCACGCTTCCGCAGGTGCGAGATAACGTGGCGGGCACCGGCACAGCGCGGAAAACGGGCTACAATGAGAACACAGGCGCCACTACGAGCACCAGGCAGCCATTGTAAGGCGCTAACAGCGTGCTGGCGAGCAGCGCGGCCAATGGCAGGGCTTACAGCAATGACACGTGTTGCAGACGACGAGGCGAATGCGCACGCGTGGCGCTTTCAGTGACTATGAACTAAGACTAATTTTCAGTGCCTGAGCAATCGAGCCACGCGTCTACGTGCACCTGCTTTTAAAATAGCTCACTGACTGTATGAGGTATAGGTCACATTCATGGTGTCGAATAGTATATAAAAGCAGAAAGCAATTTCAAATCGTGAATAATTATGCAGTCCGCCAATAAAACTTGACGCGACAAGCTTGGAGCTGGAACTCCAGCAGTTTTTTATTTTTCTGTTCGCTTTAACATAGTTTCATGCTATTAAGACTAGAGCCCTATAGACGGCTCGTGGGACGAAAAATCCCATGCCCGGCGTTCTGGCGTCAATGTTCATAGGGATTAGAACCCTCAACCTTTGGTCGGAGTCGAACCCTCTCGGAGAAAAAAATAACGTACAGCGCAAAGGACAAGGACAGCGACGTTGTCCTTTGCGCTGCACGTTATTTTTGATCATGAATTACCAACTAGCCCATGCAACCACCTTAGTCTTCTTGGAAATACGGGCTACCCGGCCATATCTACAAGTTAGATTCCAATTGTCATCGCGAACATTCCCAGTCGAACCCACGACATTTGGTGGGAGTCGAACCCACTGGGAGATATCAGCGAACCAGCCATATCCCCAGTTGGATTCCAATTGACATTGTGAAGGTCACCCGCCGAGGTTGCTCAGTGGCTATGGTGTTGGGCTGCTGAGTACGAGGTCGCAGGATCGAATCACGGCCACAGCGGCCGCATTTCGATGGGGGCGAAATCCGAAAACACCCGTGTACTTAGATTTAGGTGAACGTTAAAGATCCCCAGGTGGTCGAAATTTGAGGAGTCCTCCTCTATGGCGTGCCTCATAATCGGAAAGTGGTTTTGGCACGTAAAACCCCATCATTCAAATTGTGAAGGTCGAAAATCGAACCCCCGACCTTTGGTGGAATCGAACCCGCAACTTGTGGGGTTCATTAAGGCAAAGTTAAGTAAGGCACAGTTAATCAGGGTACAGTTAATAACGGCACTCGTACCCACGATCTTCGAGGGGAGTCAAACCGCCTGCGTTCCAGGACGTCGCCATTCTCGCTCCGCGATCTGGCTCTTGTGTTTTTATCGCTGCAGCCGTGCAAACACGTTGCTGCCTTTAAACGTGATGAATGTGGAACGCGACGGGAAAAAAAGGCAAGTTACGGGCTGAAAATCCAGCAGCGAAGTTGCTGTCCATTCGACTGAGGTATGCGCAAGGTAAGCTTTAGTTTATGATTATTGGTAATAACATTTCAGGGTAGAAATTTGCAACTGCAACGCAGACTGTGTTGATAGCCGACATTTTTGTTGCCGAGCATGGTACCGCCAACATTCACCGTCGCCTCACAATAACGCAGTTGTGCAAGCCTTTTCAACAGTTTTTCTGAGAAAACGAAGTGACGTCATGTGACAATACGCGAACAGCCCGTGCCTTCGGCTCCGATCCTTGGGACATAGGCGGCGTTACTATACTTGTCATTCGAATAGTACGAATGTCTGGTACGTGGACAGACCGTTCAACCGCTTCTTAGCTGTATCGATGCTGCTTTTTTTTTTTGTCTTTGCAGTCACGATTCACCACCACGCTGCGGAAAAAGTGCGGTAAACTCCGGGGCTATATTTTGGACCTTTCGACCTCGTAACTCTGCGCACGTTACAAACCACGGTGCCCTACGTGCCTTCTGGTGGAAATAGCTGCCACGAGATTTGACAGTTTTTGTTTTTTTAGAACTTCACCCGGCATGGAAATGGAGACGTGACCACGCGGGCCCACCCGGCGACCTTTTTCTTGTACAAAGGACGCGGTAGCTCTCTGCTGGATCAACTGAGCTCGATTCGAAGCGTTGTACCCTTTCCTCGTATTGGATGTCCCGCTCTCTGGAATACGCTGGGTGAGGCCTCGTCTCTTCACAAACCTAACGAAGTGTAGTGTCGACGAGCACTATAGATTGGAGCGCGAGCAATCTTTGACCGCTGGTTCCAGCATTCGACTGCTATACTAGTGAAATATGATGCAGGATTATTACATCTATCGCCTCGTGTAAGCGCACTAACCTTCATCCATTCGTCACTATGGGACAGCTTGAAGACTTTCAGCATGGCCAGGGACGAACATGCGACCTGATATTATACTTGAGCCGATCTTATGAACATGAGCCCATTTCACGCTCGAAGAGCAAAGATGCGAAGTTCTGACCTGCTAATTCTACAAATAACATGAAATAAACACAAAGTGCGAACAAATTAGACGCCAGTGTATAGACGACAGCTTTTCTAGCGTTACGTGACTCAACTGGTTTTCTTTTATCTTCATTTTTTGGTAATGAATGTACGACAGCCAGGAATTTCGCCTTGCTGAGTGGCTGTCTCATACCAATGCTTCGTCAGTACAAAACATAAGAAATGCAAACTTGAGGAAAGCCATAGCACAAAGGTGAAGTTTGCAACTAAGGAGCTGGTAGCGAAATTTACTGTGTGGCGTCGAAGTAGAAAGCACAGTTTGCACTTCCACTCATTATTCCTCGTCAGCTTTCAGAATCGCTGGAAGTCTCCAGAACCTGCGCAGAAAAGCTCCACTCCTGGAGTAAATGCAATGTCATATTACGCGCTTCCCAAAACGTTATCAAGCGCTCGATTTCATTTCTCTAGTACAAAGAGTTTACATTTAAAACATTTTTTTTTGTTTCAAGCAGAAAAAGTCCTCGAGGCCTGTGTACTCAAAGGCCCTAATTGTAGCGGGCTTATGGGTACGTTACGAGTTATATTTCTTGATTTGGGAAGAAAGTGAGCGATGAGTTCCACGTCAAAAACGCCTTCTGCCTACATAAAAATAGAAGGCGAGAGAGAGAGGGAGAGAACAAAAATAATGGGTATGTCATACGGCTTTTAGATGGGCAGTGAACACGTCTTCAGTGTTTCGTTTCCCTCGAAGTAAGTATAGTAACTCTTTTAGAAAGGAATCGGTTATTTTAAATATATTCAGTACAATACAATACTACGTTTTTCCTCACCTCAATAGCCAGTATCTCGACGTTTGCAGGCCGCATTCAGAGAGTAAAGTAGACTGAAGCCGAGCATCAAACAGGCACCGCTGAAGTATGAAAAGTTAGAGCCACCCATATTTTTTCATCGCGGCGGCTTCATGGCAGTTGAGCTATGGGCCTTCGTGCGGTTTTTCCTTGAAACGTTTCACGTCAAATAAAAAAGAATAAAGGCGCGCGTGACAGGATGGAAAGATAACTGAGCGTTAGTCTAAAACACAGGAAAACGAGAACGCCACTAAAGCTTTAGATGAAAAACGCTCCGGTCCGTCGCCTCCTCGCGCAAAAGCGGGAGTGCCGCTACCACGTTCAAGGTATGGCGAACGATTTCCTCGAAAGAACCGGAAGTACTTTAAACAGCTAGAGAGCTATCATTCCACTACCTGGGCACCAAGCGATTTCTTGATTTAAAGGCTGGCAGAAACCGAAGTTTAGAAAAATGTGAAAGCTGTTTGAGCAAGAACTTTTGAAATGCACAATCCAAAATAGGTTGCAGTTCCAACTGGAACCGGAAGCCATAATGTGTCTTGCTTTTGCTAAAAGAACGTATTTTTCTTTAATTTTTGACCGTTGCTATAGTGCCGACTGCAATCACGGTAGACGAGCACCAAAACAGCACTGCCTTATTTGTTCTTTGTATAGGACATTAAAATACATCTTCGTTTAGATTTACACCCATTCACTGTACACTTTATTGTGCATGAACTGTCTCTGCAATACATGCGTTCCTTGTTTTCTTACTTTTCATTTTTATTTAATAATTGTTTAGTTTCAGAAAACGACTCTTGCAATTTCTAATGCAGTCAAAATCCTATTTCTTGTTCCTTAACTTTTTAAATATCTTTCTTGTGTGCCTCAGTAATGCTCCGGTATTCTCTAGCAATAAGTTTTCTTTCGGAGAACGGGAGTGCCCATCCCGCTCCTTGAAGACCCTGGCCTATATCGGGCTGCAGATCTTGAATAAGAAATATGCATGCGACAATTTCGCTTTCAGGAACGGTGCGCACCCGATGTGGTAGAATAAATTGTTCAGAAACCATGGACGATAACTGTCGTTGTAGATGAATAGCCGAACGCTTCTAGAAAGCTACTCGCTTTACGAAAGGAGTTATGCGCCTCGTGGAAGTACGTTTGTTGCAGTGAGGGTATTGGAGTATTGGTGATTTCGTTCTATAACTCCGTCAAGAACCGAGCCATCAACCAGCGCATCTGTATTCATAGTGTAGGTGGCTATACACGTACGACGATTCTTCATAGGCGGTTATAGCGACCAGCAGCGCAAGCGCCGGCGCGGACGGTGACTGCCCTCCTCCTCCTCTGTCAGTGCCGGTTCCGTTCCCCCGCGACCGCGAAAGGGAGAGAGCTCCGGGAGAGGAGGAACGCTGTTTTCCCGGAGTGGTCCACAACAGAATATAAGCTTTGTTTTTTTTTTTGCACATCCAAGCTCTCGCGCTACAGTGCATACTTTTCAAAGAGGAAACCACCGCCCAACTCGGCTGTGCGATGACGCGGGCCATTTGCATCCGCGACTTTGTATCTGCGGTCGATGTCAGACCGCTAACGAAGCCCACGAAAATGGGGCGAAAAGAGACATAAAAAACTGCCGACAGACATAAAAAGCTATTCATAAAGCATAAAAAAGAGACATAAAAAAAGCTATTCCCTTTGAAAAAAAAACACCTCAGTAACTTGTTCTTTCCCCTGTTATTCGTGTGTGTTTTCTTTTTTTTTCTTTCTTGTAGTGCAATCGATTTCAACTGTAAACATCGTTAGCGAAAGCCGAGTCTTAGGTTAGTTTCGCCATTTGCATTGTATAGATATAGCTAAAGGCAATACGGTCACGGCTTTATTCAGCAAGCGGTGAAGCGAGCGACCGCATAGAGGGACACAAGTACTCTTTTTTTTATTTGAAATGTACAAATTATCAGGCAAAGGAAAACGAAAAAAGAAATGGACGAAAATACGTTCGGACGCAGATGGAAGCCGAACCCGAAACCTCCGCGTTTCGTGCGCGGTGCTCTGTATACCACCAGGGCCGAGTGTACGGCTCACTAATGCACACGCGGCTATTGTATACAAACAGATAAATGCCATAGAAAGCGTTATGCAGGACGACCGCCGAGATAGGTTGATGGAAGATGAGCGAGAAGACCAACACACGACGGCGGCAGGCAGAGGAGTGCGACTGCTCCGCACAAATGAGGTACGATTGCGGCTGCGAAGACGTCCATTTCTTTGAGCATTCGTGCATCACCTTATATGTAGAAGGGTTGAAATCTGGACCAGTTGGTACATACTTGAACGAAAAAACCAGTAAAAAAACACAAAGGACAAGAGGAGAGGTTCACACCACAACGACTATTACAACGATTACATTATACAACGATTACTTATATGTCACAGACCATGGCAGGGCTGACAAGCACGAAATCTCCTCCCTTCCACTTACAATGCGATTTTTTCTTCTATGTGAAGTGTCTTTATCAATTTGCATTGCCCATCTGAATATAACTGCACATTACCCCAACAGAACGATTAACTTATATGTCACAGACCATGGCAAGGGCTGAGAAGCACGAAATCTCCTCCCTTCCACTTACAATGCAATTTTTTCTTCTATGTGAAGTGTCTTTATCAATTAGCATTGCCCATCTGAATATAAATGTACTTTAAAAACAACCCTCGCCTCTTTCTGACTTTAATCTGCCCTCCTCAATGTTCATTGGCTGTAACATGATCGTTACTAAAGACCGAACCTCTCGGATTCCGTAATTCTTCTCGCTTTCCAGCATTCTTCTCGCCAACCATTGCAGGTATTCGGTGGTCCGAGGACACCTACTGTTGTCCCCTGTTCTTTTGTAATATCGAGTACTACGTGACATCTGCGGTTACCTAATGGATGCCGCTAGCCCACCCGCCAATAACGTCACTAGTGGCGCTGGCTAACAGCTCCGCAGTATTCCTTTAAACGCGAGCTCGCAAATACCCAAGGAAGCTCACGAGGGGACACGGGGCTGCATCGCTCACGTGGAATCAACTGACCATCACGTGGCCCTTGCACTGTTGCAATTGTTTCGATGTAACTACAGTGTGAAGACATTTGCATCCTCGTAATAAGCTCGGACACGATGACATCGGGGGTTCACGGAAACAATTTTTTTTATTTTAAATTAGGAGAGGTCACACAAGTATCAAGTGCTCCTTCTGCCACACTATACAACGGCGAGTTTCTTGACGTATCTGTCCGATAGCGAGTTTGCTTTTAACGCTTCGGCATTGTTCAATATATTTTTTCTCTACGTACCTGTACGTGCAAACAGAGCTTATGTAGGTGTGCAACTTGTGAGAATTAACGTAACTACCTTCCTGTTGCACTTTCGGCTTAATATTGCTGTTGCTAAATATATTTAGAAAAATTATTTAAATTGATTAATTTTACGGGCCGCAACCATGATTCTGAGTGTAGGGCGCGGTGTAATACGGGAACTCGCGAATAGTTGTGACGCGCATCCAATGCATGGTACACGAGCGTGCTTGCGTTTCGCCCCAACAAATCTGCGTGCACTTCGGCCGGGATTTGAACCTGCAACCTGGTGCTCAGCAGCGCTACACAATGGCAGCTGGATAAGCCCCTACCACGGGCTTCTAAATATCTAGCCCTGGATAACCAGTAACTATAATTATTATTTCCATATATGTATACATATAGCAAGTACTTTCGTAAAAACAAAGTGCGATGAAGAAAATTTCACGCACGCTGTGGGCGAGTTGGAATCGTCGCGCAGAAGCGTTCGTTTGCCCCTAGCTGTCCGACTTCATGCCGCGAGGGGCCTGAAGAGGGTGTCACCAGTGAACTGCGTTGTGAGCGCTCCCATTTGACTATCCTGAATTTGGCAATGCGGAGGAGGGAAGGGCGCGAGAAGGGGAGCCATTCCCACCACTTACCGTTGCGCGAGAGCTCGTGCTAGTGGTATTTGCATTAGCAATTCGTATTAGGCGAGGCTTTACACCTCGAGACTAAGCGGCTCATTCATTCTTCTCGGAGAGTACGGAGGAGTAAAAAAGAAAGGCGTCGGCAAGAACTCCGCGTGCCGCGACGTCACCGGATGTTCTGAAGGACGGCGATCATACTCTGTTATTGAACTTTTGTCGTTTCGTTGATGATTGGTTGAAACAATTTATTCAATCGGGAGACCAAAAAAGGTCACTTCTCGGCGTGTTATTGATCACCCAGAAGAACTGCAACGGCGACATGCTTAGGCAGAAGAAAGTTTATTTTGCTCGGTTAGATCGTTTCAGAGGAAGCACCGTACACATTACTTTTGTGACCCCCTTCCCCATCTTTCATCGCCCCCATCCCTCTCCCATGTGTAGGGTAGCAAACCGGTTAAGCTAAACTGGTTAACCTCCCTGCCTTTCCTTCTCCACTTATTCCTTCCTTCCTTCATTCCTTCCGGAGAAAGCATGCCACACCTTTATCACCGCCGCTCGCTGTGTGCACCCGATTATGACGTGGCTCGAGAGCGAGTCTCGAAAAAAGACATGCAAAACACAAAAGGACCTATTGACACAACGGTAACTGTTCATCTTGTCTTTCCGGGACGAGAAGAATGCCCTGCGCAAATGAGCAAAATGCAAATAAGGTAGCGCCGAGTGGCTACAGGTGTAAGGCCACAAGGTTTTACGCGTCTTGGCGCTGTGGAGGGAGACGAACTGCATCCACTGCAATAAAATTGTAGTGTTTGTTGGCTTCTCTTATGGTATGACTATATATATATATATATATATATATATATATATATATATATATATATATATATATATATATATATATATATATATATATATATAAACGAGAAGAAAGGGGGTTAACCGAGGGACCCGATATTTATTAGTCATATAATGAGAAGCCAACAAACACTGACACCAAGTACAACATAGCGGAAATTGCATGTGCTTAATAAATGAAATAAAGTAATGATTAATTAATGGAAATTAAAGTGGATGAAAAAACAACTTGTCGCAGGTGGGAACCGAACCCACAACCTTCGCATGTCGCGTGCGATGCTCTACCAATTGAGCTACCGCGGCGGCGTTTCCCCATCCACTTTCTTGGGTATTTATGTGTACTATAGTAGAACCCTGGGAGTGTTAGCCAGCGCCCCCACTCACAGACCTTGGCGGCGGACGTGGAACGTCTGCGGCAAAAAGACGTTCCACGTCCGCCGCCAAGGTCTGTGAGTGGGGGCGCTGGCTAACACTCCCAGGGTTCTACTATAGTACACATAAATACCCAAGAAAGTGGATGGGGAAACGCCGCCGCGGTAGCTCAATTGGTAGAGCATCGCACGCGACATGCGAAGGTTGTGGGTTCGGTTCCCACCTGCGACAAGTTGTTTTTTCATCCACTTTAATTTCCATTAATTAATCATTACTTTATTTCATTTATTAAGCACATGCAATTTCCGCTATGTTGTACTTGGTGTCAGTGTTTGTTGGCTTCTCATTATATGACTATATATATATATATATATATATATATATATATATATATATATATATATATATATATATATATATATATTGCGTCGCACCACTTTATTAATTGACCTAGAGCAGGCATATTTCGCGCATGACAAGCCGATGAGAACTACGATGCTATACGTGACGGGGGCTGTCGCTTCCGGCCTGACCTACCGGCATATGCGGTTCTAACTGTGCCTGTAAATGATCGTTTCCGGGCGTATTATTTATACGTAACAATATACAAATCCTCAGCTCCCCTTTCATAGTCGCTATAATGTCATAATGAATAGCATTCGCACTGCATTTCCTCTGCTTCTTGGAATGAAAAATCCGCTTGCTGCGCCTCTAACGCTCAGCCGCTGCCACGCTGTCCCTATAGGCAGGAAAACGCGGTACACACAAAATGGGACGCATCATAAACGGGATTGAGGCACCGATCCCCCAAGCTCCCTCCCCGCACCCCTCGCCCCCCCCCCTCCCTCCTCACCGCACTTTAAGGGAAGGAAACTACCTCGCTCACTCGTTGTTGTCGTTTCCGGCTGCACATTTTTCTGTTCGTGTTGCTTCTATTGAAGTGGCGCCCTCCCATTGGCTTTTCGACTCCGTGTTTTTCGGAACGCTGTTGACAGTTTCTTTTTTTTTTCTCCTCTCGTGGTTTGGTTTTATTCTTTTTGTATAAAGAATCCCACGCACGCTAGGCGACGCCCTTAATCGCTTTCCCGCGTGAGACATGATTTTCGGCTTTTCGTGTAACGACGTCACGTCGAAGTTGTGTGTGACGCCAGCTTTAGCGCTTTGCACACGTAGTTTTCAGGTGTGCCTTGTCTCGGCACAGAAATAGGGCCCGCTGGACATTTACCACCGCCACTTTGTAAGGAGCGCTTGCTACGTCTAAGACAAGTTCTACGTCGCCTTATCACAAGTGGACAACAAATGGGAGGGGGAAAAAAAGACAAAATATAGGTAAATAATTAAAGCATTAAAATGAGCGGGGAAGCGATTTGATTTAGACAGTAAGCTTGTTTAAGGAAAGCTCAAGAGAAATACAAACAGTTAAAACTAGTGAATCATTCTTTCCAATCTTTAGTTTCACTCACTCGTCGGGAAAAGGTTGAGTAGAAGCGAAAATAAAAGAAAAGGTAAGCATTCCCTTCTGTTCATGTCATGCGAAGTCCCCAATATGCATACTCTCTGTATTCTTATTTAAAAGTATGGTCGTCCTTAATACAGGGGCTCATAATCGTATGCAAACTTCATTCCGGTACGCATGTGAATAACAGCCATTTTTAAGCAGTGTCAGTCCCGTACGCTTGTCATTTCGGCTTGAAACGAGGGTCCTTACGAATTTCACTAACCGTAGTCAAATCATGATAAAATTCATGCTAGGCAGGACATTGTTATATTCAAAGTTTTATCTTCAGAGAGTGACGGACAAAGTTTTTTTAGTGAATAACACTTTTCTGCTGGTACTATTCTTGAAGGCAAGGAGTCATAGTTCGTTAAACAGCGTAGAAAATTGTTCACAAACAAACAAAATCAAAATAACTTTTAGGTAATGTTACTGTGAATCAGATATGTAGGTAAAGAATTACATGTAAATAATTACATGTAAATGATTACATTCTTTGTTAACATGATTATATAACGGCTACATTGTCTACCTGGTTGCATTCATTGTACTTTAAGTACAATATTCAGTAAGCAATTCCATGTAACTAGCTACATTTATGAAGGAACAGGCTCTAACAGGCGACACAACTTAGAGCGCCTAAAGTTGGCGGGAACTTGTGTTTGCACATGGATGAACACATCTACATAGCTGTCCTTCCCACAATCAGTGGGAACCGTCCTTCCCACAATCAGTGTCCAATCAGGTTGTCCTGCAGCTAAGTCCCATTGCAGGGTAGCCAACCCGACGGATTTCCAGTTAAGATACCCGCCTTCTCTCTTTCTTTCCTACTTTTCCTGAAACTACCCCTTGATCACCCAAATTTTATGGCTGCAAATTTGCACTCCACTATTGCAAATCTGACCTCTGAACTGTTTTTTTTTATAGTAGTTCTATGTCTCGTCCTCTCTTCTGCAAGCGCTTTTAAGTGGCCTTCATAGGCGGTAAGAGCTGCTACTCAATTCCTCTCATAGTGCAATCTATGACTTCTCTGATATTCCCAGGACTAATTAGCTGCTCAAAATGTTTGTTTCGATCAGTTTCATACATATATGGGATTCATATATACCTATTTTTGCTATTGTAACACGCGAACAAGAGAATTTTGTCGAAGACAATTTTCAAAAGCGAGTCTTAGTCAAAATAATGTTTGAAGGACTACAGAGGACACATTAGAAGAGGCAGTCCAGCTCGTTCTATTTACTGCGTTTGTGCAATGTTAATGAAATAGGCAGGAAAGTAACGTTATCGTAACCGATTGCGTTTCAGGAATTCCTCATTTCCTTTTGTGCGGCAGTAATTGTTAACCATAACCAATCACATTCTTTCAAGAAGTACTTGTAATTGCAATAGGTTACTTTTTTCTGCAACGTGTGTGTGAATGCTTCTGGTCTCTGAAGATGGCTTCTCAGATTCAACAAACCAAAGAAAATATTTATCGTTAGTGGAGAAGGGTGACTCGCACTTTTAAGAGAGAATCTGATTATCGGGTCAAGGTGTCAAAATTTAAAGTGTTATGGTATTGCGCCGTTTCCACGGGCAGGGCCAGGCACTCAACCCTAATGTCAATTGCTGATAGTACGGCAGTACTGTGCTTCGAACGTAGCTGCCCATGCGTATGTAAACAACTTATGTGTAAAAGCATATCTCTGAGCATAAATTGATCAAAAACTGTGTTTATACCTAAAAAACTCGAGCTTGACTTTGGGTCTTCACGAAGTCTGAAGTTCAAAGCGCATACGTAAACACATAAATAGATGCGTTCGCAGAAAACGACAGAAAACATTCCATCCTGCCGGAATGTGTATGTACAAGTGCCTCATGGCACTTGTAGATACACAAAATGGCAGCACAAATGTCGTTTCCGAAAGCTGAATCATACAATTCCAACTAATAAAGATTTTCGCTCCATAATTAATTTCTGTCACAACAGAAAGCTTCAGCGAGAAATTTTGAAGTAACCGTTACGCTCTCTCTCAATATTAAAGGAGATGACGTTAACCCATTACCCTTTGTTTTTATGCGGCGTACATTTGGTCTCGAGACTTTCTTTGCATTTCTGTTTAAAGGAAAGCCAGGGCCTTGGCAAGGCGTTCATACGAGTCTCTTGCTTGACCTGCATTCCTTTGCGATCTAATTTGAAGCACGACGACAAAACAATCAATCAATAAATCAATCAAAGTTTATTTCACCAGAAAATTCTGGATAGTCTTCAGGGCTAAAAGCTGCTCTAGGCAGCTTGACTGAGTCCCTGAAGACCCTTACATTGGCAGCATCCGACGTTCACAGCACATATATGCATATTAAATCATAATTATAACATGTGAGCAATACTGTAACAAGTTTACGTAAGGCTCACTTGAAGTTAACATACAGAGTTACAGCAGGGTTCACATCAATTGTTTTATACAGCATAAAATAAACATCATCGTTTAAAGACTTTTGACTGTACAAGGAAAAAAAGAAAAAATGTAAATAAAAATAAAATTCTGTTTATTTAACAGGTTTCACAAACAATAGAGAGTAAAAATAGCACTGATAACAGACATCGCGCAACGATGACAGGACCAAAAAAAAATGCAATAAGTACAGGATGGGCAAAAGCCACGTAAACAAGACACATGCACGCCATTCCAAAGATAACTATGCGATCTCTATTTACAACATTGATGTGAAGAACTGACATAGCTGCCGTTGTCTAGCAGTAGTTAGTTCAGGAAATTCGTTTAGAATAGATGGTAAATTGAAGTGGAGTGCCTGTGAGTTGTAGGTGGTCCGGTAACGAGGAACAGACCATGTTAAGGTATGTCGCGTAAGCCTATTAGGGTAGTTAGGTGTTAGGTTTGATATAGTTACAAGGAATTCTTTATAAGTGTTTGAAAAGAAGAAGGATCGCAAAATCCGAAATTTTTATAAGTGCTGTACCCGTATGATGCCATATTCCTGAAACACCGTTTCAGTTGAAGCCAGGTAGGAAATGTTTGCAACATGGCGAAGAATCTTTTTTTGTAAAAGCAAGATTTTATTTAAGTTCCGTTTAGTTGTGGTAGCCCAGACTAGACTACAGTAGTTAATATAGGATGCGAACAGTGCGTAATACACTTGAAGTTTTACCTTTGAGGGGAGTAAACGTTGACATCGTGATAATGCTCCAGTAGTTGATGACAGTTTCCTACATAGTTCTTCCACATGCGAGTTCCAACTAAGGTGAGCGGAAAACGTAACGCCGAGTATCTTGTGTTCGTTTACTACAGCTATGTTCAGACCTTCATATACAATAGGGCTTAACCGTGTAACTACTTTACTCCTTGCACGAAATATAATAATTTTGGTTTTTAGAGGATTAATCTTTATTTCGTTAAGACTCGACCATGTGGATAGCTTTGAAAGTGTGTTATTACATTGAAGGACTAGATCATTTATGTTTGGCCCAGAAAATAGTATGCTACTGTCATCGGCATATATGATAAATTTTGCTGATTTTTCAATATTTACGAGGTCATTGATATACAGATTGAACAAGAGGGGACCCAGAATGCTCCCTTGTGGCACACCTCTTGAAATAGGACGGAAAGACGATTGGAAACTCTGCAAACATACGTTCTGCTGGCGGTTTTTTAAGTAAGATTTCAACAAGTCCAAAGGTTTCCCACGAATTCCACATGCGAACAACTTGTCCGCAAGAATCTCATGACTGAGAGAATCGAACGCCTTGGAAAAGTCAATAAAAAGGCCTAACGTGTAAAGTCTGTTATCTATGTTGGAAACTATAATTTCTTTCATTGTTAGTAGAGCTGTTTCTGTCGACCTTCCCTTTCGAAAGCCAAATTGCGCATCTGATAAGATATGTTTATTAGAGAAAAAAACAGTTATACGCGTACAGATTATTTTTTCTAAGCCTTTGGAAAAAACTGGCAGATCGGATATTGGCCTGTAGTTTTTCATGGACTGATGATCGCCTCCTTTGTGTATTACAGACACCCTTGCTATCTTCATTTCTTCGGGGAAAGCAGCAGAAGTTAGTGCAAGGTTAAATATATGCTTTAGAACGGGAGAGATACATGCAATGACGTATTTTACTGGCTTTATCTGCACGTCATTTATATCTAAGGCCCTGCTGTTTTTCAGGTTTATGAAGGTTCTGAAAATTTCAGATTCATCGGTTGGAGCTAAAAACAAGCTGTCACTAATGTTGTAGTTCAAAAATTGCGTATGTGACATGTTAGTAGGGCTCTTGTAATCAGGCACGCCAGCATTCACAAAGTATGCATTGAAGTTTTCAGCTAGATTTGTGCCAGTAATATTAATTTAATATTAATAGTAATTTGTGCCAGTAACAAAGAAATGACGGAAGAAAAGAAAAATCCATTTTTTGCTGGTACACCCTTTCGTGCGTCTGCGTGCGCTTTCCGAGGAGGACTGTAAGCGCCACTCGCGTACCAAGCGGAAGGCCAGTGCGGGCAAAAGAAGCAGGCGCTGCTTTATGCTTGCGCCTTGTATTTTAGCTCTAGCCGGGGGAAGTAAGAGGGACGTGGTGTCCCGCGGGATCTCACTGCCACCGCTACAACGCCGCGTTGTGTCGGTCGGGAAAAGCGGGAGCGCCGCTCCCCGTCCGGCACCGCTTTGCTCGCATCGGGAACCCTATTGGGGACGTGGCGCCATCTGGGGAGCGAATTGGGAGCATGCGATCACAATGGATGGACGGAGAGGAGGGCGAGAAGAATCAGAGATGGACGGTAGCGGGGCCGCTCTCGGATGTGGCCGTGTTGGGGAGCGATTAATTTTGGCTGGCGTAGCCCCGAGAACGAGAGCATAGGCTCGACGCATCCTTGTCGTTTCCCGAAAGGAAAGAGGCCTACCAGAGAGGCAGCTGGGGCATGCAATACTCATAGAGTCAGACGGGACAATCTCGGGTCTTTATAACGAGTTCATTTAACGCTTCCTTTTCTTATTTCGATATTTCACTGTGTATAGCGCGGACGAAAGATATCGAATGTGCTGCCCGAATGCTGCCACTATTTATGACTAATTCTGGTTAAACAGCCCGTGCCGTGAGTTTGAAAACTCACGGCACAGGCTGTTCTCTTTCACAGGTCCACCTGTTCAAGAAAATAAGTACTTGTTATCATTTGATTATCCTCGAGGTACGAGACCACAACCCACAAAACAATGCTTTATGTGTAGAAGTACGCGCGATGGATCACATAACCGTGCTTCATTTTCGATGAAAGTGCAGAAATGTTCGAGTTGTAGTGGCCTCATTGTTCGCTAGGTGCTCCTATTAACAGAGAACTGCTCTTTATGACGTCTTTAGTGGCCGACGTAAGCCGTACCCCGCATAGCAAACCTAACTGGTAAGAAATAAGACCTATTTAATGCTTTGCCATAAGTAGGACTATAGCACCTTTAACTTCAGCGTAATGCTAATGGGGAAAACACGTTTCGAATACGTGTTATTTTACATTATGTGGTGAATAAGATCGGCGTCGTCGCAGAATACCTGTTGCAGTGGACGTAGACGACCGCTTTGTGCGCGTTACTTGGATGGGCGCGCGTAAATATATATATATATATATATATATATATATATATATATATATATATATATATATATATATATATATATATGCAGGCCTACCATACGTACTTGTATGAAACACCTTTACCAGGTTTATTGTGCGGAAATTTCGTTGCCATGCAAGGAGTTGTCCTGGAAGGTAAGAATACTTCAGTGATACGGCAATAAAGAATGTAATCCGGGTGGTCCTTATTCCAGAACGCCTTCTATGAAGCAACCAGCTGCTGCCCGCGTAGTTACCATAAGTATAGCGACGGGGCCCTGTCCTTTCATTCCGACGTCTACAGCTGTTGCACCAATAACCGCGCACTGGTGCCTCACCGTTGTGACATGACTTTCGTAACGACACCGAATAATATCTTACTGGGAAGCACGGGCAAAAGCGAGCAGGCTTACGAAAGGTTAGTATTTTGTTTAAGTCCGCCTTATGTAGTCTTGAAGGAAACGAAACTTCTACGTCTATCAGCCTCTTGTGCACTGCTTTTCTTAGCAACTCATTTGCTTCGAGAAATACGTTTGCTGAGTGCAGCATGTGAAGGAGCACTGCGTTTTTCCTACTAAAGAAGCAGAAGCTTATAAATCCTGTTTCAAAGGATGGAATAAAAGAGCTGACATGCAGCAAAGGCATCCCGATGAGCCTTGAAGTACTCTGACAAAATAAAATTGAGAAGTCCCTTTATTGACACCATTCGTATCATAACTCTTTGCTGATGAAGCCACAGCAAACGGTGCGCAAATTTCTCCGCATCTTCTCATGTTTACCTGTGAAGTCGTTGTCTACAACATATACTTGGATGCATTTGTATCATCAACGAAACAATTTGCAGCACTACTTAGCAGAGACACTGCCTTTTGGACCAAGAAGATGGTATGGAAAGATTGGTGGAAGGATAATAGCGCACAAAAATGTATTTGCTCAAAAGCGACACTTCAACGAGTTTAAGGTAGGGGGAGTAGCCAAAGGACAACCTTTTACACCTTTGTTATGCACTTATGTCTACTTTGCCGCACCTTCATCAATGCCGTTTCTTTAGAAATGCCATTTTAGAACCCATAGCGAAGTTACGGCTTTGCACAATCTGCTTTTGAAATACCAATGCCAGTTCTGCTGTTCATGGCGTATGAAACGTTAAATCTAGGACACAAAATGAAACGCTGACGAAACGTGTTTTTTTTTTCGAAACTTGACCTCCATAAGCCTGTCTGAACTTCCCGCCCCGTCCGCCATTGGCCTAGGCGTAGATAGCCGCTGTCGATTCGTATAATGCCACTGTCACTGATGTTCGATGAGCAGAAAAAAGGAAAATAACGGCATCCCTCAAAAGCAAAAAAGAAAGCACTTCGAATGCGTCCCGGGGACGAACAATCGACCCGGATCGTTGGTCGAGTGCCTATCGACCCACGGTAGCCGTATGGCCGCTGCCGGCCAACGACAGTCCCACCCCTCAAGTTTTACACCTTGGCGCTGGGGCGGGAAACACTAGAGCCTCACTGACAGTTTTTGCGAAAAAGTTTATGAGCCATCACTGCGAGCTGCATTGGACAACTACGAGGACATTAACGTGCAGAGGGAAGTGGGTGGTACTTATGGTTTTCGTTAGACCGAAAGCCCTATTGGCTGATTCGATGGGAGGAGAAAACAAATGATGGCACTTTCGGAAGCGATTACCGAAGTTATCCCGACCGACTTTGTTCACAACGTTATTCCTTTGAAAAAGGAGCGTTCAAAAGTGCCATTGAGAGCCGAAGACGGGCACTTCGAGACTTCCTTCGGTGCCATGCTTATCCTAGTCTTGCAGTACATTTAACTTTTAAGGTTCATCTTTCTGCCTCCGCTTACCCCATCCCCAGTGCAGGGTTGCAAGTAGCAAACTGGAAGCTTATTTTTCAGTTCACCTCTCTGCACTTCATATCTTATTTCTCTCTGTCTTTAGTGCAAGAGATTGTTATGTAAATAAATCGCTTACTATGGTACTCAATAACCTTTTTAGCAGATACGAGCGACTTTTCTAAAATAAAGCAAAGCACTATAAATTCAGAGACTACGTGGTAAAGCACAAGACTTCGTAGCAGTAGTCTACCTGCCTGAATAGCGAAAAAAAAAACCAGCGGAGCTTGCAAAAGAACAAGCAGCGTTCGATTTCCTGCGAGTCAAGCGACGTTTGGAGGTGCAGACCTTTTTACTACGTTAGAGTGCCTACGCTTTCACTATCAAAAAAGAGAAAGAAACTAAGCGTCTCTAAATGAGCCAGGTGCTGAAAGGGCGCACGCTCTTTTAGAAGCTTCTCTCGGCACAAAGCCGCGCACTTTAACGAGCCCATCGCGTGAGCCGTAGCCACCTGAAGCCACATCTGAAGACAATGAGAACCACGGCTTCCCCATTTCCTTTCTCCGCTCCACGCATTAGTTCCACCTGTGCTTGCAGTGGGCTAACGAGCTTTCAAACGGTTCGACATCAGTCTCAGCTCGACGCGGCGAACGTGATGCCGTCGCCTACTCCGCATCGCCGTCCCCTCATCAGCTTTGAGATGGGATTTGAATATGTCGTGGGTTTCTGGAAATAATAAGGGCGAATAAAACTCTATAGAACTCTGATGAGCGCCTTTTTTGTGGCTAGAACATTTGGATCCCCAAAAATCTTGGACCGGCAAATATTCTGCAGCAGCTGCAAGGATACGATGTTTTTTTTTTTTGTGCAGATATAGTGCAGTTCATATATGCCCCAATTTTATGGCGGCCTCAAAGAGGGTTTTAGGGGTCTGGAAAGAAAACAACTGCGAAAACCGTGGACATGTATGTCTCATAATAGAGACGATTGGGGGCAATGTCGGAAGCTTTAGGCGCATTTAAAAACAGCTGCGCATTAGAGCAACTTTTCCTCCAAAGCGTCAATCACGCAGGATGTTAGAAATCTCAGCCAATAATGTCCGCAGGATATTTCCAAACGCCGAAATTTCTCGCGTTATGCAACCCAAAATATATTTATTCAAGAAATTTCGCCCCCACTCGCCTTTACAATGGCCACCAAATAAGAATCGCACAGCGCAAAGTCAAATATTCCTAGCGTGGTAATTGCGATCTATATAGACGTCTGTGTCACCACAACGCACACCAAATTATCGTTGAAAAAGAAAACGTACCTTAACTTGGTAGAATATACAAAGGAGAACAAGAAGCTTCAACTGCGCTCATCCTGAGCCCTTTCCAAAAGGCATCAATAACAAGCGCGACACAATTAAATTGCCGGTTGTCCTCAAGTGAGACGATCATAGAAATGCAGAACCTTCATGATCTCTGCCATAGCTGGAGAGCTTTGGGCCAACTCTCTTGTCACCTTTGGGAACCAGCCGTGAAAAGGACAGTGGTGCGCCAGCTTTCCCCAATCTGAATTGCTAATGCTTTCCGCGTTCTGTGCTTCGCAAGAGCCAGCCGCCCGGTCGATACGGCACAGCGTCTCAAACTTCCAACGCAGTTGCGGACAATCCTCGAGTGTCACGAAGTCCAGGGAAAATAATGAGCATGGTACGGTGGGGATGAGGTGGCTTCCTTCGTGAATGCGCCTCGCAACCAGTCGGCTGTGGCAGCTTGAATTCCTTAGTTTGGCAGGAATGCAGTTGCGTGAAATACCTTTCTCGAGAATTTTCGTTTTGTGCCGTTCTATTCAGCGTTCTCCTTGGTGAGGCTTGCCTATATACCTCGCTTCTCCACGACATCACCGTTTTCAAAGACACTCGAACGTTTGTGACGTACGTGAAACCAGTATAGATAACACTGTCTTTCGTTTCCCGCTTTTTTTTCACTGTGGGAAGGAAACGGACAATGCCGTGCTCAGTACTTCAGGCTTCAAAGGACAGAAAATCGAAATTTCTAGAGAGTGAAAAAGTGTCTGAGGGCAGAGACAGAACTGAAAGATGTAATTTGTGAGCATCTGATTGTTCAGTTTTGCTGCTGCTAGATACAGATTTTCAAGTTTATAATAGAGCGGTAGAAACTCGAAGACGACCACTTGGAGACGGTGCCAATCACATTGGCTTTTTTGAGTAGGGGAGATTTCTGTGTAGTTCTAAACATGAGCGAGAATTGACGTGAAATCTGTCTCTTTTGTCCGTGGTTGCAAAGCACGCAAGTATACACACACAGGAACAAAGAAGTGCCGAACATATCACGAAATCCCGAATTTAAAAAGAAATAAATAAAAGCTAATGAAATATTAGCCACGTGCTCGGCGGCCTTTTTACAGTCGCATGCTTTTTTCGATCTCAAATATAGATTTATTCTAAGGAAATATCGGGGAGGTCGGCCAGAACAAACATTGTGTGGGAGCTGTTCAGCGTAAAGTTAAAGAAGAGAAATAAGAAAGGTAGATAACGATAATTGTTATACACAAGCTTACATGCAACAATATAACTCAAAACGCTCTACTGGGTCGTACGAGAGTGTAAATATTTTATATAGATATTCAGAAAATCTACAGCGACATTATTCGCTTGACACGCTCATAATTTTCAGTAAATACGCAATTTTATATAAATTTATGCGGTGGCATCACCGACATGCGTCTTTAGTAGGCACCATAACTTGGGCTCTCTTTGTCTGCCATTCTTTGGTTTAACCTGGGTCGGTTGGCTTTTCGGTTGGACTCCGGTCGGATTTTCACCAATTGCGTTGGCGTAAGAAGTGACGCAGATCCAATGCACGCGCATCCTGCGGTGAGGTTCAAACCTCGGTGCCTGTCGGTGGAAGCCAGTTATTGTCACATTTGTCACACTGTCACATTTCGCCACGCGGATGTGAGAGATCACAAGCCCGCGCCAGTTTCCTTTTAGACCAAAGATGCAGGATCGAAGTGGGCAGATTTTGTAACGTTTCATTAACCACTTCACAAAGCTTCGCTTTACATTTGCAATGGATCATGCACATTTTTTTTTCTTCTCGTCTGCTTTACTTCGGTTAGTTTGTTTTTTATCACACGCCACTAAATTCGGCCCGTTTCGGTTGATCATTCGCAGGAGCGGGTCTTAGCTGTGCTACAAACGGCGTCCTCTAGGCAGCTACTGCGAAGTCGTTCTAGCTTGCGACTGCTCCGAAATGTTAGTGACGCCTTGACAAGGTTATTTGCTGTAGCGACAATTTCTTGCGTTGCCCACACTAACGACGGCCTAGAAGAGCAGAAACCAAGGGGCCGAGCCCTTTTTAATGACAACCATGGGAAGGCAACAGAAATTGATGCCAAGGAAGGCAAACCTAAAATTATTGGTTGTTTCAAAGCAATTATGCGGTAAAGGGCAATGAAAATGGACAAAAAAGAACTTGCTGGTGGTGGGAGCTGAACACACACCTTCCGGGAATCGTTATGCGATGCAAGTGTTTAGATTTCTGCAAGGCGGACACGATTTCACTATTCTACTCTGCTTGCATCTCCATATCACATGTGCCCTAAAGGCAAAAGTATAGAGGCTAATTAGGTAGCATCCTTGTTCAGCTGCCTTTACATTAAGACTTCTCATGCAGGAAGGATATGGCTCTTTAAGGAATTCCTCTAAAGAAAAGAGAATGGGACAGAACGATGTGTTACACACGACTTTCGAGCGAAGCTTTCTTTGCCACCAGTGAGACACTGCGACGCGACTGGTGATAGTCCTAAATATATTTATATGCATCTAGTACTTCTCTATGCATATAACTCGAATAGCGTTTCTTTCCGCGAGAATTGAACATAGTGTTGGTCAGCCTAACGCCGATGCTTATACGTGACAGAGTGTATCATCATGATTTGGTGTTGGCAGTTTTGCCATTGCTTGTGAACGCTGTAGTGCCTAAACATAAGCGTTACATAACGATGAATTTGTCACCTGTGCGGCGCATATATCTGCACGAACATTGCGACACATGACGCTTTACACAGTATTCAAATCAACAAAAACGCAAATTGCAAAGGCCCCCGCCAACACGGAAATGAATCGAATGCTTAGTCTTCCCCTTCATCAGCATCAAATTATCCACTCAGTTGCCTCTGTATTAAAATCAAGGCTTCTATATCAGCTTCCCAGCCGTCTTTAGACCATGTGTCACCGACTTCGTCAGAACGCTGCATTCACCATCAGCTACCTGTGGCAGCTTGGACTGACCCCCAAGCCTTGCTGTGACAACTGTCGTGTGTTAGAATGCGTGCGACATATTTCTCTTGAATGTCAAAACTTCAGACACGAGAAGGCTTCCTAGTTTTGCGATAGCTCTCGTATGGAGCCTCCAGGCGAATTTTAGACGCCGTGGTCACCGCCGTGAAGTACCGTATATAGCTCAGCACCCAGCGCGCCGTATGCTGTGGGTTCCAGGAAAAAACCTGCGAGGATGAGTTGTGAAGGATGGTGGCTTGATGCGCGCGCGTTTTTGGATCTCACGTGATCGAGCGCGCGTAAAGGTGGGAAGGGCGGGAAAGTTTGGCGCATAGTAACGTGATCAAGCGCGCGCTAGCGAGGGTAGGTGAGCACGGCTCATCTTCTAGCCAGGCCGAAGCTGCGCACGGCTGTTTGCGCATGCTGGCCCTGCCTTCGAGGGAATCTGTGGAGTGTAAAAAGCCTGGGCGAGCCCAGATGGCTGGTGGCTTCATGTGGCATGTCTTCGATTGGCATTGAAGGTCACGTAATCTCAAGTTACGAAGAGGTGTTCAAGTTTGAGGCCGCATTGAGCGTTCGCTCTGGGAGGCCGCCGATCTTCATGACGCCAGTGCTGTAACAGTGAGGGATCGCGTTCATTGCGTAAGGTCTGTTGATGTTGGCCTGTGCGCGCTTAACATTTACTTGAACAAATTTACTTAAAGACAAGATGTTACTACATTTTACACGGCCTATAAAACAACGAACGCAATTTCGCGTAGTTGTCTACAATTTTGCTATAGCTACAATTGCTTCGCCTTTGAGGTGAAACTCCAACTTTTTCAGTCCAACGAGCTCGGCGTTTCCAGAACGACGATACTACAAGTTATACCAGGTGCCACGCCTTCTCCTTTGCAACAACATGAAGGTTTACCTTATTTTGCATACTGACACACAGACATTGCTTATCTTTTTCAGGTGACCGTTATTGATCTTCTATGTCCTCTCACGAAATGATTTTAGTTACTTTTAGTGCCGCAAGTTAGCTTAGCCGGACCATCGCGTCAAGCCCCAGTCGTCTGTTATTTAACTAATAGTCCGCGCGTTACTACAACATGAAGACATTTCACGACACCTGATGAAATGACAACCTCTCACCTGTTTCTATAGACATCATCCCTTCTTTTCTTCTTTAGAGCGAAGCTTTCTTGCCAAGTTCCATGCACTTTTTCATACTATCTTGCCTATAATGCCGAAAGTGTTCAAAGAGATGTCGCCTTCTAGTAACGGTGCAGGGAAGAAGTTTGCGAGTTTACCGTTTCAAGCAGTCTCGTGCATTAAGTACTAGAAGGAATTGTGGCGCTCCTGTCTACGGGAGGCTGCAAACAGGCTGATTCAGCCAGCATGGGATTGGTGGGTTAGCATATGGATTGGCATGAACTTCATCCTTTTGGATTCAAACGGCTTTGGGACTTTCCTAAGTCATAATTTTCAACGAAGTACGGCCTTGTTGCTAATTAAAGATTCAATCGTAAACTTGTCCGATGGCAGGACTCGAGCGCAGGATCTGTAGCACACAAGCCTGACATTCAAAGCATCACGCCAGGGACACGTGCGTAGAACACCTTCTCTTTAAGACAAGGCAGCGTGTTGAGACGCTTGGTGCGTTTCGATCCACACTTGCGCTAAAAGAAACGGACGCATCAGAAACACTACGAAAGCAACACCACGCTATAGACACCGCTGAAAATTTATCAGCATATATCCAGCCTGTTTAAAATTCTGTGCAAATAATATCATTATCAAGGGTAAATGAGCCGTCCACCCAATCGTAGCAATTGCTACAAGGGAAACTCATACGGTTTCCTCGAAAGAAAAATCTTACAGTTGACGAAAATTCGTTCTGGTCTGGGACTCTAACCCGGGACCACCGCCTTTCCGGGGCAGCCGCTCTACCATCTGAGCTAACCAGGCAGCTAGCAAATGACAGAGTAAGTCGAACTTGTCAACAACGCGAAGCAAAAGCAGGCGTTATACGTAATAGTTCTGCAGGAACCCGCAAGGTGCAGACAAGGTTGAGAGGCTGCCCTGGAAAGGCGATGCTCCCGGGTTCCCGTCCCGAACCAGAACGAATTTTTTTTTCAACTGCGAGGCTTTTCTTCCGAGGAACCCCTATGGTTTCCTTGGTAGCAACTGATACAATTCGGTGGACTTCTGATATTCCCTCTATTATTTACTTCTCTCCACCTTCCGGGTTTGTGCAGAGCTATTTCGCCGAACAAAATCATTTCTTCGTATAGCTTCTTGCCCTTATACCTCGAAAATCACAGAAATGTGTAATGAGCAAATCACACCCGTAATGCTTCGCTTTACCTAGATGTCAACGAGGGTTGAGTCATCCTTTTTTTTCTTCCCTTTCCGCCCTCATCTTGGTAGCGCGTTTCTATTCCCTTCCTCGTGCTGTGTGTACGTACGCGCCTACATTAACGCTCGTACAATTATCAGTATATACAAACCTTTCTCTCTCTCTCTCTCAATTGTACGCATGAGATAAAGTCGTATGCATACTTTTACTTAGCCGCCTCACTTATGCTTCACTTCACATTTATTTCAACATGTGCATCTGCATAATGTTTTATCAGTTCAGTGTGAATGTCAGCCACATGGCTGATGCTGGCCTTGATAAATCACTCCTTTGTATAATAATTGATTGGCTATACTATGTATTTCGTACAGTACACTGTGAACTGCAATATTTGCAACATTTGCGTAAGTTCTCGACCACTGTTATCATCACCATCACCTTGAAGGGCCTTATTACCCAGTGCAAGGCGAAAACTTCTCCCAGGAGTTTTCGATCTTCCGTTATGTGATTTACCATGCATAGCACGAGCATTTTACTTGGAGGATACTTCTATAACTTACTAGACACTTCACTACAGCCGCGCCTTACCGCCAGGTTCATTACAGTAAAACCTTGCTCACACTGGTACTGGAATTAACGGACGCTGATGTTCCTACATGTGCGAAAATTCGAATGCTGGCGCAGTGCAACACGTATAAATGGGTCGAAAAAAAGTGAGAAAAGCAATAACTCCATGCATACGTCACCGAAGATGCGTGCATGTTCATAGCACTGCGTCAACAAATGCATCAAACATAAAGTACATTGCTGTCTGCGCCTTACAGCTTATTCGCCGAGTTAAATTTCAATTGATTTCTTTATCGACGTCCTAACTGTTCACTGCAATCTTGCTCCCCATGGGATTTATGGACAAAGAGTGATAACGTACAGCCTGTCCCTTTTCATATTGTCATTATTAGTGGCTTGCCGTATTTACATTGTTTAGCAACTATGGGTCATCGGTAAAGTTAAGGAATGTGTGAGTTTACTCTAGTGATTCTGCTTCTCTTGTCTTAGTTGCGGTGATTGCGTCTTTTTGCGTTTATTTTTGTTTGTGAGTGGTAATCTGGTTTTCAAAAGCCTGATAATGCTTTCTAGCTTGACAAAAGAAAAAAAAGACCAGTCCGAACAATTTTAGGTTTACGTTGGAAACCGCCGATCACCTAGAGTCACCTGTGGGCGTGATCAACTACATTACCAAATCGCGACGCGGATAAATAACAATACGTACATTTTTCTGCAGCAGAGAGTACAATAAATAACCGAAAGCGATACGGAACAGCTAAAATGATCCCCTTTAATAATTTGCTGTAAAACAAGAAACTGCAGCGGTAGGTAGCAACGTAGAAGCATTGATGACGTTGACAGGGCAGGAGTGCAACTTTTCGCACTCATTCCCAACCATAGGATTAAATTACTCCGACGTATTCCAGGGCGAAAAGGAGCTTCTACTTTCTAGTCATGATTAACACGACCTTACGTCTCAACTTCCAAGGTTTTGCTAATATCACCAATTGTTTGTAAAATAATACCTTTATAAGTCATTGGCGAAAACCACACATTGCTTCAATCGTTTTCTTGGTTCTAATGGAGGTAAATAAAAGGATCCCGAAGAAACAGTGCCTGCGTAAATCAAGGGCCCTGAATGAAACACATAAAAAATTACCGAAAGAAATCAAAGCGACGTTATCAAACAGGGCTGCAGGAAAAAAATCGCATCGCAGTCTGAGATTGCAAACAAACGAAGAATAAGGGGTCGCTGCACGTCGAGTGAGACGAGATAGAGAAAAAATGCGTGGTTCTGAAAGGCAGTGACATTGCCAAGCAGAGCCCTAATCGTGTTGGCTAGCTCCGTTATTCGACGCAAGCAGCGTGTGCAAAGTCGTCCTAACAACTTACGTAAGCCCTAATCAGCTTTTCTCCCAAGCCTATACTACGGTCTCTTTCCTCCGATGTGGCGGTACGGCTCTCATTGAAAGGCTACCATAAGTAACGCCTTTCCCTTCCGTACCACTCCACCCTCTTTCAAGCTTCTGCAGCACCACAGGCACTTCCGTCTCGTAAACGTCTCCCGCCTGACTACCTTAGGGGGACTCTCTGTTACGTTCTCCACAGTTTCACCAAGGTGTAAAACCCTATGGCCAGCAGGACCATCGTTAGCCGTCAGGGGTCGTGCGGGTCCTGGGGGTCGATAGGCACTCAAGCTCGCTCCCGCTCGATGGCTCCTTCCTCGGACACAATCTTCCATTCCTCCACCTCTTAGCGATGCCTGTTGATACTGAGCGTCGTATTTTCCTACGAAGTTGACGGCAGCCTTATTTGTGAGGCATCGCTGAAGCGCCCTCTGCAGCCTGAATGGAAGTGAGGAAAAAGCTCTATACTGGATTCCAACTTGCCAGATCGACTTTGAAAAGCAAGAAAATTTAGCGGCCATTTTGTTTAGGAGGTACGCCAGCTGAGGTATAACTTGCATGTACAGCATACCAACCTGCGTTCTTTCCCAAAGTTGTACATTCTGCTCGAATAAAGCGCGTAGTCAGCTGTGTTGAGCTTCTGAAAGATGAGAGAGAAAGAGAAATAGAGTAATGGTGAAAATAACGAACAGCAACTAAAGAAGCAAAAGATCTGCCAGAAACAGACGTTTAAAATGGCATTTCGTCAGGGGAACCAGCCTCTCGGAATAGTCTCTACAAGTTCTCTCCTCGAAATGTTACCTTCAGATTGAGGCTTCTTCACGCTTAGATGATGATCTCGTTTATGTCAACCCGTGACTGTTTCGCCTTGTCTGCTCAGCAAGGATCACAGTGAGGTGAGCAAGAGAAATAAAGGATGCGAAAGGCTGGGAGTTCAGCTGGGAGAACGTCCGTGTTGCTATGTTGCAGCGGCACATATAAAACATTTAGTGCTCTTCCACTCTACGAAGAAGGATAACCTGCAAAGCTGTATTGGGATGACTATACTGACAACTACGTTGATTTATATGGTTATTGCTCTATTGATTGAATAAAAACACATGCACGTAACTTCGTGGATGTTGTCTTTATTTTGTCTCATTCTTTACCACAGTGTCCATAGCTTCGTGGTCGCTGTGGTACACCGCGATTGGTTGGGTTGCTATGCTAGACACGTTCTTGCTAGAGGTTAAATCTATACACGAGGGGTGGCGCGTGGTCAGCATATTGATTTCGACGTCTGTCATCATCATATTATCTGCCTATTTTATGTCCACTGAAGGACGAAGGCCTCTACGCCAACCGATTCCTACTAGTGCCTGCGAATTTCTGAATTTTCTCACCCCACCTAGTATTCTGTGCCGCTCTCGACTGCACTTTCCCTTCTCTTGGCACCCACAATATATATATATGAACGAGAAAAAAGGGGGTTTAACCGAGGGACCCGATAATTATTAGTCATATAATGATGACTAATAACCTTCGCATCGCACGCGACATGCGAAGGTTGTGGGTTCGGTTCCCACCTGCGGCAAGTTGTTTTTTCATCCACTTTAATTTCCATTAATTTATCATTACTTGATTTATTTATTAAGCACATGCAATTTCCCTTATGTTGTACTTGGTGTCAGTGTTTGTTGGCTTCTCATTATATATATATATATATATATATATATATATATATATATATATATATATATATATATATATATATATATTCTTAGGCGAAGCGATCGTGGCGACCGATTTTCGCTGCATGGCGAGTAGCTACGGGCCACCAACCAATAACCCAGTCAATGTTTTTGACAACTGCGAGATGCACGTTTGCCGACGACGCACAAATTATTCAAACATTAACAATGTTTCCTAATTATGCCTATGTGTCGAGCAATTTCGAATCCACCTGTTATACTTCTAGAACGAACACACACCTTAATGGGGAATGCTCGAAGGGTCACGAGCTCAATAGCGCATGCTTTGAAGCGCACGTGTTATCGGCCGTCTCGTTTCGCGTGTTTGGGCTGCCAATTTACGGTCCTACATACCAGTGCAACCTTTCTACATACGTCGTAGATTCAGCTCCTCATCTTTTCATTAAAGGACGAAGAGAATGCGTCGATTCCCACTGATATACACTGCGGCAATTCAGGCTGCACAACAGAACCGCTGTCTCAGGAGAGAAGAGTTTGAACAAATGTGGCTTGATTGCCGCATTTGTTGAACTTTTATTAGTTCACTGTTGCCTGCTCGCGCTCCGACGATCGCGGTACATTCCAGCTTCCAAGGAACTTAAGCTAAGAAAAAAGAAAAGCCTCTCAGCGCCATCTCCGTCTCGGAACGCGAATCTGCTGCTGCATTCGGGACGTGTGTCACTGTCGAAGCTATTACCTCTGCACCCGCTCTATAAAATTCACGCTTGCAATAAAAAAAAAGAAAGCATTGGACCTACTGCAGATTTTCTTTCCGACAAGCTTCAGCTTGGGTTTTCGTAGTAAGCTTCAATTGACTTTGGGTTGTCAGCTACACGTGCTTACCGTAAAGTCCGTTTTACACTATTAGCCAGAAAAGGGCAGCACAATGCTGGTAAAGCTCGTATTTAATAGATTTCCCACTTTACTAGCTGTTTACTGCATTCAGTTTTTCAGACTTGTAGTAAGTGGTGTTTCTACTACGCAGTTAGAAGGTTTCACGGCCAAGTTAGCAAAGAGTAATACAACTGTGACGTGTGATCTAGTAAGTTGTGCAGTGGTTCCTTTAAATAGGGGTGTCCGAATGTTATAAACTTTGGACTAAAGATGGAAATAGTGTCCTATCCGATTCTGTCTTAGAATCATAGAATCACTCATCGTAAACGTGAATATCTTTCGAATAGTTTTCGAATATTTGAAGGCGTCAACTCCGCCCATTGAAACATAACATTGTAGCAAAACCACGGCAGATTTTCACCCCCGTGATCATTGCATAGACATAACATATAACCTGTGTACGTCGCTTAGGTAGCCATACTTTGCAGGCCATGCAGCGATTATTTGTACTCTTTTAAGAGTACTGTGCACATTAATAAACTCCTAATGCTAGATTTGCGCTTTAAATAAACAACGCTCCATATAACGTGCAATTTAATTACAGAAACTTGATAAGTCTAAGAATACTAGGATGAGATCATCATTTTTGTATTCATTGATACAACCACTCTTCATCATTCGAAAACTTCTCGACATTCATTTCGATTCGCTTCTGGCACTATTCGATTTCTATTCCATTCTGTCTCAAATATCACTATTCGCACACCCCCATTCTAAGTGCGACATTTATGTAAACTGCAGTATCTATCATTAGGTTGGATTTAAAGTTCTACGCTAGACGTCTTGGTGTACAAAAATACAGACACCGCGTTATACAAATATAGCTTCGTAACATCGTTCATTTATCGAAATATAAAGATGCGCACAGATAAAACTTGTGCTCCTAAAGGCTATGGCTGTATATAGACACCAATAAGTTTCTTTTTTTTATAAATGTGCCACGCATACTATCCCATTTATTGCAGCTCGCGATGTGTTGCGCCCTTATTTCGTTTTTTTTTTCTTTCTGTACAGTGCAGTTTCTGTTCACGCTACCAAATGTTCATGTCAGAAGCCTCACGCGCCATTATTTTGTGGCGTTATAAATATTACTGAACTGTGTGCCCAATGCAGTTCTCATTTTCTTTCCAGGCATACGAACTTTTAACCCACTTTTATGAATGAACCCACCTGATTATTCCTTAGCACTGGAAGTGCCGCTTGTAAATAAACAAAAAACCCCGAAAGCTTGATTGGCTGCCAAACGCCACTATACCGGCGCAAATCATATCTTTGGTTCATAAACTTAGTACCTGTGCTAGCCGTACGCGCGACCTCCTGTATGTATTAAATACCCCTAACAGCGCCCTAACTGTCTTTACTATAATCTTAGCTAAAATGTGAAACCCGATTACTCGATTTCGGTTAGCAGCTGATGCGACCTTTCTTCAAAGAACGCCATCCAACCTGCACGGCAAGGCACAGTTTATTTCCTAGCTGGCAAAGGTTATTTTTCAAATATGAAATAAAAAGACCTGGAGAGAAACGTTTGTCGAACAAAAACACATATCGTTTTTCACATACGTCTTTGTCACACACAACATAGTAACGTAAATGTTTGGGCAAGTTATTGGTTTTGGTTGATGTCATACTACTATACCAAACACTAGATCAGGGATTAGATAAAGAACTTGCTCGCCATTTCTTTACCGTTCAGCTAAATCGTGAAAGAAGACAAACCTAAATCGTACAACGTACGCTCGCGTGACAAAACGACAAGTACGTAATAACTGAAAAAAAAAAATGAACTGACACCGGATACGGAAAGGAAATGACATGTGCCGAGAGAGGGAGAGAGCAAATGATAAAGGAAAGGTAGGGAAGTTAACCAGGACTGAGCCCGGTTGGCTACCCTACACTGGGGAAAGAGAAAAGGGGACGGAAAAATTAAAGGAAGAAGAGAAAGTCCACTGGGGATATCGTTCGGTCACTCAGTCCGGATCACAGACGCTGACTCAGTCCAGTAGCCTTCAAATATCGCAGCAGAGCTTTTGCGGCCTTTTGTAGCTGCGATATGTGAGGCCATGGTCCCGAGAAATCTGACAGGGCGCATGCGGTAGATAATTTATGTTTCTGCGTAAGCGACGCATACATCTACACAGAAGCGATTTGCACGAGCTCAGATTCTCTGTCGCTTTCCAAACAGGAATCGATTACCTATGAAATTATCCGCGGAAATTATTCGAACTAACTGAGTGCACCCAACATTTCGGATCGTTGTTCGCCTTCGCTTCGTTCATTATTTAACGTGCGTTAGAGTGGCGTAGCGTAGGTTTTACTATAACCGTTTGTAGCATCGTTTCTAGAAAACATACTGCAAGTCAGCGCACATGCTCCTCGTTTCTCCATGTTGCTTCCTTCTTTTTTTCTTCTCGTACATTCGTCCATCTTTTAAAACGTCTTTTCCGTCTATATACCTTTGTACATTAGTGCAGTTACGAGCTAATATTGTTATATCGTATAACTCTTTTCGGAAGCTGCTTGATGTTATTTTTCGTTCTTTGTACTGAACAAAAAAAATCACCTCACGCTTGGTGCGGGCCGTGAAATGTTGTAAACGCCACTGTGTAGGAGGAGAATTACCACAAGGTGACGCGGCGTGGCCGGTCAACACACGGTAGCTGAAGCTACAATAGAAGAAGCGCCAAGCGAATGAGGCTCTGACGAGTTTCAATTCGTGGTAGGACGTCTAAAAGCACACGGAAACGCTCGCGCTCAAACGGTCTTGCCATAGAGCAGCTGTAGTGATACACCATCTGGCACCGGTACTATAACTTGTAGCTGTGTCCTGCTTAGCAACGAAAAGCTGTGCTTGGGACAAAATGTTCGCCCTCAGAAAACATTACGCACCGAAAGCTCTGCTACTGATACAAGCAGGGCAGAAGAAGCACGCCTGACTCGGTTTTCCTCGCTTTATAGTATCCAGAAAGTCAATACAGCCGCATGAAAGTTCTACCACGGACGTATCCTTCCCCAGTCACGTGGTTCCCGGCAAAATATGTTTCCAAGCGGTTACACAAGCAGCGTCAAGTAACAGTGAAGTTGCGGATCATTTACGAGTCCGACAGCTGTACACGCAGAAGCACACACAGAAAAAATGATGTCTTGGCCATGCCTTCCTCTTTCATTGTCGCTAGAGCACCACCAGCTGGTGGCTTCCTACTAAGGCGAGTAGCGCCGAAACTCGGCGCATGGACTTCCTTACAGCAGGCTTACGTCAATCAACGCCAATCTCTTCTAGATTTTTCCATTCGATATCCCCAGGCTTACGTTAATAAATAAAGAGCAGCTTGTTTTAAAACGGCACCCGGGCCTGCACGTATTCTCCTTGGTATGTATGTATACAGTGGGGCCGAGAAAGAAATGCAGGTTCTTGACGCTATTAGCGACACCTGGTGAAGCTGTTGTCGAGATACCGGCACACAACTCTTCCATGGAACGAGAGGATGTGTGCTGCGTTTTAGCGGACAATGTTATTTACGCAGCGGTGCAGACTGCAGCATTTCATTGCATACTTCCTGCCAGCGTCCTTCCAGCGATCGGGTTACGTTTCTATAACTGGCTGAACATAGCCTCACTGCACGTAATTGCCAGCGCGACAGCACGTCTCGATGCCGTACTAATTGTGTTTGTTATCACCGAGAAGCAATAAAGCGACGACTGCGGAGAAGAAAGGTCTCGTACGGCACGAAAAAATTACGCGCAAGGGTTACGCGCAAGAGTTACGCGCAAGAGTTACGCGCAAGAGTTACGCGCAAGAGTTACGCACAAGATGCTGCTTGCCCACCTGAAGTCGCAGCTTGGCTGCACTACATGAACTGCTATTATGAGAGAAAACAACAAGCTCAATTAAAGCTAACATGAATGAAAAACAAGACAGATGAGATTTGAAGGGAAGAATTTGGGGCTGTCAATGAAACTCTAAGACTAATAATTTAGGTGTGAAGCACGGCATCTGCCTTTGAGATTGTCTTTTCTGTTAAATATGAATTACTCGCTCTAAAAACTCATTCTACGTGATTATGTTAAACTAAGTTGAAATAAACATTGCTTCACCGTACTGGTCAGGCGAAGAAGGAAAACGACATTCAGTGGTGCTTTGGACGGTTTGATGCGGTTTGAATTGTTAACGAACCTTCCCCTCATATTAATTGCCTGTTGCTTGCCAAAAATGCCAAGTTACAAAAGCATGAAAGCTTGAAAATTTTGAAAATATAGTCAGATGGTGCACAAGAAGCCAAACGCGTCAACTAATCTCATACGCTTCAACCCAAAAAAGACTCTGTTGGTCAGTTTTTGCTAAGAGATTCCCAAGTTGCTGAGCTTGCTGATAAAGCAAAGCACTTACACAATAAACGGTTTGGTATGTGCATCTTATCGAAGCCCTTTAGTAAACAGTGACCGATCGTTTTCTTTTTTTTTTAATGTGATGGCTTTTTTGCTTGAATTGCAGGCACATTGCGTAAAGACGGTATACGTATAGATAGGTAGATATTCCTGGCATTGCCATTCGCCAAACCTCAGACATCTTTAACAGAAGGGAATGCATGATCGACAGTGGACTCGAACTTCCGCACCACTGGGCCAGGATCGTACGCATGCTCCTCTCTTGCCAAAGCCGAGAAGTTATTTGAGTCGTTTGGCGCCTACGTCTACAGCTTCTAGTGGTATTTCCAGTTTCGGCGCAGCTCGTGCTTTGAGGCACGAGCTGCGTGCCTGCGTGCCTTAGTCTGCCTAGCCTCCTGGATCGGCGCGCATTCTCTTGTATTTCCCTCGTAGCAGCTAACGCTGCGTAGAAAACTGCGCGACGTTGTGCCGGCCTAATGATTGGCCCAGGTCAAGCACGTCTTACCGTTTCATCGCCACAGTGGAAATACTGCCCTTGTAACGTACACCGCATGACGTAGCCATATGTAAGTACGACTGTGTAACGCTTAGTGGCTGAAGACGTCACACTGTGTTTCTCGGCCTTACACTCATCCAGTGCCAATGTCGCACGAACTCGTTTCGACTCGTAGACGTCGCACGATCGTTACCGTTGTCTTGTTGTTGCCTTCACGCACATGCTCGCGTCAAATACACACACGTTCATCTTGCACATCCACTTTGGTCCCCTCCGTAACACACATTGCGTAATCCCAAACGATCCTGGGTAATCCAGATACCAGGAAAATGCTTCGCGTAACACCACTTCCCACACTGCGTGGGATCTGCTTCACTTTCTTCTTCTTTTCGTATGTGCTGAGTGGCTAAAAAACGAAATCCACATGCGATACACATGTGTGTCTAATATACGTGCTTTCTATAGTGCAGATATTGATTTTATTTTTACACAGCACGTTTCCCCGAGCTTAAATTAATTTCTGCATTGACACTATCTGGGGAAGACACAAAACTTTCTAGTCACCAGAATTTATACTTTAGCAAAGCAGCCTAAGCATTTATTTAAAAGCCTAAAATAAAACAACGCCTAAAAGTTTCCTTTTCTAAATTTAATCGCCGTGCACGCGCTTGTGAAATCCACACACTTTCTTTATTTCACATAATTATTATATGCAAAGTGCCCTTTAAACATCACTCATACACCTTCGTTCTCTGATGCAACGAAATGTAGATTGCATCATTGATTTCGCTTGCACCAGGAAGTCACATCTGAATGCTTTCCTGTAAAGCATGGAATCATTTTATGCATCCCTAAGAACTAAGCATGCTTCATCATCTTGCAGGTAAATACGACAGCTCGGCTCTTATCACTTCGGTCACCATTTCACAAGCGTACAGTCGCGATCAATTTGAAGGCGATCGCGCGAGCATCGACCAGCGGGCCTTCCAAGCAGCATAGCGGCCTATTTCGCAACTGCTAAGATAAAAATTGCGCTGCCTTCTTCCCCTATTATGCTCTTCCAGGCTGCAGCCATCACCCCCAAGACAAACTCGCCACAGTTTTGTGTTTGTTTCCCTTTCATGGCAAAGATCTGTGTGCGTCGCTTCCTCATGCACATATTGGCTAACAATGACGCCTCTGTGCAAAAGCTCATAACGCAATCGAAATGAATGCGCAGGCTATGCCGTGAACGGTGACGGGACTGACAGCTTTTCAAGGAACACCAAAAGAGAAGGAGGGGAGCTATCTTATGTTTCCCTCTCGACCGACGGTGATAACGCAATGTGGCGCTGCTCCTAGTTTTGGTCGCCGCTCGAGCGATCACCTTCAAATTGATCGCGACTGTACCTGTCTACAATGATTTGGTTACACCGTATTAAGAAAATGGAGAATGAAGCTAAAAAAAATCATCGGAAACATGAGCTGTTATGTTTAACAGAAATGTAAACATAATAAGAAAAAAGAAAAAGTGTACGAAAGGCACCTGGTCGCCCGTGGGAGCTGAACTCACATCTTCCGCATTACGTGCGCGGTGTTCTTAACCGAGTAGGCTACCAATGCGGCTTCCCTTCCATCCACTTTGTTTGACTCGTGCATTCGTGTAATATTTGTCCTGCGTAGTGTTACAGAGTGCCACTCACGGCCAAGGCAGCTGATATAGAATGTGCTTTCGACCGCAGGCGCCGAGTAGCATGCGACCTTATAGGTGCACGCAACTGGCCAATAAAAGCTCGTACGCTACCTCACGGCTTCGTATCTGTTTATTGTTGCATCTTTTGTGCATAACATTATATAGTATGCTGTGTATTCTTTTTACGACTCCATTGGTTCATCTGGTTAACACCTATATAATAACAAGAAGCCAGCCTGAAACAAACCACCGTCGTACAGGTTGCATATTGATGAAATAAGAGGCCTGTGCAAAGTGCAACTTACAGCGTGCGAATATTCGAAAATGTAAAACAAAAAATACGGGAATACAGTTGCTTGCGCTATTATTATTTTCATATTTAGGGATTTGTATTGCGAACTATCGATTACGCCTTTATAACCGGAAGCACACGGTAGTGACACACACACACACACAAACACCACACACACACACACACACACACACACACACACACACACACACACACACACACACACACACACACACACACACACACACACACACACACACGCACGCCCACACTAGAAAGTAGAAAGGCAGGGAAGTAAACTGAAAGGGGAAATTCAGTTTGCTACCTTGCTCTTCGAGTAGGGGACGCAGAAAGATAAGATAGTATAGACAGACCGAGAATGAAAGAGACAGGGAATACAGACACACGTTTACAGCCAGTCCCTACCACCGCTCACTTTTCATCACAAGACCACTTATACCACAACGAACACTTATTCGGGCTCAACTCTTCTTCAGTACTGTTGACGTTGACCTTCGTTGCCCTATGCTGCAACGGCTTATGGGGTGGCCATTATAAACTGATTTCATTCTTGCAACGGCATTTTCGCTCACTACTTTCATCTCACGCGCCGCGTACGCTCTTTCATCTTTTGCTTTGCTCGTTCACTCGGTTACGCCACCGACGCCGCCGACGCTTGCCGCAGGAACGGGCGGCTAAGGGCTGTGCTCTACAACGCTCGTGTCCGGTGCATTGGGCGCATGTTAAAGATCCCCAGGTGGTCAAAACTAATCTGCAGTGCCCACTATGGTGTGCCTCTTAATCAAATCGTGGTTCTTGGCCATCATCATCATCATCATCATCATCATCATCATCATCATCATCATCGACCTATTTTTTGTCCACTGCAGGACGAAGGCCTCTCGCTGCGATCTCCAATTACCCCTGTCTTGTGCCAACCGATTCCAACTAGCACCCGCAAATTTCCTAATATCATCGCACCAACCTAGTCTTCTGCCGTCTAGTACTGCGCTTCCCTTCTCTTGGTACCCATTCTGTAACCCTAGTGGTTGAACGGTTATCCAACCTGCGCATTACATGACCTGCCCAGCGCCATCTTTTTCTCATATTGACACTTAGAATTGGGATTTTCGCCAGCAAGGTCCCATCATTCCTTCAGTCAGTGAGTGAAATTTGACGGCATTGTCAACTTCCAGAATTGTTTTTGTCTTGATAACACGCATGCAAAGGAGCTTTTAATACAATCACAACAGAAATTTGATATCGAGCATGCCATCAGGGCTGGTAAAAGTCAAATTGATGCCACAAACGCATCCATGACTTCGGCGTATGCCCACTACACAATTCTCATTGCCTTGCGGAAGCAGGCTCCTTGAGCCGGTTGGTAAATACATCACGTGGCCTAACATCAATTTCATTGTAAATGCGACCCCCCAAACCAGTTACTAACACGGTTTCTTTGTATCAGTTACAGCTTCAAGACGCTATGCGACGTCGCACTGCCTTAGCGATCAGACCTCCGTTTACCCAATGCACTACCTTCGGCATTGGCCCAAATCGTAAAGGAATATATGGTAGACTTTCATCACTGGAGGAACTCTACATTTCTCAATAGTTATTGACAATACCAGCTTACGAAACAGCGGGGCAAAATAAGAAGACTCCACAAACACTGTTCCTATCCTGTTTGATACTACAGTGGTAACAGCAATCAAGAATTCACGCACCCACCCGTCCATCAGTATTCCCAATGGCGGTTTTAACCTACCAGAAGCATGATACAAAAAGAAAGTAAATAATTTTACAATTTTTAGCAAAGGAGCAGGTATGATTTTAGATGACGCCACCAGGGTTCAAAAGTTCTGAATCAACACGTGATGTACTCTTTCAAAAACGTACAGCCTTCTTTGATTTTATATTGCAGGCACTGAAAAAATTTTAGTTCCCTCAAACATACTGTCGGGTATTGTATTATTCAGGCCAGGAAATGTAATTGAAATGAAGAGATAAAAAAGTTGGACATCTTGTTAGTTGACACGCCACTTCATGGAAAAAATAAGATCGCGTAAAGGATTCCCTGTGCCCTTAGATCATAATATGTGGGTTTTCATTCCAATACAGAAGCTACGCACAATTAATTATTTGCAAAAATCACTGCAAGAAGGTAAATATGACGAGACCTCAAGGTAAACGGTCTTGCTGGCTTTCCGTATTTGCTTTATGGCGCGCGGGCTGGCTAGTTGTGAATGTTATTGCATTTCGCAGAACTTTTGTGGTAAAATACGTAGCACACAAAAATAACAAGCATCCTCTCAAGACATTACAGAAGCAGGTGACAATCCAGTTAGAGCGTACGAGGATGGCTGCCTCAGGATTTCACTGCGAAATGGCTTGCAACAACTCACAACCCTTTGATGAGAAGTTTCTACTGCGTTTAACATTCTGACGCATTTCTTTCATTATGGTTTAAAGTACGTTGTGAGAGCAGGCTATGGACGTTTTGCATGTCGAATGCGTCAAGGCAGAGGTCCCTTACATAAATGATTTACATATATGTGCCACACGTTTTATACTCAGTATAATAACTTCAGCTCGTCACGACGAACAATTCGTTTCTCGCTTGAAATATAATGTAACGAATACGTAAACCTTCATTTGTCACTACAGTAACCAAGAGAAACAAAGCAAGATGACTAAACGACGCCGTTACATCAAAAGAAGCTCGAGCTTGAGGCGTAAGCTTCTCTCGAGCCGAGTTCCAGTTCAAATATTCTAGCGAGGTAATGACTGAACCTGTGTTGCTCTACATCTCTTGAAGCCGTACCTCCCCTGAGCGCGTGCAAACGGTAAGCGTCTTGCAGCAGTGAGATGCATGCCACTGGGGCACTTGCGTTAATTCCGACCAGCCCGAGTTTACGTGCAAGCTGCAAGCAAGTGAACCACTGTGAGTGGAGAAGAAACCATCCGAAGGACGAACGATTTGTTGAACAGACCGAACCGATATGAAGACAAATAGGACCGAAGTAGTGTGCTGCCAACGCAGCACCTACGAGAGCGCATCCATAGAACGGATGCGGGCAGAGCGTGTTCCGATGTGGTGCAATAATGCGGGAAACGCCAGAAAAAAAAAAACTCTATCGACCTACGCTTGGCTGCCAGTCTCCGGAGCTCATAGGAAAAGTGTCAGTTCAAAAGAGCTCTTGATCCGCGCAGCCGGAAAAGAAGAAGAAAAAAAAAGCGAACGGCTTCGAGGGGATCGAGCGTACAGGATACTCCTCCTGTGCGGCCGATGAAGTTGCTTCGGTACAGTGATTCGGGGGAGACCTGCGCTGGCCCCTCGCAGATTGCATTGTCGAGAAACTTTTTTCGAAAGTGGCCACGCGTGATGGCTGCGCCGCGCCGCACTTCCTGCGTGTATCACGAAAAGCCGCGCGGCGTTCTCGAAACGAGTAGCTTCCCGTATACGAGCCCGAATCCACGGGTACTTTTGTAAAGATCGGATTTCGGTACGAGAGAGTTCAGTGGTGCGTTTTTGCTTGCGCCTATATGCTGCTGCAACCTGGACGAGCTCTCTTCACTGTCGTTTTAAGGGTTATCGTACAAAGAGCCTTGGACATAACGTCGTGCTGCTGAATCCGCAAATGTCGCATTCTTGCACGCTTTGTTTTTGTTCTTATGGTTTGTGTGTCTGTGCGTGTGTGTTTGGGCATGTGCTTGCGCTGGCAGCGTACGCATAATTTTGTTGCTGGAAATGTGCCACGGAGTTGTACGTCTCTATGACAATATAGGTGCGCTCAATGTAACGTATGCAAATGAGCCTCCTTTCTATCTTTCTTTTTATTATATGGTACTTAGGAGATGTCGCCTTTAATTGGCACCGGCTACTTCTTTTCACATAGAGATTCAAAAAAGATTGTAATAAAAAATAACAAAATGATAATAACACGAAGTCCAGTCACTTAAGTACACTAAGGCCATAGTAAAACTGAAAGTCAATGCAGAAACACAGCAACACAAAGTTCAATCACATACGTGTACTAAAGTAAATAGAAAGACCTGTCACATAAGCAGACTCGGGAAGCACGGATTACATTGTAACGTACGTACAGGAATCTAGGCATTGAAATGGCCAAAGCCGGATAAAAAAAAGAAAAACAACATAGCATGAGCTTCTTTCTTTTTTGTTAAGCTCCTTGTTCTATTCGATCACCGGTCACGCTAGCCGCTTTACGGATTAAAAATATGGCTGTTATTCTATAAGAGAGCTCGTTTATTGCTTTTGAACTGGAAACAAAACATCCTGAACAGTAAATGAGCTCAACATGTCCATTTGCATGCACGAATTCAAAATAACTTTCAATGCGAAACGTCCTCGCTAACCCTAACCACACTTTCCTGACCGTGGCTTCAGGCTTGGTGGGTGCAGCTGCCGTGCTACCGTTGCTACTGTCCAGCCGACTAGCTCAACCGCAGAACAGCACTACCATCGTTAGTAAGCTTAAAGATGTCCAGGCTTCTGGCCTTCAGTTCTACAGAATTACACAACGATAAAGCAAACGACACCTAAGTACTCATGGCAAACAAATATACGTCGTCAAGAGTACAATTCTTTTAATAAACAAAACCTTTCCTACCTTTCTATGCCTCCTCTCCTAACCGTTAGGACACAGTGGCACGTGTACTCCTGCCAACGCCGATTACCTCTTTGAGATGGTCGCCGAGTGCGGTTGAAGACGCTGCTTTTCATACCACGGCTCATAAAACTATAATGGGGGATTTGCCAAGAAGCGGTTGGCTGGTGTAAAATAAATAATGAAAGGAAGGAATACCAGGCAGTATTAGAATTGTCACATGACATAGCACGGATGTGCCAGATGACATGCGCAAACGCCAGTTTTGTTTACGCTAAGCACGCCTGATTGAACTTGGCAAAGCACTTCACTGCCGCTAGACGAGAACTTCGCTTCGCGTAGATTCCGACACACGCGTTGGATCGGCGTAATTTCATTATGAAACGTAGAAAACGTGTCGTGAGACATTGAACCAGCGCTCAATGGATTGAAGGCTAAGTAAATGGTTAAATGTGTCCGTACTCGGCTAGCGGGGCAGTACATATGTGGCGCGATATGTAGGAGTGTAACCCTGACAGCGTCGCTCTCAACTAAATCACTGCTGCTTAGTTGAACAAGTAAATTGAACGAAACCAAAGCTGTGAGAAATGCACTCGTTATCCGATTTGAGAATGTAGAGGCGCCACGTTGTCCTTGGAACAACTGAGGCACGCCATAGCCAGAGTTATGGCTTTGTCCTAGGCTTTTTCCTAGGCTTTTTCTTGCCTAGGGCAGATGACACACGAGTTCAAGCAATCTGTAGTCTAGTTAACACCAAGTTTATATTGACACGTGTATTTATATTTATCGGGCGACCAGGTTTCGCCGCCTAACAAATCTTATCGCACAGCGCGGGACGCGCTTGCATGTATCCGAAGTTTCTGGAAAGGTATCGATGCTTCTATCCGCTGGCTGTTGTCGCCGAACGTTATGTTATCTGATTTAATCGCCTGACGCGAATGGTGTAGAACTTTGTGGAAGGCACGCGGGTCCGAACGATTAGTCTGGAACATTCGACGACTGCTCTATAAAAGCCGACGCGCTTGACCCGCTGATCGGATTTTCGACGATCGCCGACTGTGTTCGCCGCTATCGTTGTGCTTTAAGTGTAGCCTGTTTTGTGGGCACAGGTTCGCCCAATAAAAGCTAGCTTTGTCTTTCACAGTACTGCTACTGTGTTCTCTCTTTACCGTCACTACCACGTGACATCTGGTGGAGGTGCTTTTCGTCCATGTACAGGACGCCCCCGACAAGCCGTGATCCCAGCCCAGACCGCGAACAGAACACCAACGTAATCCCGGACCACCGAGCAAGCCGCCGTCTTCAACAGCTGCCCCCGGAGCACGGACTTCTACCTGAGAAGACCAAGAAGATTGTGGACAAGGCAACCCCAATGGCAGCCCCAGCATCCCCCATCGTGCTGCAGCAGCCCAGGGAACCTCCGACGTTCCGCGGATCAACATTCGAGGACCCGGAAATGTCGGAAGAGAAGAAAGTTCGCTTCCTGATGCGCGGCGTCAAGCAAGACCTTTTCGCCGGACTTATTCGTAACCCACCGAAGACTGTGGCTGAGTTTTCTGCAGAGGCGTCGACGATCGAGAAAACTCTGGAGATGCGCACCCGGCAATATAACCGCCAGGGGCACACGCCGCAGTATGCCATCCAAGGACTACGTTCGGACGACCTTCAAGAGACCATCAGAGCCATTGTGCGAGAAGAACTGCGCAAGGTCCTGCCTTCGTCGCAGCCTCAAGTGGCATCTATCGCCGACATCGTGAAGGAAGAGGTGCACCGATCCCTTGGAGCTCCTGAGGTGCAACCAGAACCACCGCAGCCGGAAGCAATGACCTACGCCGCCGCCGTCGCCCGCCGTCAAGGCCCCCCTGCGCGACCGCGCCAAGGTCCTGCAACACCGCAATTCCGTCGTCCACCGCCGCCGCCGCCAGCGCGCCCACCCGTCGCCCAGCGCACCTATACGAGGAAGACGGACATTTGGCGAGCCCCCGACCACCGCCCGCTCTGCTATCACTGCGGAGAAGCCGGCCATGTGTACCGCCGATGCCCATACCGCGACATGGGACTGAGAGGGTTCGCCGTCAACGCGCCGCGTCCACAGCTTGGGGAGCGCCCGCGTGACATTGCCGATTACCTAGCCGCCACTCAGTGGAACTCTCGACGACCGTCCCGTTCGCCGTCACCAGGCCGCTACCTGTCACCGCAGCGCCGTCCATACACTGGCCCAGCCCGGGGCCGCTCTGCGAGCCCATACCCGGAAAACTAAAAGCAGCAACCGATGGAGGTGCGGTTGCTGTTCGTCGAACTGACGAAGATCCTCCGCCGCCGACGAAGACGACGAAGACACCATCTCGACGACATAACGACACGCCGCCGTCCCGACGAAGTCTGGAAGCCAAAACTACACTGACGAAAGACGACTTGACGACGCGACGTTCCAACCTCAGTTCAACACGACGCAGCCGTGATCCAACGCCAAGACCTAACTGCAATGCCAGACAAAGAACAACCGACCTCGACGTGCTTCTCGACGGCCACGCAGTCACTGCCTTAGTCGACACAGGGGCCGATTACTCCGTAATGAGTGGACACATCGCCGCCCAGTTGAAGAAAGTTAAGACCGCATGGGAAGGCCCTCAGATTCGCACCGCTGGAGGACACCTCATCACGCCGACTGGGATCTGCACGGCAAGAATAACCATTCATGACCGGACTTACCCTGCCACCTTCGTTATCCTCCAACAGTGTTCACGAGACGTCATTCTCGGTATGGACTTCCTGGACCAACACGGCGCAATCATCAACCTGAAGTCGAAGTCAGTAACGCTGTCGGAAGATAAAGCAATGCCGCCGGAGAGCCCTCGTAGTCACCACGCCTTGAGTGTGCTCGAAGATCAAGTGAGCGTCCCGCCTCGCTGCAGCATCGTTATTTCGGTCAGCACCGAAACACCCGCTGACGTAGAAGGCGTCATTGAAGGCGACCAACGTCTACTGCTAGACCATGAAATTTGCGTCGCAAGAGGGATCGCTCGACTGCATGGAGGGAAAACTGAAGTGTTGCTGACAAACTTCAGCCAGGAGTTCAAGCACATCAACAAGGGCACGACGATCGCGTACATCGAGGAAATTCTGGAAACAAGTAATGCGTTTGTCCTCTCGGATTCCGCCGCATTTACCCCGACGACCATGGCTCCCGAACCAGACTACGACATTAATCCAAATCTCCCTATGATTAAGCAACAGCAGCTCAGAAGTCTGCTCCGACGATACAAAGGCTGCTTTTCGACCTCATCGCGGATTCGACAAACACCAGTCGCCAAGCATCGCATAATCACCGAGGAATGCGCTCGCCCACTCCGTCAGAGCCCTTACCGAGTTTCGGCGCGAGAACGTGAAGCTATAAGAGAACAAGTCGACGAAATGCTGCGCGACGACATCATCCAGCCGTCGAAAAGCCCGTGGGCATCCCCTGTTGTTCTGGTAAAGAAAAAGGACGGAACCCTACGTTTCTGCGTCGATTATCGTCGTCTGAACAAGATCACGAAGAAGGACGTATACCCCCTCCCACGGATAGACGACGCATTAGATCGGCTCTGCAACGCTAAATACTTCTCGTCCATGGACCTGAAGTCTGGCTATTGGCAAATAGAAGTCGACGAAAGAGATCGCGAAAAGACCGCCTTCATCACCCCAGACGGCCTCTACGAGTTCAAGGTTATGCCATTCGGACTGTGCTCGGCGCCTGCAACGTTCCAGCGCGTGATGGACACGGTTTTAGCAGGATTGAAGTGGCAGACCTGTCTCGTATACTTGGATGACGTCGTCGTCTTCGCCGGAAATTTCGACGTTCACCTTAGGCGGCTGGCAACAGTACTAGAGGCCATCAGGTCATCAGGACTTACTCTGAAGCCGGAAAAGTGCCGCTTCGCTTACGAGGAGCTTCTATTTTTAGGCCACGTCATCAGCAAATCTGGAGTCCGCCCCGACCCGCAGAAGACAGCTGCCATAGCAAAGTTCCCACAGCCCATCGACAAGAAGGCAGTGCGTAGATTTCTTGGCATGTGTGCCTACTACAGGCGATTTGTCAAGAACTTTTCACGCATCGCTGAGCCGCTGACGCAGCTAACTAAATGCGACGTCGAGTTCAAGTGGGAAACGCCGCAGGCCGAGGCATTTCAAGAACTCAAACGACGCATGCAGTCGCCGCCCGTACTTGCGCACTTCGACGATCACGCCGATACCGAAATCCACACTGACGCCAGTAGCCTAGGCCTCGGCGCCGTCCTGGTCCAGAGGAAAGATGGACATGAACACGTCATAGCTTACGCTAGCCGGTCGTTGTCAAAAGCGGAAGGCAATTATTCTACAACCGAAAAGGAATGCCTCGCCATCGTTTGGGCTACAGCGAAATTTCGCCCTTACCTATATGGCAGGCCATTCAAAGTCGTCAGCGACCATCACGCCTTGTGTTGGCTAGCGAATTTAAAGGATCCCTCAGGACGGCTGGCACGGTGGAGCCTCAGACTACAAGAATACGACATCACCGTAACATACAAGTCCGGACGAAAACACTCAGACGCCGATTGCCTATCCCGCGCCCCCATTGACCCGCCGCCGCAAGATGCCGAGGATGACGACGCCTTCCTTGGAATAATAAGCGCGGAAGACTTCGCCGAACAACAACGAGCGGACCCGGAACTTAAAGGCCTCGTCGATTATTTGGAAGGGCACACCGACGTTGTCCCCAGGGCATTTAAGCGCGGATTATCTTCCTTCACGCTTCAAGACAGTCTACTCGTGAAGAAGAACTTCTCGCCAGTCCGCGCCAATTACCTTCTTGTCGTCCCGTCAGGACTTCGTCCAGAAGTATTGCAGGCCCTACATGACGATCCGACCGCTGGACACCTCGGTTTTTCCCGGACACTATCGAGGATACAAGAAAAGTATTATTGGCCGCGCCTGACCGCCGACGTCGCCCGTTATGTCAGAACATGCCGAGACTGTCAGCGACGCAAGACACCGCCGACAAGGCCAGCCGGATTACTACAGCCAATCGAGCCTCCTTGCCGACCATTCCAGCAGATCGGGATGGACTTGCTGGGACCCTTTCCGACGTCAATAACCGGAAATAAGTGGATCGTCGTGGCGACGGACTACCTCACCCGCTTCGCTGAAACAAAAGCACTGCCGAAAGGTAGCGCAGCCGAAGTGGCGAAATTCTTTGTCGAAAACATCCTGCTGCGACATGGCGCCCCAGAAGTCCTCATCACCGACCGAGGAACGGCCTTTACAGCGGAGCTCACCCAAGCCATTCTGAAATAGTCAGACAATGCACAGGAGGACAACGGCTTACCACCCGCAGACGAATGGTCTTACGGAGCGGCTGAATAAGACCCTCGCCGACATGCTAGCGATGTACGTCGACGTCGAACACAAGACCTGGGATGCCGTCCTGCCGTACGTAACATTCGCTTATAACACGGCGGTGCAAGAAACAACACAGATCACGCCGTTCAAGCTGGTTTACGGCAGGAATCCGACGACGACGCTCGACGCCATGCTGCCGCACGTCACTGACGAGGAAAATGTTGACGTCGCTAGCTATCTCCAGCGCGCCGAAGAAGCCCGACAGCTCGCCCGCCTGCGGATCAAGAACCAGCAGAGGACCGACAGCCGACACTACAACCTCCGACGACGCTTTGTCGAGTACCAGCCCGGTGACCGTGTTTGGGTTTGGACCCCTATACGCCGACGAGGACTGAGCGAGAAGCTTTTGCGTCGCTATTTCGGACCGTACAAGATCATCCGACGTATTGGTGCACTGGACTACGAGGTCGTGCCAGACGGCATTTCGCTGTCACAGCGGCGCCGCTCACGACCTGAAATTGTCCACGTTGTGCGGTTAAAGCCATACCACCAGCGTTAACGAACTTTGGGACTTCGCGTAACTGACCTTTGGACTTTGTTTCTTTTCGTTGTGTTGTTACTTGTGTTTAATAAGTGTCCTTTTGCGTTTCGCTCTCTTTGTAGCATCGGGACGATGCTTTTTAAGAGGGGGGTATTGACACGTGTATTTATATTTATCGGGCGACCAGGTTTCGCCGCCTAACAAATCTTATCGCACAGCGCGGGACGCGCTTGCATGTATCCGAAGTTTCTGGAAAGGTATCGATGCTTCTATCCGCTGGCTGTTGTCGCCGAACGTTATGTTATCTGATTTAATCGCCTGACGCGAATGGTGTAGAACTTTGTGGAAGGCACGCGGGTCCGAACGATTAGTCTGGAACATTCGACGACTGCTCTATAAAAGCCGACGCGCTTGACCCGCTGATCGGATTTTCGACGATCGCCGACTGTGTTCGCCGCTATCGTTGTGCTTTAAGTGTAGCCTGTTTTGTGGGCACAGGTTCGCCCAATAAAAGCTAGCTTTGTCTTTCACAGTACTGCTACTGTGTTCTCTCTTTACCGTCACTACCACGTGACAATATTCCTTGCAAGGTAATAACCTGAGTTATGTTCAACTCGCCTTACATGTGGAGCCGTCCCAGGAATGGAGCATTGGCGCCCCGGTTTATTACGACCAGCCAGACATGGTACCCATGATCCCAGTAGCAGAAGGTTGACGCTGGTGGTAATGCCAAGTGCTCTAGCTTCTTCAAATCGTTAGCTAAACTTTCGCATGGTATTGTCTTCGTGACAGGCACTGCAGACGATAATCGAGCCACATTATATTAAAACAGTTTTTAATTCTGTTTGAAATAAGTTGTGCTTAATAATGTTTGAATACAGCTAGGGCTTTCGACTACTTTTTACAGTGTTTCCGTGGCGTACTGGGTCTGCAGGCTGACCGGCCAGCGTACAGGATTCTTGACGTGCCTGAGTTGCCCAAGGACTCCCAGCGAGGGGCTTCATTGATTTAGACGCAACGACCAGTTCTTTGCTGTAACTAGTAACACAATGTATCATTTTAAAGTTGCATTGTAGTTTGAGCCACACGAAATGCAATAGCAACTGAGCCATATCCGCATATTAGTGTTCTATGCACCGCAATCTGAGTAAAATGATCACAGCGGACTGAATACCATACCGATGCAAAGGAAAGGTGAAGCCTCGAGGAACATTTCTAAAAGAAAAAAAAATGCTGGGCGCAGCGAAAGAAAGGCACTGTAGACTGTGTATAACATTACCCTTCCTAATGCACTGTCTAGCTGTAATAACGCAGGATTTATCTAGGCACTTCAAGGAATCACATTTCTCCCGCAACGACAAGTTTGACCTCAGTGAAAATGGTTGCGCGGGTCTTTCGAGCACGGCTTTCATGCCTCTAGACGAAGATTAACTCGCTCCAGAGAAGATTAGCACATCGTAAAGGACACACAGAGGGCTTCAAGCACCGAAGAACGCGTGTTCACGATTCAAGCACATCCCGCTTAGCGAACTCGGGGAGCAACGCGAAATATGCACCGGTAGACTAAACACGAATAAAAAAAGGGTTAGCGTCCTTCCACCTGTGGTCTCATGGAAAGTCTCCGTTTCCTATTTATGACCCTGCAATCTTCGAAAGCACCATTGAGTTACAATGTTGGGCCATTCAGAGAAACAATCGCTGCTCTAGAAACGTTTATCGGAAAATTTTGTAACAAACGATTGCGTTTCAATGCACTGCCTTCCATCAAAATTCAATTATACGTCATACTGCGCATACTGGGTTACACGATGTTGAAAAGATACGACAGTGCGGTTGTGCGTCTAACATAAACCTTTATAATGATAGGCGATTTCGCAAACGCTCGTCATTCTCTTACTTGTACACTATATGGTGAACTTGAGACTGGAAGGGGCTGAAATAAAGCAAAACCGTAGCGTAGATTAATCGTCCGAGTGAGTTTAAAGCGCGAATCTACGGGAGGCGATCAGCGCAGCAAACGACACTTCGGCGAGAAACGGTGCACAAGCTATACACTTGGGAAAATATAGACGCTAACGAGGTCCCGTCACTTGGTCATTTGTGTGTAAAAACAATAAATTGTGGTGTTTTACGTGCCAGAACCATGATCTGGTTAAGAGGCACGCCGTAGTGTGGCACTCCTGAATAATTCAGTACACCTGGGGTTCTTTAACGTGCGGTCATTTGTGCGTACGCACGCTGTCTATACTGCTTGCAGTCAATGAGCTCGCTTATTTTTTTTTTTTTTGCGATCCCGGTTATTTAGATCACGGACGTATGACTTTATTACCTATCAAGCTGTTGGTGCATATTTGCTTTTTTGCTTCTTTTACAAATGATTGCTTTCACTTTCCTTTCTTTCAACGTTTACGTGCGGGAATAAATCAAGTAATAGCTAGATAAGAACGCAGCGTTGACGACTAGTTTTAGCGTGGTTAAAGTAGTTTGCAGTGTAGCTGCCTGTCATAACGAGGTGTGGCTTGCCCACAGTAGTCATAGTGCGCTTAATCTGGCACATGTGCCCTTCGTAAGGTGAATACGTCAACATTTGTATTCGCCAATATCATGAAACCCGGGCATTGAAGCCTACGCCTGCTGCATCTTAAAAACAGCGCCACAGTAAATATTGCCCAGCGCACTGGTGATTGCGCTGCGTCTCTGTATTGAGGCCTGGCCCCTCAGCAGCGCATTGCTGAGTCATTTAGCAGCACGTCATCGTTGCGCGTGAAGCGAGTGGTTTGATGTTGCAGCAGTAAACGTGACAAAGCGAAATAAGCCCCGTTAAAAAGCATTGTGCTAACAGTCAATATATACAGAGTTGTTTTTTTTTATTTCAAACACATTATCTTTTTTTAGATGCCTACGATATTCACTCTGGTGACGTAACGGCAGATTAACTTTCGGTTCAGGTGGACACCTTTTGCAAATAAACCAAAAGCAATAAATTCACTAACTAAAGGACTACAGTGACAACTTCCGAGTCCCGTAGCGAAGACACGAAGAACGCTTTGGTATAGCTATCCATGCAGTTTTGGTGCTGATGTATCTCCACACACTTAAATCGGTCGCGACTCAACGGCCATATCATTCCTTTCATTTGCTATCATGTACGAGAATCCACACCGACGACAACGCAGTTTCGTGTGACATACACACACATACACACACACACTTATGTATATGTATATATAGTCATATCATAAGCCAACAAACACTGACACCAAGAACCACATAGGAGAACTTACTTGTGCTGATAAATGAAATAAAGAAGCGATAAATAAATGGAAATTAAAGTGGATGAAAAAAACAATTTGCCGCAGGTCAGGCACGATCCCACAGCCTTCGCATTTTGCGTGCGACGCTCTACCAATTGAGCTACCGCGGCGCCGTTCCCCATTCCACTTTTTGGGTATTTATGTTTCCCTGGGAATGTTAGCCAGCACCACAACTCAAAGACCTTGGCGGCGGATGTGGACCATCCTTTCTGCCGCAGGCGTCACGAGAACGTGATCTTTTTGGGTGAAGGCAACTGGTCAATATACCCACACACGCTACCTGACGGCATCACTGTTGCCGCATTCAAGACCCTCGTTATGTATTAAACGAGAAGAAAGGGGGTTAACCGAGGACCCGAAAGGGGGTTAACCGAGGGGCCCAACACCGACACCAAGGACAACATGGGGTAAATTTCTTGCGCTTAATAAATGAAATAAAGACACAATAAATTAATGGAAATCCCATGTCCCCATGTCGTATCGTGAGCTTTCTCTAGGTCTAGAAATACTGAGAGTAGGAAATGCTTTTGTATAAAAAAATCTCTAATATGTGACTCAATGCGAACAAGAGGGTCTAATGGAGACGTACTTTGCCTGAAACCCCATTGTAGGGGTCTGGCATTTTGTTGCTTTCCGGCACACCGATCAAGTGCCGGTTTATCGTTTTTCTTTTTCGAGTCGTTTGCAAATACAGCTTGTCAAGGCTATTGCCCTATAAGTAGCGGCCAATTATACGTCCCTGCTTTTTTGTAAGTACGGTGGTGATAATAGCTTCCTTCCAAGGGAATGCAATGTAGCCAGCTGCCCACATGGCATTGAAAACACTTAAGAGTGTTTTTAGAATTTCAGGGTGCCTAATCATCTCGGACATTATAGGATCGCCAGCTGACGCGGAGTTGTTGGAACAGCTCAGAGATGCCGGAAGTTCAGCGAGACTAAATGGTCGATTTTGTGCCTCGTTGCGCGTACATTTGCGTTCCAGGAGCTGTCGCTCTGCGCGTTCTTTGTACTTCAAGAGGTATTTGGTGTAGTGCGATGCACTTGAGATATATTCAGAATGTTCACCGAGAAAGTCTTCCTGATCGTCCAGTCTACCAACTTATGTATTCAGCAAGGACAGAGAGCGCGTGTGACGGCCTTTCTCGTTTCCTTTTAGCCTTTTAGTTTTTTAGTTTTTTTTAATACGTCGGCTTCTTATTTAGTAGGCATGCATGAGATTAAAAAAGAAATGTTTCTGTTAAACGCCCTCTTCCATCGCAACGGGAGGCTACCCACAAACTTATGTGCTTTTAGATCTCCGACAACTATGGCTCCAAAAGTTCACCTATTGTAGTTTTGATACTTGGTTTATTGAATTTAATAATTGGGAGGCACCTACATAAAGCTGATAGTTCCCGGCAGGTGGCACCTCTGTCGATTATGATAGCCACATAACCGGATGATACGACACTGTCATCGCGGTATTTACGAGAAATAGCACATTATAGGAGAATTTTTGTTGCCATGCTTGAGGTGTCTTTTCTGAACACAAAGCACCTTGGGCATAAATTTCTGGCGGATTTCTTTAACGTCATCAATATTATGACGCAGAAACGATGAAGACAGGACAGATGCTCCTTGAGCGCGCCGGTCCGGTCCACATTGCTTCTTCGCGCCCTTATTCCGTTCGACGACACCACAACCTGTGATTATAGGCGACACTATTCGTAATGACATACGCACGATATTCCATGCACGGACACAACCCTCGGATCGGCGCCAGTTGCCGGGACTACATACAAGTCGCTCGCCCTATGCCACTGACAGTGGCAGAATTTCGGAGGCTCTAGTCGTGATCAAGTTAATATCGAAAGACATCGTACTGGGTTCTTGGCCGGACACTTGTGAAAGCGAGGAAAGCCGTCTAGCTCCTCCTTGAATTCCTCAGCAACATGTGCTCAGATTCTGCGGTCAACGCGCCCACCCGATCACAAATCCATCGTGATGTTCTTCTAAACACCTTACACGCCTGTTTTTCCCTTCTCATGTTCCCGTTGAGCTGACTAGTAAGCTAGAAGGCTCTTTACCTAAGGCCTATTTCACCATATCTTTTCAAATAAGCTTTTTTCCCTTTCTTTAACGTCTCTTCAGCTCCTGATGGTTATTATGTCTCCATATCGTGATACACGTCTTCCAGTTTCTCGTATGGGAAAGGAGTGTACGTCAAAGAGGACTTCAAATGTATTGAAAATTTTAGTATATGGTAGCAATGCAAGTATTTTATCTGTATGTGGTATTCTTGCATTGGCTTCGTCTTGCTCATACAAGGAACGACTGCATATACTGTCACTGATGCGATGCCACTGACCCTGAGCGTATACCGAACCACTTTGAATAAGTGAGACGCTATCAAATGTACCGTGTAAGCACGCATACGCACAAGCACGCGGACAAGCCGTCCTGCATACACACACAAATCGGGAAAAACTTCAGCGAGACATCGTGGAGGTTTTGCATGGGTTGTATGTCGGCTGAGCACACAGCCTATGTAGAACGGCAATGTTCTATGGAGTTCGAGCACCAATTTCTTGTCTCCGGTGCTGGATAATTTCTGCCCCCGCAACTTTTCTTTAGATAAGTTTGTTTCAGTGGATACGCCAAACCGAAATGCACCGGCGCATGTCATCTTGTTCTGTAAGCATCCGATGTGACCAATGAGTTCACAATGCCGGTGACTTCCTAAACGTTTGAAACATTCGACAGAAAAACATTTTGAAACGCCCTTTTCGCGTTTCAGTTCTCCCCAAATTCTTACTTCCACTGCTACTGCTTACATAAATGTCGACGGTCAGCTTGGGAACCAAGTATTCCGCTTAAATACTGCCCGAAGAGCTAAATAGACAGTTGTATCTGCTACGATACAGCACTATTAGCATGGATGCTTCGAAAAGATGTTTAATCAGGCTTCTAGCCGGTTGGATAGGTAACAAAACTTTGCAAGGAAAAGTCAATTTCTCTAGGCACCCTGATGACTATGCCTCTCAACGAACACGCTCCCTCAAATGTAAGTATTCAGAGCGCTGCACAGAACTACTAGTAGAACAAAATGCCTACAGCGTGTTTGCATAGCGCTGAGGTCGATTTCTCCTTTTCTCGAGGACCGTACTTGAACTGCAATAGCATGCATGAATGCGCATATATTGGAAATTGTTTTTGTATCAGCGCACACGTAAGGAAGAAATTATGCGTCGTTGAAAAGACGTCGCTTTGTAGTATGCAAACATGTGCCTTCTCGTTCCCGAGCCTCTCGCATAAGTGGATGGCTCTAACCGACTTGGTGAATATCTTAAGGTCTCTGGCACACAGGAGGCCTCCGTGTAGCCAGGGAGGCTGCCGTGTCTGCTCAAGAGGAAGTTCAAAGTCGTCTGCAAAGCATCGATGCATATCGTTTAGTAGGGAGCATAGCATAAATTGTGTGACGCTTGCAAGTAAAGATCAGGCGGACCTGACCCTGCATAATGATTGTAGCACGATTTTGTAGATTATTACTACACGTCTCATAGCTACTGCGTTGTAAGCAAAAAAAAAGAAAGACAACATACTTCCCCTCCCCGTGGAACGACAGCTAGAAAGGACACTATCCAAACTGTTTTTCATCGCTTGCTCTAAAACAAATGTATTATATTCACCAGGAATCGCAAATATTCGGTGTTCCTCAAGCTCGCTAAGGTGGTCCTGGCAGGCTATCACGCATAACGCTCACAGAGTGGCCGTTCTATCACGCCTACAGCAAGAATAACTGCGCCAATTTATTGGAAAATCTTGGATATAATGTGTACTTTGGGACTATAAAAACATTACATGATTATTAAAAGTGACAGTGATGGGAGAGAGCTGAACATTGCCAAAAATGCGTTAAAAAAATTAAATTATAGGGTTTTACGTGCCAAAACCACTTTCTGATTATGAGGCACGCCGTAGTGGAGGGCTTCGGAAATTTCGAGTACCTGGGGTTCTTTAACGTGCACCTAAATCTAAGTACACGGGTGTTTTCGCATTTCGCCCCCATCGAAATGCGGCCGCGGTGGCCGGGATTCGATCCCGCGACCTCGTGCTCAGCAGCCTAACACCATAGCCACTGAGCAACTACGGCGGGTGCCAAAAATGCGTGCTAGGAATTTAGCTTCATATTGGGATGACTCGTGCCGAGAAAAACAAGGACGCTCAAAGCATAACAATAGTGCCGAGCACTGTCACTGGTAGTCGAAATCGGCAACCTCGGTTCAAGTTCTTCCGCTATCTATAGTTGCATCCTGGTACACAGCTTAAATTATGATTAGACAAGGATTTTCCCAAGAGAATGTGTGTCAGCCCTCAGGCACATACGGATACAGTAATGCATCTTGCCCATTACCTATTTTTTGTTTGAGTTTGAATTCCTCTAATGGCTCCTATACGACTTTCTAGGAATACGTGAACAATGCTCCTATAATGCTACTCAGCGAAGTATCGTCGCCAATTGAGGGTACTGTCGTCTTCGAACAGCCCGGTATAACGAACTTTCGAAGGGTGGCTTACTCTACGCGGCAGTTCAGTGGTTACAGAGTTGAGCTGCTGCGTTCGATCAGGGCCGCAGAGTTGGGTTCGATCAGGGCCGCAGCGGCCGCATTCCGATGGGCCGCAATGCAAAAGCGTGCGTGTATCGTACGTGGGTGCACCAGGACATGCCCATTTTGTCTGCTGCTGAAGTGCCAATTGGCTGCGGCGCCTTGCTGCTGCGCGGACGCGCAGCTTAGCCCAGCCAATCATAACTTCAACAGCAGACGACATGGACATGCCCACTAAGTGTACTCGTATAGAATACCTTCACAGGACGTGAAAAGTTAGTCTGTAGTGCGCAACTACACCGTGCCTCGTAATCAGACCATGCTTTATATAATCACGAATCCGCAATTTCTTATCGAGAAAGCGTTTGCGAAGACGGCATGGTCATGCACTTACATCACTCGTCATACAAATGAACGCTCCTATTCTAGACTCCTCCTCTAGGATCCTCTGCACGGCAACGGGTGCATCTAAAGTGCTGAAGCAGAAAAACATATCTAGCGTTTCTTCGTTTGTTCATAGGATATTCTCACGGCACAATTTGCGGATTGATACCTACGGAAATGTCCTAGAGAATATTGGTAGGAATTGAGAAAACACGAGCTGGGTGGTGCCACCTTTTGGCGAATTTAGCCGATGGGCATGGCATCTACTTGAAGGCCTCAGTAGGTGGTGCAGGGTATAAGTGGCCGTGTAGTGGCCTCTACCGATACAGTTATTGGGTTGACAAATAGCTTACGGAGAGCAACCATAGAGGGCGCGAAGTGTCAGGTGTGGTTGGGACGCGTGTTCTCAGCTATAGGATTGTTTCGTCGCTCATTCGCGAAGCAATTATTAAAGTAACACGTTCTGCGCCTGCTCTTGACAATTCTGTGGTACTGACGTTGCGCAATTTGCTTCGATAGTGGCATGAGTCGAATGTGAGAGGGAAATGAATGGGCGCTATGTCACGCATTACTACATCTCCTCGCCGGTCGCAGAAGAAACTCGGGTATTTTCTTTGTTCTGGAAATAAAGGTGTAATCTTATAGTAACATTCGCACAAACATTGATAATTATAACCCATCGTCATCGTTCAGTTCGACAAGGAGCTGCGGTCACACACTGTTAGATATCTACGTAAGAAAGCTTGCTTGAACAACTGATAGCGCAGAAACATCCTGAGCTCTTGCGCAGGCGGTCAGTACTTCAGTAACATTTCAACGCATTCGTGCGTTTTTCTGAAATATGCCAACTGCGCGACATCGTAGATTAGATATCCGGTCACAGTGGCAAGAATTTACGATAAAAAGGAATGCAAGACAGATTTGGGTGCATGCTACAGGAACCTAGGTGGCAAAATTTATTACGCAGTCCTCTACTAAGCGTTCCTCATATACCACTGCACTTGTGCAGGTTCAGAAAGTTACAACTCAGAATTATATTTTCTTATTTAAATGTCCTCTCTCATCCAGCCAGGATTCCTGAAAAAAAAAATTTGGTTGACTTCTTCCGGTACGTTTCTGGGGATGACTCATAAGAACTTATACTTCAAATGTTCATGAAAAGCTCACTTAAGACGAATACAGACAGCGTCAATCTTTCTGTAGTATCTAAAGAGACAATACTTGTCGCAACAAGTATTGTCAAGTAAATAATAGGAAAAAAGGTCAGAAAGTCCTAGAACCGTAACTCACCGGTAAGCACGAACTAGTCAATACACCTTGACGAAAGGATTAAAAATAAATGCCAAATTGCTATCCCCTAGTACTAAAACGCTTTAAGAGTGTTTTCTGTCTGACGGAGTTCTGCACATATTTGTAAAAGGAGACGAGGAAACTGTCCGCTGCTGAGCTTCAGAATTTGATTGGCTTATGACGGTAGTGTATATGCGCAACACTACAATCTAATTCCGAGTGCGAAGACTGCAGATGATTCTGCCGAAGGGCGGGAGAAAAAGTAACCAAAACAAAAACTTAACTGATACAGAAAAATCCTATTGGACGGCCACAATCGAGGGCAAGCCAACTTTGGCATTGAATAAAACTGCAGAAAAGGAAAGCTGTACAGCAAAACAGTTCAAAGGACAGTGCGCTCTTGTTAAATCAAAGTGGCCCAAGATTTCGGAGTTACAGGAGCGAATTTGCAGCATAGAACAGTTCATTATCAGCGGGTTTTTTATTTATTTGCTCATTTATTTATTTATTTGGGAACCTACATTGCCCAGTTGGGCATTACTGTGAGGGCGACGCAGATTGGAGAGATGGAACCAAACAGGAGCAGTTACTCATTGTACAGTCCGCCGCAACAGTTTGCAAGATCAGCAATGTGTGCGTGCGTGCGCGCATGGTACAAAACAAACAAAGACAGTGAAGCTTTTATAAACTAGTCCTCAAGCCTTTTTAAGTACTATAGGCTCTGCATTCTCGCTTACGGCCTCACTCGAACGCAGCTGCTGCGTTTACGTACGGCCCGCGTGCAGACGGCATCGCTGCGCTACGGTGTCAGCGTTCACCGTTGTCAGTCGTACAAGCTCCTAGCCGACCTCTAACGGGAACTGGATGAAGGTCTAGATCAGCTTAAGTTGCTCACGAGTCGACTCAATTACATTCCCTCCGACTAAGACTGACCCATGAGTATTAGGCTGAATGAGCTCATCTGACTAGAATTTTGGTACAGAATGAGTCCCAGTAAGGGCCCGGCTGAGTATAATTTCGATGAGTTTAAGTCAGAGTGAGCTGTAGCAAAAAATGTTACTTTCTAGTGAGGCTGAGTTAGTTTAGCTTTTTTCTTCTGTTCTATGGACCACATGAGGCGACCTGACAAGCACAAATTAAGGGTTACTGTTAAGAAACAACAACAAGATGGCGAGAGAGGCTAGTTGGTCGGTGTTCACAATGGACAAAACTTGAAGAGAAGCGGCCGCACACAGTCAAAAGAAAACAAAAAAACAGACAGGACCGTGCTTCATTGACTTCTTCATTGTTTATTTCTGTAACTTTCTTTTGTCTGTGTATGCTGGTGTGCTTAAAACATCTATCTATTATAAATTGCTTAAAAGAAGAACCACGTATATGAGTTGGTTTCTCGAATGCGATGTGCGCAGACCACATTTGATTTCACAATGATTGATCATAAGTTTGGCACCCATTTCGGTGCTCCTACACCACTACGTTTAAATACATTTGATATTGACCACGCCATAGCAAATAGAGTCGCACAGAAGCCGCCGCACAATAGCCGCCCCGCTAACCTCCTAAGGAGCTTCGCCGTAACATTCATCCATCCAAAGTGTTGAACCAGATAGCCTACGCGAAGCTTTAATCTTGAGGGCGGTATACGATAAGCGTAATATAAACAATTGGGGTGATGGTCGTGTCTCACAAAGTGTAACCAACCCAACTTTATCATAATTTACTATAATGCACTCGATTTTATCACCTAAATGCTTGCCTCTTGGTAATTTTTTACCGCTTTATAGGCGGTGAAAAATATTAGAGTAAAAGAAAAAGCCGAGTACTTCGATTTTTTTCCCCACCACACACATCCTACTCTATAGTTGGCTCACCCTTCAATGCCTTGCCTTGCACAAGCAGCTTACAGCGCATTAGCACCCGATTCTCCTCGAACTTTGATTTCATTTTGGACATCAAGGCGGCAGCGCACAATTGCTTGAAGGGTGCTTACAACCGCTATCGCAATGAAAAATAGGTATGAGTAAACCACGGATGGCAAAGCTAGTGCGCCTTTCACCCTATTAGCAATACTCACTGCCTTGAGCGAAAATGTAAATAATAAAAAGCCGAGAAGGCTTGCGCCAACTAAATAATGCGAGCTTTTAGCCGACTGAACAAAAATTTACAATCCTTAAGTTTGAGAGCTCAAAAGCAGCCACATATGTGGGTGACAGAAGCCTGGCAACGGCAAAGAGGGGCAGGGGGTGAGGGAGGGCCCGAGTTACCTATGCTAGGCCCCCATACTCAATCAATCTTATAGAAAGCAGTAGCAACGCCGGGTTTACGGGGTGATCATTTTTTTAGGTCTTCCGGAGTATTTGATGAATAACCTGCGTCAGATAGCGTAATTCTTGTACCTATGCTGAAATATTGGAAGAGGTGGGCATTACGAACAAGAGAAATCAACAGACGTTTTCAAATAATTAAACAAAATTCGAAAGATGTGACAACCTTGCCAAGAGTGCGTTTTCCATTGCGCGTGTCATTTGTACCCTTCTGAAAAGCCGGAAATAAACCGCTGTGTTCGTTTTATGATATCCGAGAGAAAGACTTGCACTGCAAAGGGTAGTAAAGCTTTTATATTATAAGTACATGTTGTTCAAGGTTACCACAATATGCCTATTGAAAAGAGAAAAGCGCCTCATTTCGTAAACCCCCCAAGTAATCCCTAGCTGCAGCATGTGGTCCGCCCTTAAGCACGTGTCAAGGCTTCAGGGTCACCTTGAAGACCACATAAACTGCCAAGAACTCGCGTACAAGCTCGAAATGTGGCAAAAGTCCTAAGAAAAGCTGTACCTGTAAGAAGAATGCTCAAGAACCATGTCGAGCTGCACGCTAAAGAAGCCCAAGCGGTCAAAATATTTCGGAGCCCCGCAATATGGCACCGCTCATAGCCCATTATGCAGCTTCGGGGCACGCGAGACCCCAGAGTTATTGGAACTCCCATTCACTCGGAACGTGTTTTACCTCGCTCCACAGAAGATCTGGCCTCTAGCGTCTAGCGTCGGACGTCGCTTAGGTAAATATAATATCGAACCACGCATATCCAACCCCGCGGGCTCTCCATGGGGCACAAGGAAATTATTTAAGCAATTGAGTTCCTCAAGTTACAATACGTACAAAATCGTAAAATACGACTTGCACACAACATACGTACAAGATAGAGTTGGATTGTAATCTGAGTGACATGATTCTGTCACGCGGAAGCACACACACAAACCCGTTTCAAAACGATAGCGTTTTCCAGTTGCCGTTCGAGGTCTGTATCAGCAGGAGCGGCGCCCCCCCCCCCCACCCCCTCATTTCCTTGCATGCTACCACAAGAAGTAGCACAAAGCTCGCCTTCGTGCATAGCGTTCGCCGACAGTGTTTCCCGGAGAACATTACGGTTGCATGAGCTGAAGTTTCCGGGAAGCGCGAGAAGCAGTCAGGGATGAATGCTATCGCGTTCCACTCTTAGAGGCGAACCTCGAGCGTCGTTCAACCTTTTTTTAGCTTGTGGCGGGAATGACGAAAATTTTTTTTTTTTGTCAAATTGGCGGAAATTAGCATGCTTGTATCTCAAAAGGAAAGAAACACATTTCCGATTTCGCTGTAAATGCGGCGCAAGAACAACACGTGGCGCCGCCTGATGGTGAAACTGTGCAACCAGTTCGAATATTATCACGTAACCAAAAAAAAAAGAGAGAGAAAGCCCCACCGGCGGGCTTGTGTTGCTTGTAGCTAAACATTTCGACAGAATTGCCTGTCTGGTTGGGAAATTAATTAGGACTTGAGACTGACTCCAACCAAATTATTTGGTTGGAGTCAGTCTCAAGTCCTTATGTTGCTTGTGTACAACATTTTATTGCTTGAAATTGTTTTTTATGCTCTGCTGCTAACTTTGTGTAAGATGGTGATTCTTTCGCTTCCAGGTATAGCGCGTGTCGAAAAGTTGCGCCGCCTCGTGCAAACGAACAGTCATGGTGAACGGATCGATGCATTGATGCATCGCCTCAGAGATTGCCATCGCGTCCCGTAATCAGTGCCATCAGCACTCGTGGACAGTTTTTTAAAGAAGAGACCACGCAGATCGGAACAAATGGCTGTGGCTTAGCTAAGGTTAAGCCCAGGATGCGAAGCATACTAGCCTTTATTTTAGTTGTTGAACCACTGTTTAGCCTGGTGAACTGCTGTTGCTTGGCTATATTTGGTTCGGCTAGACGAAGAAACAACTCATGCAGGCGAGCGCACGAGCTGAGACCCGGCTATGTAGCTGCGCGGCCGCAAGCGAGCGCACGAGTTGAGCCTCCGCTTTTGCAGCTGTTATGACGTCATATGGTAGCTACGCGGCCGCGCGCGGCGCAGCAAGGAAGAGCGTGGTTGTGCGGCTAGTATGCTTCGCATAAAAATGGCCAGGCTTAGCTTGGTTAAGCCAAGAATGCGTTGCATATTGCGCGATTTGGGGCCCAGCTTTTCCTCCGGCAGTCGTGACGTCACGTCACGTGGTTGCGCTAAAGGTCAATGGTGGCTGCCCGGCCACGCCCAAGGGCTGAATTGAGTGATTGCAATATGCAATGCATAAAAATAGAAGCAACTTAATAACAAACATAGCAAACTTAAAAGAGAATAGACGCACATACGAGACGCGCAGCAATGAACAATGGCTCATACCCTCAATGGTAGCTACGCGGCCGTGGGCGGCGCAGCAAGGAAGAGCGTGGTTGTGCGGCTAGTATGCTTCGCATAAAATCCTGTCTTTGAACTCGCTATCTAGGGAAGCCACTACACGTTTAGACACTTCGAGTGGTAGGCTGAGTGCACCGCGAAATAGAAGCTTCTTGAAAAGTGGTAGACGTTCCCTTTAAATTAAGCAAAAGTGAAAAGCAATTAAGTAAAGATAAGTAAAAGTAATAACGTAAAAGTAAATGCACAGCATGCCGTGCAGCCATGCGAAAGGATACTTGCGAGGTTGCGTGCTGTGAGGCAACCTTTGGAAGCAGTAATCTCGTATGCTAATTACCTGTAGATTGACAATGGCTTAGCTTTCTCGGCGATATTTCTCGCACTGGTGATTTTTGCTTGATCGCCGCACCTCGAAGTATTTCAATAAATTCATTACAGCGTCGTCGACATTACTTGACTGCGAACATGAATTCTATGAAATTCCGAGAAATTACCGGCCCCCTGTACCTCTTGTTCAAGACCATAGTCAAGGGGAATTTGCCTTCTAAAACGAACGCAAACTGCAAATAACAGCGGAAAGGTCGCAATTAAGACTAGTTGTCATGCCAATCTTGCACTAAGCCATACTTAAAAAATAGTTTACCGTTACGTGGTACAGTGGCATTTCCTTCGTCATCCTCATACGTGGAACGACTACATGTACAGTCCCTGATGCGATGCCACTGACCTTGAGAGTATACCGAATCACTTTAAATAAGTGGTGCCGTGTACGCTCAGGTATACCGAAACACTTACGTATACCGACAGCGTATACCGTATTCGGTAAAAGCTGTCTTTAGCCTTGTGCAGTTAATCTTTAGCAAGAGTTATCAAGTAGCCCAAAATCAACATTGTGTTTATTACTTGCTTCTTGTATTATGCGCAGCCGACAGAATGCCGTTGAAATGTTATTCCACGACGTTCGGCGTTCGTGCACTTTTCGCGATGTTTGTTGCTAACTTACATCGCTTCTTGCAGTTTTGCAAATATTTCGAAGAAACTGCTTGAATGAAAGCGAACATTATCAGAACCGACACAATGTCTAATAAGCGCTGGCAAATATAGGTTACCGTTACGAACTGAAAGCATCATTGTGGCTTTTATTTGTGAGCGATTGCCGCAGGATTGACTAAATTTAGTTTAAAGGGTCCAGATGGAGTCTAAGTGCGTAGAAACTAAGGCAGTTAGACAACCTGCATAAAGGATACTCGGTTCAGATGCCTTTTCGCTGCTTGTTACTCGCTGCTTGCATTGGTCGACTGCGTCATGCGCAGCTGCCAGCGAGCAAATAAGCAAAAATGAAACGCGACCCAACCCGTCACATGCGTTGCAGAATTGCCGGGCAAGTTCCGTTTGAACGGCGTATCTCTCTGGCGCCCTGGCCTTGACTTCCGGCCGTAAGGGGGTCGGTCCGCTGCCACTCGATGCAGCGGGACAAGGAACTAACGCTGTAGCCCTCTTCGGAAACATCCCGGATGCACCGCCTAGACACAGCTCGGTTAGTCGTCGTTTTTTTTACCCGCCAAGTATGGGTGTCTAAAATGACAAAGCCGTCTCGGCTAAGATAACACCGTAGTTGCACAAATAAAAAAAGGGCCTGTCACTTAAGCAACCTTACGTGAGGCACGCGGAACAATGGTAGCGCATGCCGTGAGGGGGCTGTGACAACGTGACGTCATACATGAGGATATCGGAGTCAAGTCCACTTCTAGTTACCACGTAACCGTAATACGTGATGTCCTCAACAACTTTACTTTAATCACCCTTGATCACCCGTGCTCTAATTTGTACCAACCTTAATCCACCTTAACCCACTCTAACGCCACAGCGAGGAGGCCACGACGTGACGTTTGTAATGACAGACTCTGTAGGCACCCCTTTAGTGAGCCAGTACCGTGGAGCCACCGTGGCGTCGAAAAGGCGTACTCGTCTCAACCCCCGGAGACCCACTTAGGTTAGCTACCCAGACCTAAATATAGCAGATTTTCTTTTCAAAGCCATTAGTTTACTTAGTCCACAAGAACGTTCCTGAGAAACTTGAGGTCAATCCGAGCATTTGTGCGTACTTTTGCTCTTTGCGCGGTGGGCCATTTTTGGTACCATCGCTTGATAGCGCCGGATCTTGTGCCTCGTGGGACATATGATTCTTTCGCGTTATAAAAAAAAGTAACTATTTGACTTCAGAACTAAACTAGCTTACCGCAGAAGCGGCGAAAACAGTGAAACAGTGAAAGTTGTCGCGAACTGTTTTGAAAGTGTATAGCGTTGTAGCATGTACTACCTATGGAAGACTACGAGATTTCGTAAGCATGGTTGAGAAGGCGGGAAAATGTTTAGGGGCGGAAAACGTGACCGAGTGCCCCCACCGAACACTGCATCTCGACCAGGGGCCCACCAAGCAACGGCCCATGGTGGGCTCCGGATCGCTACGCAGCCGGCGAAGGCCCATCCGACGGCAGCCGGCTGGCCCGCAATCGGGCTTCCAGGACCTCCACTGTACCTCCACCTGCGGGCGCGGCTTCTGCAGAGAACCTTGCACATTTGCGATTCTTTCGGAGAACCCGAAACATGGGAGGACATATTAAAATTATGGGGTTTTACGTGCAAAAACCACTTTCTGATTATGAGGCACGCCGTAGTGGAGGACTCCGGAAATTCCGACCAACGTGCGTTCAGGAGGACAGTATGGTGGGCTGCATGGTACAGCTTTCTGTCAGACGTACCTACCCTGAACAAGGCATGCAAGAGGGCGAGGAAGAGAGGAAAGCGTCATTTCCGCGTTATTCGTGTCGCCTTGTGGGCCCCGTTTTGTATATACATCGTGGGAACATGCGACCCATGAGAACCAGTGTTTCTCAAACTTTTCCTGTACGTGACCGCCTTTTAGTAGGAAGAAAGCTACCGTGAGCCCCACTTCCCCATTTGCATATGCCTGCTAAGAAACTTACTACAATGACGCGGATTCATTTACGTTTTAGTTTGATTAAAAATACTCATTTATTCATGCATTTCAAACAGAAATATGTACCTACTTATTCGATAAAAGTATCTGCCAAAGCCATATTCTGTAGTTTTGGTGACACAAAACTGACTGCAGTTAGTTGACACGCCGTGTCCGTAAATCTCTTTTGTGGCGACAGGTATATATATATTTATATATATATATATATATATATATATATATATATATATATATATATATATATATATATATACAGTGAAAGCTCGTTAATTCGAACTTCAATAACTCGAATTTATGGATAATTCGAACTGTACGATTTGGTCCGGCCAAGCTCCACAGAAGTCTATGTATTAAAAACTCCGTTAATTCGAATGCGACAAGGTTCCCTCACGGATAATTCGAACTACGCTCACCTGGCACACGGCCAGAGAAACGCGCCTACTGCCTACACACAAGGCTGTATTGCCTCCGAAACGGAGAGAACGGCGAGAGAAGGCAAGATCGGAAAAAAATCTAACCGACGCGGGGTCAGCCAGAAGGCAGCGGCGGATGCGGCCTCTCCGTTCTACGTAACCTCCGAGACTTCTTGCCCGTTGCGAATCTCGGAGGCTTTGCACATCTTGTACAGCTGCTAATGTTGTGCGGAGATGGCACGGCAAGCGCCAAAACACTGCGAATCAAGTACGTCGCAGCTGCGCTTGCAATCAAGAACCAACGAATCAGGGCCTTCGCCACCTTCACATGTTCAGCGGTTTTGTCTCGGCAGTCTTCATCGGTTGTGCACCTCTGTTTTCAGCTTAGGAGGTATCAGCCGTCGCGATTCATTGTGATGGTGTTAAGCCTTGGCTGACGTTCGTTTCGGTGGACATCGGTGGTGTGGCACAGTCGGACCCAGAGCTTCGACTTGAACATGGCGTGTGCCCGCGGCACATACCATCACTTTCTGACGCTCCAAATTTCTGACATGCCCTATACTGCTTCCAATTCGCAGTGTACTGTTGCTCTCCTTCACTTTCGTTAGTTCGAAGTTTCGTTAATTCGAACTGAAGCGGCTTCCCCTTGCGGTTCGAATTAACGAGCTTTTACTGTATGTATATATATATATATATATATATATATATATATATATATATATATATATATATATATATATATATATGAAGTTCCACCCCCCATAAGACCCGGAAAAGGCTCATGACCGGCAGCGTGAGGCAACGCTGATTGAGACGTCAAGGTGTAACGAACTAGTGTGCAAGGAAGAAACCTGCACACTGTCCTCCACTTCCTCCTTCTAAAGTTGGACAAACTATTCTTTAAACCGTCTTTTAAGGCAGTGCAGTGCCTTTTCAATGGCCACCAATGGGCTAACGTATAACATTACCAAATTTCTCGCCGCTCGTAAAGTAAGATCACAATGAGCCTGCTTCATCTCAGACAGTGGGTAATACACATGGTGTGGGCAATATCCTTCTGTAACTCATTATTTAATTGAAATTACTTTCGCCAAATGCTACGTAAGCGACTGATATTCATGCCAGTTTTGTTATACAGTCTTTCGTACAAGAGAACCGTATACTGGCTGCGCAGTAAAAGTAGGTTTTTATACCAACTGATAGGAAAGCCCTCGAACCAGTTTCACATTCTCCGCACGCTGTCACTGAGGCCGCCATAAGCAGAGTAAAAACTTTTCTGTCGAGGCCGCAACTGGGACCGAAACCACCGGTAACCCCATCCTTGTTTTGACTGTCCGCCAAGCGACACCCGCGGCGTCCCACTACGTAGCACGGAATCCAGGAAGCGCGACGATTCTGCCTACTTCTCGCGTGCCCCGCACTGCAGCGGGTCCGCAGGACGTGGGGGCAACGAGTGGCAGCGGCGTTTGGTGACGTCATTTCCGCTCCGGAGACAGGCCGGGCGCCGAGCTATCTGTCTCTCCGGGAAACCGCGGCCCGCGAGCTTGCCGGGGAGCACGGCATCGAGACTCCACGTAGTAGCTGGTCCGCTCAGAGCCGGGCGTGTTACGGACACGCCGCCGAGGCGCGAGGACTGATCGCGGGGACCCCCCCTCCCCCTCCTTCTCTTCTCTCGAGTTAGCACCGCGTGTAGTCGCGCGAGCGGCAAGGGTCGACCCCGAGAGCGCCGACGAAGAGCTCAAGAACCGCGGCGACGGCCCCCGCCCCCGGGGCAGTTAGGGCAATTACAGCTCATCGCGGACCTCTTCTAGCTCATCCAGCGACACTCCGGGTGAGGGTGACGCCGGTGTCTGTTTGTCTGTGTGTCTGTCTGCGCTGTGCCCGAAGGCGCCAGTGCGGGACGCCCGGCGCAACTGGAGCAACAGATAGCAGCCAGCGAGTCGGCCATTGTCTCGTCGTCTTGTGGCGGGAAGATCCAGAAGGACCAGCTTCCTGAGCGTGCACCTCCTTCCTGCCCAGGACGGCGACAAAGCGTGTCTCGCGGTTCCTCCCTGCGCGTCGTGTGGTTCTGCGCGTTGTGGATGTGCGCCTCGCAGACCCTGTCGCTCCTTTTTCTTGGCCAGTGTATCTTCGGCTGAGCCCATTGAGTGGCAGGAAGGCAAGACCGGTAGTGAGCAGGATTAGGATGTGCCTCGTGCATCAAGCGTGATGTTCTCGCCGGGCGTAGTCCTGATACTTCTGGGTGCCTACGTCACGGGTGAGCTGTTCCACTGGCATCCTTGAGCACTTTCTGCTGATAAGTGTGAAGCTTTGTCGCATGCTAAATATGAAATTCTAGTTGCGGAAGTAGATAGTGAGGGACAGGAAATTTGGGGAAGAGGATTTTATCGAGTTGAAGTAATGGCAAATGGTAAGCGGTTGCAGCTGCAGCTATTGAAATGGCAAAAAAGTTGTTCCAATAGCACAGTTTTTACAACGAGCTCACGGAATCCATCATGCTAGATAAATAAACCTGACTTCGCCTGCAACAGCACATCAAAGCGACAGACGAGCGTTTCGAATGACGACAGATCGAAATTGGTGATGCCACGCGTCCAGGTTGGTGGGTTTGAAGCTCGCCCCGCCTATCATTTTTGTATCACTGTGTCACTGCTTATTTTGGCAGTTGTCCGCCAGATAGGATACTACGAAATGCAGATAATTCAGTTACGGTTTATATATTTTTTTCTATGTGCACCAACTTCCTCATGCAAGAAATAGTTCGATGGTTTCGTTTTGAAAGCTCGTTTGTTTCTTGCTTCCGCCGAGCACTTGCGAAGCTCCTACCGAGAAAAAATGTTTGCTCTGCAGCTATGTCATGGGAAAAGCGTGTTTGTGAGGCTCTTATGCTACTTGAAACGTACCAGAAAAACAAGTTTAGCGTCCGGTGTGCGCAATTAAAATGCGATAAAGTAGAAAGACCGCCAACAACCGCAGAAGCAGCGTTCGTGCAAATAAATATAGTTGAAGCTAATGCACGCAGTCTACTCGCGTTGTATTTCGGATATTTGCATACCTGGTCTTGGTGCAAATGAAGATTGTCCGATTTATTGCATAAATTTGTTCGCTCAATATGGGGCGGCACTTGAAATCCTACAAAACTCCATCCTCAACATGCAGCTCATGTGCCTGAACATTTCACCCATTCTTATCTAGCTTTATGAAAGTTCTAAAGATTGCAGGCCTTCATATCTTTGTCGCGCGACGAACGCAGATAGGTGTTGAAAATTCCAAGGAAAGACACGGGGGCATGTTAATGCAGCCTGGGAACGATTACAACTGCAGATGCTTTCTTTAGTTACGACCATAAAATACTGAAAGAAGAACGTATCATCGGCTACACATACTACAGTTGCTATGGCATTCTGCAGTTCAGTTCTTGACTCACTTTGTTGCAAAGTCAGGTCACAGCACCGACGTAACTACTTGTGTAATTGTTCCGTGATTCTGTAACAATATTCTTCGACCCTACTTTTAAAGGGTTTGAACGATTGAAGAAACATGGAAAGTGAATGTGAGGGCTTGCTAGAGATATTGCTTTATAAGAGTCACTAACGTCCCGTATCGGTACTATAGTTTTGTCACGATCACGCCAGCGCCCTGAAAACAACAGTTATCATTTTCTCCACTGTCTACAAATTCAACTGAATGGTGTCGTTCGTAGGGATTCAATAGCACAGTGGCGTCTGAGCCTTTAATATGGAGCCACTTAGCCACACATTCCTTTTTCTGCCATAGTGTCGCAACACATGCATGGCAGTTTAACCATAAAATACTAGCCTCTTCCTTTTTAATTATTTTGTTCTCTCTCTCTCACCTATCGCATTCCTTTGCCCCTTCCCCGGTACAGGGCAGCCAATCTTTGGTTAACCTCCCTGTATTTCGTTTGCCTCTCTCTCTCTCTCTCTCTCTCTCTGGCCTTTCCGTTTCTCTGAAGGCTTGGGGAGGTACATGAGGTGAACAAGAGAAGTTTTGAAGTAGCCCAGGCCAATTAAGAAAAACATTAGCTGGGTAATTTCGTTATCCTTCATTTGCTGACATGTTTATTATACCTCATTTGTGCTAATAATGATGTGTTGCATGAAAGGTTAGTTGCTCAGTTGTCATGCCCAATACATCAAGTCTGCGACGACTGTCTCGAAAAGTAGCCAGGCATGAAGCACTGCATGATGTCGACTAGAAGGTCATTCTTTAAAAGAATTATGCGTGCAGAAGAAAAAGAAGATACGTTTACTCAATGGCACAATCAGCCTGAAAAGCTTACGTGGCCGAGCTTCTGAGGATAAGTGTAACTTCAACGCAGCCAGTCCCATAGCCATAAAACTATGAAAACAGTTCTTTACGCCAGACCAGCACATCCTGTCAATCGAAATACCACGCTTCGTGCTTAGGCTACGGGCATAAACATTTTAACAGGTTCCACGTACTGTACGTCAGCTTTGAACACTGACCATAAGTTAAGAAGTGGGTAGACTGCTTTTTTTTTGTCTGACACGTGATGACAAGCTCCGCGGTCTTGATGATGGAATACTCGAGAGTAGTACGGTATAACTTACGCACGATCAGGCGCTTTCGTAAGCCGAATCTAGCAATAGAAGTTCGGCGTAAGCTTTCTGTTTTGTAACAATGGTGATGAACGAACAGTCATAGATTCGAGTGTACTTCATAGGTTTTATTTCGCATAAGATTGCGTAATAATGCCTATTCGTGTTCTCATTCTGGCCTATCTTATGCCTACCGAGTTTTAGTAATCAAACGATGTAGGTCGTCGTTTCATGCGATGTAGCCGAAGCCATGCTTGGCGTGATCAGTAATCCTGTCTGTGGGAGCTGGCTGCCAGGCGTTATTACGTCAAGTACGTCAAAGTACCATTGTGAAATCATGGGGCAAATTACACAGCTGCTTATTGTGTGATCCTTGTTGAAAACTCCTTACTAAAGTGATCTGCGCGTGTTTCCGATAAAAATATTTAATTTTAAGTAATATCAGGGCTTATTAGTCGATCGTTAAGCTGTTAAAAAAACACTGTGAACGAAGTTCGTTTTTGCGTTAAATTACGCATTTGTCAACACTTCCTAAAGAAGGTAACTGTATAAGTGCATCTTTCTCGAACATAATTCATTTCGCCTGATTAAAACCGCCTGACTCATGACTTTTATACTTCTAAATCCGCCCCAATGACGTAAATGTCTCGACAAAAAAAAGAAAAACAAAAGAAAGTAACAGCGCATCTAAGAAAGAAAAATAAAAAAAACACCAGCGCTTCACGGTGAAGTAGTCATCCATTATAATGAAAAGAGCGGCAGTCCGTAGTTGAAAAGTGACTTGTCGCTCCTCGTTTTTTTTTTCTCAAAGCCGCCAACAACACGTGCAAGGATAATCTCCGCCTTGACGCTTGCAGCCTTTCGGCGCTTACCAGCGCCTAGGCCAGAGCCACTACGCCACCACGGCGGGTTTTGTGCAGTGTCGGTAGCCTACACGTAAAATTCGAAAATTGAAATCAGTGTCAAAGCAACCCTCATATACAATGAAATGCAAGAAATAAAGCCGAAAGTGTACTTCGCAATACTCGCAAGACAAGCTCGATGCATATGCGATTCATTTTAATTTGTTGTCTGTTTGAGGGCCCAAATACGCTGTTTACATGATAACGCACAATTTACTTTCGCAAGCATGTTTAAGAATATTATCCTCCATCACCTTCTCTTCTTGTTCATGTGCATTTTCTCCATCAGATAGACGGTGAACACATCCCCAAGTGAAATTGTGAGTAATTTAAAAGTTGTACTTGGTTCTCCACATGCAGTGAACATTCAATAGGCACTTGAGCGTGTAATATTACACAAAGGTTTCTTCGCGTGAACATCCTGGATGTATGAAGCAAATGAAAATATCCAATTTATCGCCTAGTTTTGTTCGCAGGACGCTTCATTCACTGCATTTACAAAAGAAGGCGTCATTGTTGTTATTTGACGCATGGGTAAAAAAATAAGGGAGCAACTTATTTCCAGAAATAATCGGTCAGTGCTATATAAGTTTGCAAAACTGGCTCATTAGGTTATCATTTCAGTTAGGAAGACGGGAGACTTTCAGCCGCAGACAAAATAACCGACGAAGAGTGGCAACTGGTTACTTAACTCGGCAGGAAAAAGTTTAGGTTTAGCTACGTGGTGTTTAAGGTGCTTCTCACCAGGCCACATGGCAAATTTCGGTTATACGCTACAAGTTGTTACGTGCCCTTTAGAGAGCCTTCTACCGCAAGAATTTTTCTAACTGGTTCATCCATAGGCGAGACAGAAATATTTCAGAGCCGCGAACCCGTGATTCAAGGGAACCGAGCGTCACCACAAACACAACACTCTTCCACTTGCCCCCATCAAGCGAAATTCCTTCCCCGCGTCCTCCCATACCGGAACTAGAGGATCGCATGACGCGCAGTGGACGATTTTGAGCGCTGTGCACGAGAACACGTGACAAGCGGTATAAGTGCGACACGAACACCGATACGGACGCAGTAGAAACACAGTAGAAAACGACATAGTTCCGCTCTCTGCTCGCGCGACTACACAGCACATAGGAACAAGCAGACGACACGGAAGTACATCTCTCTATAGCTACGGTACGAAGCAAAACGAAGAGAAACGGACATTCGGTTTGCAGGTTTTATTATTACTCTGAACGTTAATTCGTCTGCTGAAGCAACAGCTCAAACAATTAATAGACGTGCCTCGAATAATTCTCAAAGTCACGTGCCACCGTGTGTGACGTCACAGCATTGCCATGTACGTAAGCGCACTCGTGCGATATGCGTCAACTCGACGGCTGGGAGCACGGCACCCGCGAGGAGGAGGGCAAACGGGCTTTGATTTAAAATGTAAGGTCCTTCCGCGGCGCGCGGGAATGTGATTCTTAGCAGACAGGATCGTTAGAGTGCATTGCATGCACTGCGCTTGTCAGCTCAATATAGCCAGTCATGGTGAGCAGCCCTTTAACTACGTAGCTTGAAACAATTGACATATTGTATACAACATCGCATGCGACCACCCTTTGTCCAAGAAGTGTTTTTTTACAGCTTATTTAGTTATTTATTTGTTTATTTACGCCATCAGAACTGGAAATCATTACAGCGGCTGTTGGGTTATGCCAGATAGACAAATAATACAATGAATAAAGAGCAACTTCTTAATCATACCACTTCAGAATGTGGTCAATGGCAAAAAGGGCATTGCATAAAGTTCCAGTGGATACCTGGCCATGCCGGCATTTCGGGAAATGAAAGAGCGGACGAAGCTGCCAGAAATGGACTCCAATACCGCAAATTCAGAAGAGCATACTTTACAAAAGCCGACGCTTCAACCATGGCAAAAAAATATGCCTATCAAGAGAAAAACCGCATCTTGAATCTGCCGCTTCACCAAGATAACTTCCTACGTTACATTGATCCAGAAATGAGACCGAAAATTCCACGACCACTTCCTCGACACTTAGAGACATTGTACCATCGTCTTCGACTGAACGTGGCATATACGAACAATTATCTGTACCGCATAGGACTTACCACTAACCCATACTGTGATAACTGTCGCAACTTAGAGACAATTGAGCACATATTACTAGAATGCCCCGCGTACCGCGACGAGAGACAATTTTTTGAGCACCAAATGGACATGATTCGCCACGAACCGTTAACATTACCCAGCATCTTAGGTCCAATGCCCGGCCCATCAAAACAGCGACGGGTTTTGGATTTACTGTTCAAATACCTGACAGAAATTGGTCAAATAGGAAAACTTTAAAAATTGCATCCTTCCCATACAAAAGCCTAAGTTAACCCGCCATGTCACGTGTAAAAATTAGTATCAGGTCCACTCGGACATTTCATATTTATTTTTATCCTTTTTTTTCTCCCACTCTTTTCTGGAATCTTTTAATCCCATTCCCCATCCCTATACAGAGTAGCATGCCAGCGGTTATATACGCGCCGGCAAAATTCTCTGTTCTTCTAATAAAGAGCCCTCTCTCTCTCTCTCTCTCTCTATAAATAAATAAATAAATAAATAAATAAATAAATAAATAAATAAATGAGTATGCAAGAGGAAGGCACCTGGATGCAGTTATACAGTACTACCTGATGTTGCAAAGAATTAAAAGGTAACGTAGTCAATAATTAGGAAATTCAAGTTACACAACGCTAGTTAACGTTGCGCGAGACTTTCGATTACAGGGATCCTGCCGCGGTGGCATAACGGCTGTGGCGCTGCGCTGCCAAGGTTGAAGGTCGCGGGATCGAATCCCAGCAGCAGCAGCCGAATTTACATGGGACGCGAAATGCAAAAACGCCCGTGTCGCGTATATTGCGGGCTCGTTAAAAATTCCCTGGTGGTCAAAATTATTCCGGAGTCCCCCACGCTACGGTGTGCCTCATAATCAAATCATGCGTTTGGCGTGTAAAACCCTAGAATTCAATTCGCTTACTAGTATAGTTTGGGATTTTTGTGCGAAGGAAATTCTACTCAATCCGTATCCGAGGTAAAAAAAAGAGTGTAAGAAAGATGCATCATGACAAGGTTGGATGCCTCCTTTATAAAGGTGATCAATAAAATGCGATATATGTTGCAATGGAGATATCAGTTGAGAGGTGGAAATTCCAGCTTACTTTTATTTGCTTTGCGAGTAGCAATTCAATCACCTTTTAACGTACCAATTGAGCGGAGAAATCTGAAGTTCTAATGCGGCAATAAGATTATCGGAATCCCATACTCTTTTGAATACGCAAAACTTATTATTTGAGTTTTGAGGGCATACTTTGCAGAATAATGCGCGGGAAAAGTTTTAAATTGTTTATTATTATTACGGATACAAGGAATTCTTACTTCAACGGCCCGATGGAAACATTTTCGCTGAACACTTTGCTGGATTCTGTAAAGTGGCACACAGGTATGGGGATTTTTTTGGGTTGTTTGGTTATATCTTAATAACATTTCAGCCATACAGTGAGGAAATAAAAATAGAGAAGAAGAGTACTTCTGTAATTCAGTTTGCAGCGTAGCGCTTTGTAATATTCCGCTACACACGACTCTAGCATCTTCTAACTTATTTTCTCTAACTGCTCGTGTGATCCATGGCGCAGTGCTGAGAGTACACTCTGTAGGACTGCCTTGGAATCACAGAAGACTGACCATGCATGGCGTGGTTCCTCCTGAATGAAATGAAGACCCGCACGCAGGGCTACCAGTCGCAGAGATCAGAGAAGTCCACCATCCCATAGTTGACGAAGGACACGATATAATATATCAGTGGTTGCCTAGTCACTGCGGCGCACCTGGCAATGATCGAGCAGACACAGCTGGCCGATCTGCCCACGACGGCGTCAACTGCCTTGCCATTTCTCTTTCGGGATCCGACGCAGCGAAAAAACTTTCCGCACTTGCGCGTGGCCTGACATTAGCTCAGTGGAATTTATCCGAGTTCAGAAGTGCACGCCTTCATTCCATAGACCCTAATGTACAGCTCCGTATTCCGCCCGAGCTTGCACGACGTGACAGCACCCTTAAGTCCGACTATGGCTTGGAGTAGCATTTTCAAATGCGTACTCTTTCCTTATCGGAATGGCCAACAGCCCACTTTGTGACTTCTGCGGGTGCAATGAAACAATCGCGCACCTACTTCGTTAGTGCTCTCGTTCCAACCCGCAAAGAGCAGTCCTCTCAGCCACCCTAGAGAAACTGGACAAGCGCCCTATGACAGAAAACAATATCCTTGGAATCTGGCCTACGTGAACAACAGCGCGATCCGCTATGAAGGCGCTGCTTCGGTACTTAAAGGACAAGGGACTTTCTGGCAAAATGTGACTACACTGCGTGACTTAGGATTGTACGGTGACACTGCGTAACGCTAGGAACGCCTTTGCAGGCTGCGTGACAGCGCCCACAGAAACAGTTTGCGTGTACGTGCGTGTGTGTATGGTTCTTTTTAAATTTTTTATCCTTCTCTCTCTCACCTATCGCATCCCCTTGCCCCTCCCCCAGTACAGGGTAGCCAACCGGAGATAATCTCTGGTTAATCTCCCTGTCTTTTATTTGCCTTTCTCTCTCTCTCTCTCCCTTCTCTAATTGTTATAGAATGCCATAATTAAGCATTTCGTGATTGTTTAGCCAGCCAGACGCTCTTCTGATTAACAACCCTGCCTTCTCCTTTTCTTTTCTACTCTTCCTTCCCAAGCAATTTTACAAACGTATCCTACCAACAAATAGATTACTCAAAGTCGAACTTTACGGAAAGGTTTAGCTAGGTGGTTCCTATGCCACGACATGGGAAATCAGTAAATATTATTCTGAGGAACCACTGCGCCGAATTTCACGAGGTTTGTTGAACAACAAAAAAGTTATAACGTAGTAATTTCAGGACGCGAACTTTTCATATATGCTGTCAACCTTTCTTTACAAAAATTTATAAACCTAGCCAAACTTTAAAATAATAGAGCCCTGAAGTACACAACACTCTACCTTAGCAATGAAAAACGGCATTGCAATTTTGTCAAGAGAGCCTAATAATACTTATGATATACAATACGCCACCCTCAAGTCCACCACTCATTTGTGAAATTATGCAAAAAAAAAAGAGGTGAGGCGTGCAGACAGGACACAAGAATAGAGACATCGACAACACCAAAGCCCATTCGTATTGTCCACTCCTCTACTCTTGCGTCCTGTCTGGATGCCTCACCTCTCTCTTTTTTTTTCTTTGAATAATGAATCCTTGCTAACTAACTCAGCTTTCTGTCGTTCTCATTTCTGAATATAGCATTTGCAAAATCCTTACAAACATTGGAACAAATATACGTAGGTTGCAAATCCATACATCAAATTTGTCCTCCTTCGATGGTTGGAAAGATCCGAATAGCCTAAATGGGATATTCGTTTTTGATTGTTAGTGACAGATTTCTAAACTTCGTGTTTCAGTTTACTTCATCAAAGTTAGATTTTCAGCATATTTTCTAAAATCTTACATGCGCTAAATCAATGTTCTGCTTGTTGCGGTCACTGTAATCTATATTTCCTTAAATGCAACAAATTTCATTTACATCAGTTGAGTGATTTTGTCATAAAACAATTTCTGCGTTTTACATGCATTTAAGGATTCAGCATCACCGACAGTCCCGAACTAAGGCTTCCTTTTAAACAAACCATCGCACCGGTTCTATAGACCACTTTATGCGAGTCCCACTACTTTGCGACCTCATAGCCGTCTATCATCCTGTGCCAAGCTAGTAAGTAGCATCGCTCCACGGAGGGCTCACAGCAAACGCGCTTCTCAAGACGATTCGCGAGCTTTCACTGTTTCACGAGAGGTCTCAGTAAGTATTTGTGATTGGGGAACTTCTTAGCGTGCTGTTACTAAACTCCGAACTTCGCTATAGCCGGAATATCGAACGGCGATGCGCCTAAGGTGCGGACGCAAGTCTGCCCTCGATTGAAAAAGGAGGCGAGTCAAGTGTCAGCATGGTCGACAGGTAACATACTACATGTAAGACGTTATTATCTTATATCTAGCTTTAAACTCTATTGTGTTAAGACTCAGGTGACAACAATCAGATATGTCTCCGTGTGGCACACGGTGTGCCGCACCGCCGTAGATCGCTGTCCAGGCGATTGGCGAAGCTCCGCGGAAGTACGCTTTGCCATAGCTTTCTTGCTCCAAAAGCCTTTGCGGTATGCTTTTGTAATTATTGTTCACCTGGCACCCGGAGATAAAATTTCACAAAATAAGGAACAGTAAAACACCTCGGCCGCAAGGACCGTTAACATGGAGTACTACCGGAGATAACCTCGCCACAATGGCTGCGAACATGTCACGATCGACCAGGCGCACGCGACGCGTTCAAAGAATGCGTACTTTTAGCTCTCAAGGGGCGCCTGTGCAAGGGCACCTCGCCTACTCGAGAGAGCTGAGAAATGAGCAACTACGTTTTGCAGCAGCATTGCGTGACGTCGGCCACACAGCTTGCCGACGAGATTCAAAAACGGGGGAGAGTCTATGTTAACTGTGGGTGGCCGGCACACGGTATAGGCACGGCCTGGCGACAGAGCAAAAAATGAACACACCTCCATTTTCTTCGTCAGCGCATACTGTCTTCCCAACACATTCCCAGCTAACTTCCACCAGAACATTTGCTGCCAAGCATGATAGAACATATTCGCCCCGAACAATGTGCGTGCACGATGAAATAGTTGACTTCGACCGTTCGCCGCATAGTTAAGACAATCGAATACGCACATTTCGTTCATATCCCAATTTGACTGTGTGTGCCGAGTTCCTCGCCTTGCGCTCGCTGGAAATGACATCTTCTGAGCAAACACCTGACGAAGCCGATGGCGTCCAGTCCTTTCTGTTAACGTTGGCGATTCGAAGCCGACGTGCGTCTGAAACCGTAGAGGCGGTTGATTCACTTCACATTAGCTTCCGAAAGTTAATTTTGTAGCCGAATGCAGCACAGCGGTGGCCTTGTTAACCTCGAGTCATCTGACATGCCAGCACCAACACAAGAAACACGTTAGAATCGCGGAAATTCGCAATGACACCGATGCCGTTCCAAGCTGCCGCTGGGAGAAACGACGATAAACACATACCGCGGTAGCGAGAAGGCGGCGACATGCTCTGGTTTGAGGGTATGCGTTCCCCCTCGCCGATGAAATGGTCTATAGGAAACCCACGAAATAGAGCGTTGGTGCATACGCATGTCCGCGGCCAAACTGGTGCACAACTAAAGACGAAATGAATCCAAAGAAAAGAATGTTGAACCGAAGCTTCGCGGGATTAGTTATCTCGGCCATCACGCCCGGAATGCCGATGTACTGCCTGGCCCGATACGTAGCAAAACTGTCGATTCATTGCCACTTGAGCAAGTAGCTGGCCGTCTTCGACCTGACTCTGATACACAAGCACGCCCGTGTCCAAGTGCCGAAGTGAAGCGACGATCTCAAGGTGTGCTTCTTTTTACTGCGTTTTCATTAGTTCTGCGTCATATGACGCGTACTAGCAGGTCTTTCGACTTCTCTAAAGTCGATACGAAACGTGGTGGCAGAAAACGAAAACTGGATGAAATGCCCCTAACTCCTAGGTATGGAATTGCGACTACAACTTGAAAGGCGCAGTATTGCCGTATCCGATTCCGTGCGAATACAGAAACTCAATGCGTATAGTGCCTTACAGTACAGCTACACAGGGAAACACAGACGTCTAGCTTTAAAAACATACATAGTATTTCGCATAAGTTTTGTATATCGATGACTTAACTGCCAGAATAAAAACCATTCTGCTGCTGCATGCCTTAATGTTTAAAATATTGTTTTGAACAGAAATGTTGTTCCGTAGATTAGACATATATTTGGCTCGGTAAATATGTTATGAAGGAAACATAACTTGTGCTTTGCCCCAGTATGAATTACCGAGAGTAAAGAATTAGCACATCACAATGATTTATTTATACTGAAAGAGAAACTTAAGCTAGGAAAAGAACACTTGAAGGGGCTGTATTTTCTTCTCTGTTTTAGAAGATAACCGGTAGAGACTGTGTTTCTGCTAGCCGCACAAAAATTGTCGTGGATTCACAAGCACTCAAAGTGTACAAGAAGAATTAGGCGTTCTTCTTAGTCAATTATTATAAACTTTATTACACTATACAATAATGCAGTTCATCAAGGCTTTAAGTTCACTCCAAACTTGAGCGTTTCTCTTGTTCGAACGCGACGAAATATCGTGTTCATAGCGAGCATTGTGGCGCAATGTGTTTGTAATATACACAGACAGTGACGAATCCAATGTCATCAATAAATTTGTTTTTATATTTCTGTGTTAGGTATTGGTATTTTCCGATTTCCTATGTTTTCTGTATCGATATTTAAGATTTTGATTTTGGTATTTCGAAAGCATCTTAATTTTTTCGAATGCCCACAGCGTGGCATTTTAGAAAAAGAAAAAACAGCAGTACTGGACGACCAAATCTTTCACTTGTACTGCAGGTACCATGGTTTTCTAGATGAGAACGTTATGGGTTGCTGCAATGAACAGTATGTTTCACCACATAACAAACTTTGCAGTGACGTGCGATCAATCAGTTTAAATTTTACGTTAGTGCCATACACCCTACGGTTCAATGCCATCGCAGAACCATCATTTTGTCCTGCTTCCAACATTTTAGAAAGGACGTTTTAATACAGTCCTCCTTCATAGCGCCCTAACCTTTCCAAGGCGTTTAGCTTTGTATCACCGACATTGGACTCGCTAGCACGGCTGTGGGATTGGAGATAACAACAACGTATTTTTTTCTTTATTTGCTTTGCACTTATCACGCACCTTATGGAGGAGAAGTGCGCGCATGCTTTGAATCTCGCTATATAACAAAGTTGATTACATTTTACATATTGCACAAACAACACGTATATGTATCATAGTTTTGTTCACAACTTTCGTCTAACGCTTACCAAATATTCCAATAGATTTGGTTCTACATAGAGCAGCAGCTGTTTTCTTCTTGTTCTCGTTGTAATGTTATGCATTTCTTGTTATTGGGAGGCATTTGGCAATGGTAATATGTGCAACATGTTTCACTGTAGCGTGAGGATTCGGTATTGAAAATAATTCGTGAATTTTAATATTGCAACGTTTGGTCAATTTCTTTTGTATTTTTTTTCTGCAACCTCGCCAATCCCATCAGTAACGCCATTGTCATAATATTGTATGTACCGTGGCTGCTATCTATTGTAACGACTATCCTGGTCCAGTCAAGATTAAAATGCTGCATTTAGACAAGCTAACCACCTGGAATATGTCTATTTAGTAAACCGACCAATTAAAAAGCTGCCGCACAAATGTTTCTCTTGTTAGTTCAACTTCCTGGTTCAAGTTTTATTTATTTTGGTTGTATACATTATAAGAGGATCAATGAACCTTATTACATTCGGAGGTTCTAGAGTTAGGAAACTAGTCGTACAAAAGATAGACTGATATAGATGTTTAGAATAATTTACTACTAAAACTGCCCGTGCCCATTTCTTTTTCTAGTTAAAATCAAGAAAAAGAAATGGGGCATGTAATGAGGAGGGAAGATAACCGATGGTCATAAGGGTTACGGACTTCATTCCAAGAGAAGGGAAGCGTAGCAGGGGGTGGCAGAAAGTTAGGTGGGCGGATGAGATTAAGAAGTTTGCAGGGACGACATGGCCACAATTACTACATGACCGAGGTTGTTGGAGAAGTATGGGAGAGGCCTTTGCCCTGCAGGGGGCGTAACCAGGCTGATGATGATGATGACGCAAAACTCACGCAAAACAGTGAGCTGCTTCAGAAAAGAAACGACTTCATCGGTTGGAAAAAGTTATTGCATTCCTTAAGCCTACATCATGCTTTATATTGAGATATTCTAGAATCTTCTGGCTTATAGACGATTTTAAATTTGATTCAGGGGCGCCGCCATCTTGCGCTGTTACACAAATAATTTCTAAGTATTACGATAAATGAAGACACGTAACATGGTCGGGGAACGCTGTATGCATTTATGTAATTATTTTGATGTTTGCGAATCGGCTGTAGTAACGCGTATGTTTCGTTAAAGATAAAAAACAGCAGCGTTAACAGCACAAGATGGCGGCACCTAAACGCTTCCGAAATGTAGTCTACATAGCAAGAAAATTTTCAGCCTTTCCGCAATCATGCGCAGTGCCTCATGTGACCTTTCTTACGTCCGCAACGTAAACAAATAATAAAACGTGCATAACACAAAATCTACACCGCGCAATGTTACTTAAACTTACCTACTTTAATGACAGCGTACGATATCGCTAACTGTGACTTTTGTAAAACACGCTTAAGACACTTTTAAGCAAACCAATATAATCTTAGTAGCCTTCTTCGTCTTAAGGCTCTATCGACTGCATTTTGAATACTGGCAATATATCCGTCTATTCGGAACTTACCGAGTCGTACTTCGTTTTCTTTTATTTCTTTGAAGTTTCTCTTTAGTTTCTCAGAATAATTTAATACTCTATATAGCCAGACCGAAACCCTGCATAAAACTGTAGATCCTTCCATAATATTTTGAATGAACTAGAATTTAATTAAATGTTTCGATGGTACCTTTCCATGGGCCTTTTTTTTAGAGCGCAGCTCTTTGGCGTCCGTTCCTGGGTTTCGCGTCGTCGTCGGCGTTGTCGTCGGCCTCGTAACCAGCTCCGCCCCCCTTTCATCCCCCCAGCGCTAGCAGCGACCGACTGATACCGCTGGATGCCGCTGACGCCGCTAGAGAGTCAAGATAACGTGACTGCATAGAACACCGTCGCCGCCATGCAGAAAGAGGAGGAAAGGGTCCCCCCCCCCCCCCCTGTTCTTGTGTGGCGGATAGGGTGCTCTTCAGTTGCCGACGCGCCGGTTATTTCACGTAAGCCCCGGCACGTCGACGAATACGTGACCACCTTCCCACGGCTAGACCTGGTTCTTAGCGCTGCGGAAGCGAGGGTATCATAGTGTTTGTGTCGGCATCGGCGGCGTTGTCCCTGAAACCAACTCCGCAGCTGGGGTTGACTCACTATCGGCGTCAGCGGCATCAGTCAGTCGCTGCTATCTCTTCCCTCCTCCCTTTATCGTGTTGTCCGCTTGCTGCGCGCGCTTCTGCCCCCATCGTTTGCCGCTAGGTGTACACGCCGCCCCCCTCCCCCCTCTTCCTGCGAGTATATATCAGTCTATTTCTCCGACCACAAAGCTTCCTTCATGACTGTCAAGAACTGTTAGTGGAGTCTTTGTTAAAGGAATACTTGTGAAAAAAAAAAATTCTGTGATAGCGCATGCATGTGTTCCTCGATTTCTTTGCCTCAATCTATCGAAAAGGTGAAACAGCTTATTTGCTGCGCTCAAATTTCGCATTAGGAAGTAACGTAATCGTCGGTAATTTTTTTTTCTTGATGAAAGACTCCGCAAGCTCAACACAACTCCTAAGGCTTGAATTACGCTCCATATAAACGAAGACTGAATACATTCACATCAAAATGTGTTGAAGGCGTGCTCACCCGTGTGTTCAGCCAGTTCCGCTATTTATGACTAAAAACTGCAGGAACTAGAGGTGTTCCTCTAAGGGCGTAAGTAAGTGTGAACCTTTTTTTTTCCACTTTCAGTTTTAGTTTGTTATTATTTAAACACAATGAATGGGTAAAAGACAATATACAGACGAGGTTTCCAAAGCCAAAGTCAAGTGCAACGGGACCCTCCTCGCATAAGGCCGATGCTTATTCATGTCTATTACTTGTCTATGAGGAACTAGAGAACACAGAAGGAATCCCCTGTGGCGTCATGGCAGCCGAGTGTAATCGTCAATTTCTCAAGCGAAGCAGGAAGTTCAGCATGGTCGACATTTACAGCGCGTGGCGTAGCGCCCCTCACTGTCGCACGGCCGTGACCCTAATTTCGGCGAGCATACGCAAACGAGCAAACAAGTCGTCTTGTTTCCTGTCACACTTGCGCGCTACCGAAAACGGGGCTTCCTGTACCGGCGCCGAAGCAACAGGCGATTTCAACTCTACAAATAAACAACAACAAAAAAAGCAATCGAGCACGTAGTACTTCTTTGTTTAGTACTCCCGTGACAACTGATGCATTGGAAATACTTGATGCCACGTGAAGGCGTCAACGTGCTTCGCATTGAGGCGATACTTCTCGATGGAATGAGGGAAGCGAGCCAGCTGTGGTTACACATGTTACAACCGAAATAGATGTCGTAATGTATACTACACATTTACACTCGAATATTATATGAGTGCTTTCCCGTGTCCACGCTATTTGCTAAGGCAGTAGAAGACGTGCTTGTCAAAAAATGTCCACGATGGCTCGCAAAGAAAGCCTCGCTTAAGGACGGTTGCGCAGGACATGCAGGAAGCCAGTGAAACCTGATGGGTTCTCGCATGTAGCACAATCACACACTTCCTGTTAAGTCAGCGCGCGTGTGCCCCCAAATGTACGCCTAGAGTGTACTCTCGTGCACTATTGTGCGCCGTGGGAGGTGGCCGTCGTGCTCTCTGCCGTCGTGCCCCAGTGATACTGAATAGAATGAGCAGCCGGTCACTTCGGATGGTCCTCTTAATCCGAGCGGAACTATTACAGAGGCGCTCTAGGCCCAAGTAGGATATATCATGCGCCAACCGAACAGACGGCTGCATCAGTGAGGGCGAAGAAAGCGAGAAGTGAGAGGAACTTCAGGGTGACGTGGCTAGCACCGCGGCCACCTCCCACGGCGCACAATAGTGCACGAGAGTACACTCTAGGCGTACATTTGGGGGCACACGCGGCACGTTGCGGTTTACGAGATCGATAATCATCGTGGTCGAGTGCAGAGCACCCATTCGCCAGCGCGACTAAGGGAACAGGTTGGATCACCTGCGAATGGAGTTGCGTCAGATGACTTTTAAGCGTACAGGCGACAGACGGACGGAGGGACGAATCTGTTAGCCGTATACTGCTTCACTGTAAAACTCCCGATAGAGGTGTCTGTTGCTCATTACGTGCTACATAACTTTGTTTTTCAGAGTGCGAAAGACGGCCGCTAATTTACGCACACTTGCCGCGCGACTGGCAGCTCGAGGTACTTTGCGTGTATCCGCGGGCTTCTTTTGTGTTTGTGGGTAGCACCCGGGACGATGGCTTGTAAGAGGAAGGCATTGACATTTGTACTTGCTTATCTCTCGCCTGTGGCCACTTTTCACCGGCTGACAAATGTCGAACGTTATCATTCGGTGCAGGACGCCCCTGCATGCATGGGATGTTTCTCCAACGTTATCGGCGGTTCGATGCGTTGTCTGCGGTCGCCGAACTTTGTGCAAATTGTATGGGCGACACAAATTGTGTAGTACTTGCTGAAGGTCACGCAGAGATCAGGAATTATGGTCCAACCGTTATCGAGTCATGTAACAAAGCAGACACACTTGACCCGCTGATGAGATTTTCGATGATTGGCGACCTTGCTCGTCGGCTTCGTTGCGCTTGAGTGTTACTTGTTTCTCCGGGCACAAGTTGACCCAATAAAAAGTCAAAATTTGTAACTCACAGTTTCTGATACTAAGCCATTCTTCACGGACGCTACAACGTGACAATATCGAACATCAAAAAGGCGCCTATCAAATCGAAGCCTACGCTTTTTCATGGAACCATCTCATTGTTCAGTTTCTGTCATGTCAAGAATTCGAGCGCCACCATAATTACCACTCGCCTGGCAAGCATACAATTAAGAACGATATGTCGATCGTAAGAGGCAAAAGAATTCCAAGAAGTATACGTGCCAAGCGCCCAGCGACCTAACTTCAGAAAGCCATCGACCGATTTTGCACACGTGAGCATGAAGGGAAGTTTGAGGCTATACTCTCACAGCAGTATCACTGGCCTCATATTGCAACCAACGCGTCAAAATGCGTTTCGCATTTTGACGTCTGCCAGTGTCGCAAAAGGACGAACAGCAAGAATTTGGGTCTCCTGAGCAATTAAAACCAACAGAACACGCTTTTGATCTTGCTATAGACACCATTGGAGGTTTTGCGGGATACCGCTAATCAAAGAAATTTATTTATTTGGTCAAGGGTCATGCCATCTGTTTTATTTAGGTTCTTTATTCCAAAAACGAAACCTGTGATTGTTACATCTCGTGACCGAAAAGCGCTTTCCATGGCTCAGACACCTAAGCATTTTCTTTCCCGATCATGACACTGATTCACCACCGGAAAGGTCCAACTATTTATCAAGCCAGGTAGAATTGTATTCCACAGCTGTTTAATGAATAAAGGGAAATCAGACATCAACCCGTTCGTAGCAATTGCTACAAAGGAAACCCATACGGGTTCTTCGAAAGGAAAGCCTCATAGTTGAAGAAAAATTCGTCCTGGTCCGGGACTTGAACCCGGGACCACCGCCTTTCCGGGGCAGCCGCTCTTTCCGGGGCAGTCGCGTTTCGAGGAACCCGTATGGGTTTCCTTTGTGGCAATTGCTACGAACGGGTGGATGTCTGATTTCCCTTCATTCATTAGTTCTCCCCACCTTGCGGGTTTCCGCAGAACTACTACGTTAACTCCACAGCTGTTTATGTCATCACAACACCCCCAATGTAATTGTATACCTGAACGCAACAATCAAATAATTCACCCCTCCCCGCTGCATAATCAACGAAGAACCTTAAGGCCATGGACGCAACTTCTATCTGGTGTGAAAAGCAGAATACAGCGGAACACTACAGGATGTGTAACTGGATACCCGTCGGCGTCCTTTAAGTGTGGCATCCCGTCTCACCCGCATCTCATTTTCAACCAAAAAGGAAGCCTTCAACAAGCAACAGAAAAAGCTGTTCACAATTGTATTGCTTACCACGAAAAAAAAAATCGAAATTATATACGACAGCAAATTACTCCCAGCAGAAGCTACAAGTTGACAACAGAGTCCTGCACGAGACAGCATGGCATCCTAACCAAGAAAAACTAAGCGTCAATTTGCAGGGTCGTTATCATATCCTTCGGAAAGTTTCTGCCGTCAACTACGAGATTAACCGCACCGTGCCATACATAAATCGGCCAACGTCTTACATTGTGCATGTTGGCAGACTGGGGAAATATTATTGGCCTCAAGAACTCGCGTTCTCCACGAGGGGAAGGAGAAATGAGATGGTCCATCCGTAGTCTGGGGTAGAGAGGAGGACTAGGATAAAATAAATAGGATAGTGTTCTTGTCACGATGTAGCCTTCCGGCCACCTTTCTCATATATATATATATATATATATATATATATATATATATATATATATATATATATATATATATATATATATATATATATATATACACACAACTGTTTCGGCGATATCCGCTTGCCTTTAGAGACAACAGAAGTTAAACAGCATAAGTAGCATTGGTCAATCATGCTATGTATTGTATAAAGTTCGAATAAATTGCTTTTCTGTATTTAATGATCGTGCATGCTCGTCCAATATTATGGGGAACACGCGCGAGTGCAGTTGCGCATCGTAACAAGCATACAGGCCAGCTCAGTGAAGCTCGGAGACATGCCCTAATGTTGTCTGCTACATCTTACTGCAATATAAATTACACTGACTGTTGAGGCGCATTCACACCATTGCCGTCACGCTGTACTGCTACAAATGGCGTATGCGCAGTTCACTATCAAAAGGTTGGGCGATCTCCGGAAACACACAGTGCGTTCTTGCAAAAATAAATGTTATACAACATATATCAACGATGAGTGTAAATATATGCGAATCGCACAAAAGAACCAACGAGTGAGCGACAGTTCCCCCTCATCTCCTTTTTGCCGCCCATCCCCACAAATGGGTTGGCCGAGAGCACGCTTCCTTTACCTCGACACCCCATACCCCGCATTCCTGAACTCCCTTCGTGACAGCCTGGGAAAGAGAACGACTCCGCCTCATGCACACCTTGGCGTGTCGGCGTCAATGCTGTCAGCGGTCGACAGAACGCTCGCCTGTGTCTGCGGTGTACGCTGTGTGGACGACAACATAACGTAACATTATCGATCATCAAAAATGCATCAATCAAATTGAAGCAATCAAAATCCCACCATTGATTCTCGTCTGCCACATCGTCCGCAATGTGCAAAGCACCACCACCAGCAGCCAGCGAGACGTGCGAACAACGAGCGAGGGTAACCTCCTTTCCTCCTCCCTCTGGTTCAATCGCTTCACTTGTTCGGCGGAAGGTACACTCCCTTTCCTTCACCTTGCCACGACGCTCTTGTTTTCGTTTCGTTGCTCGGACAGCAGTTAAGCGTTGGAAATTGGGTTTGTCTTGTTCTTTCATTCATTGTGTTGCGCTGAAGACGACCGTAGTCATCTCTGATGAAGCACAAGGACGATTCTTTTGTTTGTCAGGTCAGTGCGTCCTCTACAGCTTTGCCATTGGCGTAGCGGAAAGAACATCCAGGCATAGTCCATTCCTGCGGACACGCATGTAATCGTCTGGAAGGCAAATCAAACCTTCCACGCAGAACATACCATTTCTCGTGGGCCAGGAAACGTTTCCTTGTTGAAGTTAGAGCCGCAACCAAGAAACCTTCTCCCTACTGTTGAGAGTCCGTACGATAAGAGCTCGCTTATTCGCGAAACGGCGCGTACAGATGGCGCATGTGCTAACAAGACTGTTTGCAGGCAATCTTGCAAATATGAAGAACTCTCTACCTCGAGAAAATTTTCCGCTGTTGTGATAAGCTAAAAAGCACGGTTGTGTGTAAATAACGGAGAAAGAGAAGCTGGCCAAATGCTCGAACAGTGCCCAGATCAAAGACAGTGGCTGAACACGTGGGAAGAACTGTATACAAGCAATAAATTGTAATGATAGTGATATCGTGGCCACCAAGAGTGATATTATCAAAGAAACTACCCCACTCAATTTCAACAGGACGATTGGTTTTCTTAATATTGCCTACGCTAAGTCATTTGGACGCATACTAAAACGGACATAATAAATTTACCGTAAAACCTGCACAAGGGGTTCCGTACGAAACGCGAAACATCAAGGAGTTCTTGTTTTGACTTAATCGGTGACCTAGTTTCTAAACCTACTTTTCCGCTGACCAGGCACACTCCATCAAACGCTTGATTTCATTAAAATATGTGCGTTGGTTAAATTACAGCTGTTGTAAACAAATCGCTTAACTAAGACCCCGAAAGTGTAACGTGGCCGTTGTCAACAGTGTCTCCATGTTACCTAATTATGTCCTATAAGAGCTGTTCATGACACCGGGTCCCCATTGGACGGAATTGGGGGCCATTCTGAAGGTGACTTCTTCGGAAACATTAGGTTCCTGGCTTAATTAAAGGTTTTTCATGTAGTTACGACACACTCGTTTTCTGTCTGTTTTCACGGCTTATACGACGTCCCCCATGGTGTCTTCGGTGAATTAGAAGAGTCACCTAGCACATCTTTGTGAAAGTAAGGGGCAGGTTGTGGGCGATGTGCAGGCAAAGTGCAACATGTGTGTTTTAATTACGGCGTTTGTAGTACATTGCGAACGCAAGTGAACCAGAGCTAAGTGTGTTTTAAGAACAGCGTACAATGTAGCTATATTTATTGGAGAGATAATAATAGCTAACAAAATAAGATTTCACAAGAATTGAGGCAGTAATATGTTTGATATGAACGCTAAGTAAAGCGTGTGTGGGTGAAGCACGGCCTTTGCTTATAACTCCTCAAAGTGGTGGGAAGTGTTATCTATGGGCAACGCGTGGAACTACTGAGTAATGCTGGCAACGTTATTAAAGTGCGTGCTTTAACTACAGGCAACACGAGTTTCCGATGCAACCGTGCGAAAGAAACTGTTTCATTGTAAACTGGGCTGTGAATTTTCAAGGTCGCACTAGTCTGGAATCTTTTATTCTTTACCGCCATAACCTTGCAGCTCAGGAACGCAAACTCGGCGTACTGCGGCCGTCAATCGACAAGCCAAAAATGAAACGCGACAAGAGCTGCTTCATTTGGAACGTGTGCATGCATATTAAGGAACAAATGCTAGTACTGAAGAGATTGTTAGTGGCTAGGTCCCTGCATACTTGAAGTATCAGAAAGCACATTGTGGCGCCCAGTGCGGCCACTTTAGCCCAGACGTCTAGTCATTTCTGACTCATTTGCCCCATTCGTGGGCAGCGAATCACGTCAAATTTCACTGACCTTGATCTCACCGTGGTTCGAGCGTTATCTCAGCAGTCTTCACGAAATTGGTTCTTAGAACCGAGACAACATGTCCTAGCTAATAGAAACACACAAGCGGCTCGCCACGCGGCTTGGATTGGATTGGCGTCAAGCAGCGTACGCTTTGCGTCTTTCATCACAGGTCGCGACTTGAAAAGATTGAAACACCGGTTTACGTACATAAACGCACTAACGCGATTATGTTTGCAGCCAACCAATAATTTCGACCAATGTGTACGTTACGCATGTGCACTATCGACGGTATAGTCAAAGCCTCCGTGCTATTGAAAAACGCCTAAAGACGCAGATTAGCCCTTTCGGTTGTGACTGTGTAGCGGGAACTCGCTGCTTCAGACGACAGAAAGTCTCATATTCGATCGTAAATGCACAAAGATGCCTAAACGTTTTTATGCTCGCGATAAACTTTTAGCGGTGAAACGGAAGTGACAGACGTGTAAGTGCGCCAAGTAGTACAGCATAGTTTGGCAGATGTAAGCTTCAAGTTTCTAGGACCATATAATGAATTAGCGTAGCTTCCATGTGAGGTAGTTCCACATTTGGCTGAAAGTGGTAGAGAGCACAAGAAAAGAAAGTTAGATTTAGCACTTAGTGGCATATTTTGCGCCTTATTTAATTATCAGTGCTTTACATAGAAACTAAGATTTTATGTTTCACGTTTCCCAGTAAATCCACCGTGAATGAGACATTGCAACTATCTTCAGGAGCACGTTTGCTTGTGCTCGTTTTTCCCTACGTAGTTTAAAACATTCGTTGTCAGAGAAAATTCGCCCAACTCTAAAATACGTGATTGACGATCGGCCCCAAATTCAAACCATATGGTTTGAGTTAGTTTTTTGACTGCTAATTCACAGCAAGGCATCCATTTCAGCGTTGTTTTACAACATGCAATGGGTCCCTAAGGAGAAAGACCAGCATCAACGGAAAGAAATTTAGTGGACCGAGTTAGATAGCACCATCTTAGGTAGGGCGGAGCGTCCAGCCATGGCATGGCGGAGTCTCCGAAACGAGCAGGAACTGATGTGGTCACGCTACTCAGGCAGACTGGGACTATCGCCAACCACGTGCTACTTGGAGATACCTGTGTGGTTACTTTGATCTGCAGCCCTTTAATTAGTTTGAGACATAAATATATAGCCGTGAATCTCTTTTTTATCGATACTGCTTAAAAGCCAACTGCATGGAAATTTCTCTTTGGCTTAATTTCTTATAAGCGAGCAGTATACAGGGTGTTATTCTTTAGCTTCACCATTTCCTAATTTCCTGTGGCAGGCAGTAGATTTATAACCCTTGATCTAAATTACTTTATAAGGCGGCCATCACTTCTAAGAGAAGTCAAACTACCTAACTGAATAGTTAACGTAAATATGCTACTTAATTCTGTACGGCATATATTTGACTGTAGAGTTGCAGCTAGTGAGTCTGCAAGTCATCGAGACACGGAACGAATTCTCAAGAGAAAACTGAATCGAACTGATTGCTGGCGTTTAATGTACCGAAATGGCGATTTGATTATGAGGCACGCCGAGAGTGGGGGACTCTACATTATTTACGACCGCAGGGTATAGTTAACGTGGCCCCCAATGCAGGAGAGACAGGTGTTTCTTGAATTTCACCCCCGGCGAAATGCGGCCGCCGCGGTCGAGATTTGCTCCCGCCACCTCGTGCTTTGCAGCGCAGCACCATAGCCGTTAAGCCACCGTGGCCGCTAAATTTCAAGGCTACGCAAGTTTCAATAACTCTTCGCAAAGAGTCCGACAATATGCATTGGCGTTCCCACTACTTCCCTCCCCCCCCCCCCAAAAAAAAAAGCTAAGCTATATAACAGTGCATTTTTACCACATGTTTGATGGCCAATATATCAAACGCAATTCCGTCGTCAGAATTCGTTTCAAGTCGACGTGCCTTGCGTGCTCACTGGCTACATTTGGTTGAAGTATGGAGTGTCGAGTAAATATTTAAAAGTGGGTTACCATAATTATGGTAATTATTAAAATGATCATTCCGATATCTCCTAGAGGTACTGGCCAACTCATCCAGTAATTTAGACCAATGGTTAAAATTGCGCTATATGTGCAACGGGCCATTAAAAATTCAGTGTAGCTAAAGGAAAGCAACAGCCTGCATAACACTAAAGCAATCGTGCAAAGCTGCAGCGCTGGTAATTGCATAGTTTTATTGCTAACAGGCTTTGAAGAGCACCTGAGCAAATGACGCGGACCCTTGTTTTTTGTGTGTGTGTGCACGTAAGTCCCATTATGCCGACTCCCAGATTTTTCAACGTGCCGTGGGCCGCCGTGGTCACCGCCTAAGTATTTCGGACGCCAGCCACCCACTCCAGGTCACGCTTCACTTCCTGCAGGTGCTAATGCCGGCTTTTAGAAATGGTGTTAGGCACAAAAAAATAGGACACGGACAACAGTATAAAAGACATGCTTGTGCGCCTGTCCGTATCTTTCATTCTGTTGTCCTTATCTTACTTGTTGGACCTAAAACCATTTCTAAAAGCCATGTACCAACTGGTCCGGCAGCAGACGTTACAAAGCTAACGCCGGCGTTTTGTTCACTTTCGGTATAAAAAAGGAACGACCACTTTCGCGAGCTTTTCGTTATGCTTCCGCTCGTACTTCGAATTTCAAACGTCAAAATTTGTACAGAGGCTCCTTCATTGCCACACTATCCTAAAGGATGTTTTAAATGCGGTTCAACACTTCGTTCCAGTTGGCGTTTAGGGTAAAGGCGTGTGTTGCCGGTTGCAGCTGCTCGAGTTTCAGTTCTTGCACTGTAGTACATCTCTCTCCACGTGGTGACAACGAAGCTCCGTGATAGTGACAATGCCTGACGGTTTTCGTGCATCTGCGTGTTGGTCTGACTTCAACGTCGCTAAAGCAATGAAATCCCATTTTTGTCTCCCTACCGAGGTAGACCTACCGGACAACTGGAAACGAGCCGCTACGAGGCGAGAGTCTTAGGCTTCAGATTTGACTGAAAACGTGTCCGCATATGTTAAAACCATTTCGATGCCGAAGCCCTTATTCTTGCAGACGTGTACACCTTCAACGCAAATTTCGTGTCGCTGCATTGCGGGTGATCAAGGCTCAATGTAGACACCATTCCGAGAATTTTGAAGGCATGCGGTGTCGCTAACTTTTCCAAGCCGAACAAACAAGTTAGGTGGGCGGATTGGAAAACTAACGAGCGAACTAACTAACGAACTAACTAACTAACGAACTAACTAACTAACTAACTAGCTAACTAACTAACTAACTAACTAACTAACTAACTAACGAACGAACGAACTAACTAGCTAACTAACGAGCGAACTTACTAACTAACTAGCGAGCTGAATTGAATAAAGAACTAACGACTGGCCTTTAAAAATATCTGACTACACCAATTACCTTAATTACTTACAGAAACTGGTCACTAAATACGTGACTAGCTAAGAACTAGCTACATGAACTATATAAAATATCTAGCTAATGTAACGAATTGCCGAATTATCTAATTTCCTATAACATAACTAATTTAGTTTACCTTGCTAAATAAAATACCTAACTAACTAAGCTAACAACCTAAACAAACCAACTCACCGAATTAACAAATACAACATACCAACGAATAAAACAAACCGCTTTACTAGTTAACTAGATAATTCTGTAACTAGAGAGCTAACCAGAACCTTTGTGCGCTAAATGTGCCCTGGAGAGTCCATGCCCATCAAGCAATGTTGCTGTGTCTAATTTAGGCACAAACACATCACACGCCAAAATATTTTGCTTCAATTTCGCGTTGTATGCTGAACCTGCAAAAATGATGAAGCGAATCTGGAAGAGGCTGAACATCTTGAAGGGGCAGCGCAAAAAGACGATGACAGAAGACAGGAAACACACAGGACAGCGCTGAACTCACAACTACCTTTATTCGAAGGCACACATACACTTATGTACACAACCCATAGCCACGTGCTCTCCCGTCCATGGCGTCATTATCAATGCGCAGGCAAAAAACACGAAACACCATTTAATCTAATGCTACGTTATGAAGCGGTTGATAATGACGCCATGGACGGGAGAGCACGTGGCTATGGGTTGTGTACATAAGTGTATGTATGCCTTCGAATAAAGTTAGTTGTGAGTTCAGCGCTGTCCTGTGTGTTTCCTGCCTTCTGTCATCGTCTTTTTGCGCTGTCCCTTCAAGATGTTCAACCAGTACCAACTCGCCCAAATGTCGATCCTTCTACTGGAAGAGGCTCCTGTCCTGGTTACCGATTTGCCTGATCGCATAGCCCTGCCAACCACGCATGGCAGACTGGTACTCTTCTAGAAGCTAATAGCTATTAGCGTGAACGCCTATAGCGCCACCTACTGATCCTATACTAAACTTCCGAAGAGGTTTCCTCACCAGAAGAAGGTATTCAAGGACCCTAGTAGTACAGTGCTCTCCAAGAAGTGTTCCTCTCAAGTCAGGAGTTCGCAGCAAGAACTTCGTTGCACGAAAAGTGCGGCAACTCTATAGTTCCGCCCCATTCCCTCATGTTTCTGGTATGGTGGTGTCTGCAGCTTCCTTTCAGCCTTGTCTGCTGGCCCTGAAATGGTAGTTCTGCTCCAGTACCGACGCGCTCAACATCACAGCACTCCTTCGCTTGCGCTTTTTTTGGGGCGTTTGTTACAACGCGAGTTTTTTCAAAGACATCCCGCAGCATTCTGCGTAGCCGATCGCGGGTCGTCGAGCGCAAAACGCCCAGAAGTAAGGCCGCAATCAGGGTGAAGGGTTAAGACGCCGGCGCCAGCAACTAGTGCGTCCCCCGTAATTTGGCCTGCTCAGAACATGTGCTAACTGGCGCCGACAGTCGCGCGCGTGATCGAGGCGATTCGCTCAAATGAAGCATCCACCGCTCACCCTGTCGGGTGTCAGCCTAAAGCACGTGCTTCCAGACTCCCATATTGGGAGCATGCGCAACCGGTGCGCACTGGCTACGCCGAATGCACCAGTCGCGAGCAGTGGGCCACCAGCAACGAAATCTACGATTTCGCTAGAACCGCGCACTTCGTTAAAAACATTAGCTGCTAATTTTCTTCGTGCAAGCAACCCAAATAATGGAACTCTTCCTTGTCTTGCGTCTTTTTTTCTTTTTTTTGCAGGTGCAAGATGCACCACTATCGGCTGCACGGAGACTGCTGAAGATTTCATTCGTCGCACTTGTGGATACGAACAACTCTGCACGTGAGTACATATAGCGCACGTTTTAATGTCATCTATGGTGACTATGACTTATTTCAAAAGTGTACATTGTAGCCAAGTCGTCATTAGTCTGCCGCTGCTATAATCTCACGCAGGACAGATGACATAAGTGGGTGTGCCAACCTCGACAGCGTTATTGATGCATTTTTTGCGAGATTTTCCGTCCTTTCCCCGCAACTGCCTATACCTATCGTCTCTAGCGTCGCTTAATGTTAGCTTGCCGCAATCGAACATTGCTTACTTAAATGCTCCAATCACTTGCATACAAACTTGCTCTGAATTAAATAGTGATGCGCTTCTTTGCACTGCTTTACTGCCTTCCTCAGCAAGCGTAGACGTTCTGCCTTGTTAGTAAGACATACTTTGAAGTGTTTAAGCGCATCAAACCTGCCGCAGCACGCGTCGATGCAAAATCTGCTCAGAAGATCATGACCACAAGGAGTGCAAGTCACTTCTTCAACCTAAATGTGCAAACTGTGCGGGGAACCATGCTGCCTCCTTCTCAGGCTGCCCTAAAAAAAAGCAGTGGCGCAAATGCATCGACATGAACTAATCCATGGAAGACAACCGCGACGCAATGAACCCGCCCCAAACCTTGAGATTGTTCATCCAGTGCCAGATCACCCACCTCAGCGGGCACCGGAACCACCACAGCCAAGAGCACCAACAAGCTATTCCTCCTCTAGAGAACAACCAACAGTGCAAACAAGGTACCAATCAAGAGGGTCACAGTCAAGTGCCCAGTCTTATGCATCAGTGCTACGGAAACCCAGACGACAACAGGCCGAAAGTAATACATAAGAAAGCTCCAGTACTCTCACACATTTCTCTCAGCGACCTTACTCATCTACTGCAGAAGTAACACCAGCTAATAGCGAACATACCACAGCATCGGTGACACAACTGATTTTGCTGATGCTTTTCGCAGCTCATAAGGCAATCCTGTCTGCTCTGCCGGAAGCAAACAACCCACCAGAAGTGAAAGCCTTGTTGCCTCTAGAAGCAGTACTGTGTTAACAATCCGGGCCGAAACTGCGGCAGGCAGAGCATGAATAACCGTTACAAAAATGTCTCTATATTTCAGTGGAATGCCAACAGTCTTCGAAGGAAGTGTGCTGACTTTGGTAAACTGCTTGTGGAATACAACTTCCCAATACTTTGCATTCAAGAGGCGGGAATCAGTGACGACTTTCGCCTCTCAAATTATGTGATATACAAGACTTCTCGTCAAGGTGCGGTTAGCAGAGTACTCCTGTGCGTCAGAGAGGACGTACCATCTTATCAAATTCAGTACAGTGATTCAGGCTTCCCGGAATTCATCGCATGTAAAGTATCCTTTGGCAAGCTCTGCATAACAGTGATTAATCCATATCTACAACCTTCAAACAGGATTTCAGTAGAAGCGCTAGTGGATATCTTCAAAATACCTCATTCTAATGTATTTATATGTGGCGGATTCAATGCACACAACACCATCTGGGGCAGTGATCATTGTGATGCACGGGGTAACGTTATTGAGTGCGCCATAGATAAATGCAACTTGACTGTTTTAAACGATGGGTCGCCAACATTCCTTCATGGATATAATTACTCAAGCTGCATACATGTTACCCTGTGTTCACATGATCTAGTGAATGGTGTGGGATGGACAACAGATATGGAAACGCGAAGTGATCATTTTCCCATCCTTGTTTACGACCCTAGCATGCACTGTGATATCAGGCGTTACAGCAGACTAACCAACTGGCAAGCTTTTCGGTACCGCCTAAGGGATCAAATTAATCGAGATGCAACAGTGGAAAAATTTACAGAATTTTTGCAGGACAATATGAACATATGCACAAAGAAGGTCCCGATTCCAAAAAATTATGCTGCAGTTGACGGAGAATATGAACACCTAGGAGCCATCCGACGTCGGTCCGAGAAAGCTTACCGACGGAGCGGAAGTTTAGAAGCATACAGAAACGCTCAGAAAATACACAATGTAATGCGCAGATGAATGCAAAATTTAGGCAAACGGCGCTGGCGCAATTTCTGCGGCACGCTGTCTCCTCACACGGCTGTCACGCGAATTTTCCTAGTAATTCGTTCGTTGAGTGGAGCTGTAACACAGAGCTTCCCATTTCGTGCTCTCGCTGTAGCTCGGGACACGTGTGAAATAATAGTTGCAGATGAATTTTGTGAGCTTATTTCTAGACCTGCTTTTTCATCGCGATGTGCAGAATTTGATATTTCAGTAGCGTTGGCTAAGCAAGAAATTACGGCTTGCTACGGGGCCCAACATCCTCAATTAGGTCATACTTTCACATTAAGCGAGCTTCAATGTGCAATTGCATCCTGTCGCCAAAAGTCCGGACGGCATTACGTACAATATGCTAAAAAACCTCGGACCGACAGGTACAAATACTCTCTTACACATCTATAATAACTTATGGATAGAGGAAACTGTACCTGACTCTTGGAAAGTCGGTCGAATCATACCAATTTTAAAACCTGGTAAGGCGCCCTTGTGCCTTAAATCCTTCCGCCCTGTTAGTTTGACAAGTTGTTTGTGAAAAGTAATGGAGAAAATGATTGAATGAAATGAAACTAATGTGCTGTCCAACTACTTAGTAGGTTTTAGAAAACATAGATGCACAATGGATGCAATATTAGATATAGTAACCTGCGTGGAGCACGAGCGTGCACGTGGGAACATGACTATAGCAGTATTCCTAGACATCAAGAGGGCATTTGACACTGTTAGTCACGTTCATGTTTTGCTAAGCATGTTGGAACTTGGTCTGTCTGGAGGTCCTTGCGATGGATGTCTGAATTTCTATCAGGTCGCAAAATATTTGTTCAGACGGGTGAAGGAAAGAGTGCTGAACATGTTGTCAAACAGGGAGTACCACAGGTAAGCGTACTCAGCCCCTTCCTTTTTAACTGCGTCACGGCTGATTTAACAAGAAGGCTGCCATCAGTGGCGTAGCTAGGTCGTCTGGCACCCGGGGCCCTTAGCTCTTCTGTCCCCCCCCCCCCCGGGTGTAGTCGAGGAAGGCGGGGATATCGACGATTTTCGGGTGTCTTCAGACGTATATGACACCCCTCCCCCCCCCCCCCCCCCACTGGCCCCATGCACCCGGGGCCCACGGCCCCCCGGCCCCCCCTGTTGCTACGCCAGTGGCTATATATATATACATATATATATATATATATATATATATATATATATACACACTGCCCCCCCCCGATCGTTCCCTGTGTCATGTGCGAACCCCCTCCTCACCAAAATTACTGGCTACGCCTCCACGCAGAGTGCTCGGGCAGAAAGTCACGCTTCGCGGTGCCGCATGCGTAAGCAAGTAAACGTAACGAATAAGTTTACGCCATTCTTTGATGTCTTTATTGCCATTTCGAAGTCCTGAAACCCATGAGTACACTCCCTCCCAGACGTCATTTGCATCCCTGTGGAACCTGCAGGACTCCTTAGCCAATTTGAAGGCCTAACAACCCTCGAGATGCGTTCATCCGCACCGCATCGTCTGCTCGTCGCCACAGCAATGCGCCGTATACAACTTGCATCCGCAAAGGTCCTAGCATGTCACGCATCGCTGTATTGTACTTGTAAGGAACTCGTGCCAATTTCTAAATGGCTCTGTAATGTGTCCCGGATGAGGAGTCTCTTGATTCGGGAAATCTCTGGGAAACAAAATTTGGGAATTCACAGAAGTGGAAGGCTAAAGGTGTTTTCGTGTGCTTTTTCAGTGTGCACTGCAAGCCGTCATGTCTTGCCAACGGCGACGCACATGTTTATGGAACAGTACTCTACGCAACGGTAGGTGTGTTCGTCTAAGTTCACAACCATAAAATGATAAAATCTTTGTACCTACACCGCGTCGCGGTGTTATGATTGTGATTGTTTTTCGTAATGGCAATGGTGTCTACCGTCTGTGTTCAGACTGAAATATAGTAGCGACCACTTTTATCTATTTGCACGTATTTCTATGTTTTCTTAGAGACATAAATTAAAGAATGAAAGATTAGCGGCCTCCCAAAGCACTAATTGATTTTACTGGAAACAGGAGAGCTCATTAAACAATTCGAAGTGCGCAAATTTTTGCAGTGGTTACGCAATCACAAAAATCCAAATGAGCATATCAGTGTAGGTAATTCCGTCTCCTCTCTGAGTGTCCAAAAAAATACATAAATTTGCTAATTTCACAGCAATAAATATTTAGTCATCCTTCAGTTTCCCCAGGCTCATCTATTTTCTGTTGAGATTTTATCAGTGCAATCAGCTGAATTCATGAGCTACAAATATTTACATGCATCAACATTGCGACATAACGTGCTAAAACATAAACGCTTGAACCGTAAAGTGCGATGGGCTCCGGGAACCTTGTCAATTTCGAAAAATAATAGCTCAATCCTCATGGCCCAAAAGGTGGCTTTTAGGCGATCATTTAGTTTTTCGAAAAGAGACGTTTCCTCGTTTCCAAGCATATATTTTGCTAAAAAGGATTGTTCTTTCCTTTGGTCAAGGCAGTAAAGGCGTCACTAATCTTGTTCTTAAAATTATGGGGTTTCACGTGCCAAAACCACTTTCTCATTATGAGGCACGCCGTAGTGGAGGACACCGGAAATTTCGACCACCTGGGGTTCTTTAACGTGCACATAAATCTAAGTACACGGGTGTTTTCGTCCCCATCTAAATGCAGCCGCCGTGGCCGGGATTCGATCCCACGACCTCGTGCTCAGCAGCCTAACCCCACAGCCACTGAGCAACCACGGCGGGTAGTAATTTTGTTCTTAACTACGCGCTTGAATATGTTTTTTTTTTTTCTGATAGCGATGACATGGTAAAAATGATATGAAGAAAAAATGCTCTCTGCATTAGTTCTTCGTATCTATATTGTCGCAACGTGAGCAGTTAAATGTAACCACCCGATCGCCAAGGTTTTGGGCTCTTCCGATCATGATGGGGCTACTACTTTAGAGTGATATACGGCAGTGTGTCCCATTACTTTACTCCTTGCATACAGCACTGCCAGAACGGTATGTTCAAAAGCACTGGCGCGTTAAACGAAAGAAACAAAATTTTACGTGCTTTCGTTTCCTTTCTAGAAGTCATCCTTGTGCAAGAGCGCTCTCCATGATTTGCGAATATCGGCCTGGAACGCTTCGGCGCTGACCGCTTCCTTCACAGTATACAAAGATAAGCGCCATGACTTCGCAGCTTCGACGCGATATGGGGTTACTTCCGAAAAGTAAGTAGCAATTGTACGTGAGGTCAACTCACATTGAAAGTAATACGACGCTATGTTTTGAACACACGCCATTTAGTTCTCAGATCCGCCCCTACAAGGAAGCGGCCACTGCATGCGGCCCTAAACCGCACCCGTGACCATCCGCGCAGCAGCTTACGGCCGTAGCAAATGAAGCCGATGAACACGCGTATAGCAGGTAGCCTAAGTTGTACGGAACGCTTGTTTATGGAGATGAGGTACCGCAAAACAATACTAAAACGAAAGAAAACGAAAGAAACAAGAAGAATACTTGTGCCGAGGTTTGAAAAACAGCTTACCACCCATCGTCGGAGCCTGCGGCACCCCCCTTCCCCCCCCCCAAATATTTATTTCTGGGTATTTCTGGCCTTCTGTCTTCGTCTTATTGCGCTGCCCGTTCAAGATTTATTTCTGAGCTTTTTCAACCATAGGACGGTTCGTTCACTCTTATACACGTTTTCGGCATTTGTTTCGCATTGTCTAAAGCCTGCGTAATTATGTTCAAGCAAGATAGACGCTTACAACGAGACGGAAATTTCTACTAACAGTTGAGTAAGCTCGGGGTATTTCGAGATGAAGTCACTGTTTGTAAACGGGAGCTAGCCTCCGTTCCGGTAGCAGCATTGTAAACCTTGTGGATAAGTATGCAATTATGAATCTTCAAGGCAGTGAGGTGAACTCTGTATATCTTGCTTTCATTTATTATTCTCTCTCTTCCCGTTTCACGCTTACTATTTTTTCTCTCTATTTACAGCTCCTTCTCAAACTCCGAGTATTTCAACTTCTCATCTCCTCGAGTCAAAGGTATGAGGAGGATGTTCCTTGACCTCTTTATCTGATTTCCTTGTTTGTGATGTACCTGCGCAACCTGACAAGAGGGCATTTCCAGCAGTTCTGCTTTACAGCTAGGCTGCAGGTGCACAGGCGATAGCCAGCAGCTAGAAGACACCTTGGAAAAAGTGTTGTGGCGAGTTACCATACTATGCCTAAAGTGATAGCATCTATATCTATATATAGGTAACCACATCGCGTCTGTAAAATAGAATACTGTACCCACAAATGATATAAAAAAAGAATGAAATGCTGGTGTCTCCTTCAACCCAGAGCAATGCGCGTTAATAGATAAGCATTTGATCGCAATAAATGTTCCATGTCTAGATACTGAGAGGCACATGTAAGGTAGTATGCTCTGAAGTTCTATCGGTGCAGGAGAATCAGGAAAGGCGACAAGAAGGAATGATAAAAGACTGAAATGACAAAATGAGCATGGTCGTTTCCACAAAGTCCTGAATTCAGTTTACTGTTGTGCAAACAGCGTATGTGACCCCTTGCTGCTGTTTCTGCTGTGATGTGGTAACCCAGCGCATCTCGAAATTAACCCTCTCTGATAACACTTACCTTCCGAAGTTTGCGAGAGGGGAGGCCAGCGTCTACCGCATTCGTACTTAGGTAGGGCAGTCACAGAACCCATGCTGCGCAATTTCGGCACTTGCGAATATTCAAAGTTTAGCACGTCCGCCCGCCCCACGAAATGTGCTTAGCGTCCGCCGAAGCCATCGTCAAAGGGCACATGAGAAAGCCGTCCAAGCGACGAAGTAATACCAGAAATGCCCGCACGTTTGATTCAGTTTATGCTTAGCTGTCGGCATACTGAACTGGCGGGCACTGGGCTTTGTGCAAATGCAAATTTATCCCACGTTAGTGACTCCATCGATGCAGTCGCCAAAGAACCCCGCCACGAATGCGCCGGTACTGCAATGTTGTGTGCAGTGTGTTTCAATGAACGTTGCGGTTTCCCTGACATGCCTGGATTCCATTCAGCCTCTTTTTTCCTTCTGTTTTAATGGTTGCCTACTTCGACAAAGCCTTGAAATGTGGTAATCGCTGCAGTCTCTAACGAAACGTGACTTTAGGTTTAAGGCGACGCCCCGACTGAACAACCCCGCTGCTTCTTTCGCGGCAGCCCCCCTGGCGAGGCTTCGCACACTGCACGTTTAATTTTATACCAGGATCGACTGTTCCAATTGTCTTATGTCTGTTTCACAGGTACTTTTATAGTAATAACTTCCACTGTTTGCCGCTTCATGCTCCTGTGCACGCATCTCGTCGCATTCACAACGCCCTTAGAATTTTTATGCGCATTCATGGTCAAACGCAGGAATTACACTCATGACCACTACCTAGAGCTATTGCACATTGAAACCGTCTCCCAGGTCACACCGAATTCGTCTCCAATCGTGAAACATTCTGTGATAACTTGAATTTGTTGCGTGTTAATATTGTGTAACAATGTTGTACTTTGGTAGTTTTGTCATTTAATGAATGTTGAACCCCCCCCTTACTCAATGCCCTTCAGTGGACCTGTAAGGTAATGAAGGGCATAAATAATAATGCTGTCGTGTACACAATTTCTTTCTTTGCAGAGCACGTACTGGACATCACGGCACTCCATAGAAATTTTATCTATGGCGAGAAAAGCATGTCGGCACTAGAGTGCCATGGCCCAGAGGGTCGGGCCATATATTTTGACTATGCTATCAAGGAAATTCCTTTCAAAAACTTGACTCTTCGACCCGAGCCTGAAAAAGGTAAGTGCACGAAGTAACAGATGAACATTTTCTGCAACCCACCTGCATTTAGATTCTTTTTTTAAATTAGATATGTTTTAATACCATTTTCACTGTCGGCAATGCAGATTTTCTTGCTACGTGAAAGGCGCAAATGAAAATGCACCTTAGTGGTACTACAGAGGACTGAGGTGTATAGTAACATACCACGGAAGAGCTATCTCGTATGACTGTCTTCGCGTAGTGCTGTCAAAATTTGCCGTTAAATACACACGGCTGCTCTTCTCATGATGCACAGATGACAAACTTATCACAAATATTTGCTACCTGTAGGCATTTGGCTGGCTGTCAGCCTCTAGTCGTCATGGGAGATTTTAATGCCTAGCATCAGGCGTGGGGCTATTGTACCAATACGAAGAAGGGTAGAGACATATGGGATGCGGCAGCGGAGGAAGATCTTACGCTGATAACCGATAAAGACTTTCCAACCAGGAGAGGGAACTCGGTATGCCGAGATACGACTCCGGATCTTACCTTTGTCAAGAACCTGGAAAACGTCAAGTGGACCAACACAGCCATGGACCTCGGTAGCGATCATTGCATCATCGAAGCTGTGATCAAGACTGCCCGCAACAAAACGAGAACCTTTAGGTTCACTGACTGGGACTTGTTCCGAGCCAACCGCTCCGAGCGCGTCCTTAACGATGATATGGACCTAGACTCTTGGTGCGACGAGATAAAGAAGGATGCGGCTAGAGCCACCAAGGAGGTGACAACCGATCTGGAGGTGGACAGCATGGACAGTAGGCTGGCGCATCTTTTGGAAGCCAAGCAGGCACTGCTCGCGAGATTGAAGACTCAGCGCCATACCAGAAGACTACGCAAGAAAATCTCCGATATAAACAAGATGATAGAGGCTCATTGCAAGGTGCTATGCAAGCAGCAATGGGACGAGCTGTGCGACTTGGTGGAGCGCCAGCTCAAGAACGGTAAAATCTGGGGTCTCCTTAAGCACCTACTGCACGATGGCAACACCAAGTCCAACCAGAAGAGAGCTTTGGCGAAAGCTGTCCATTTGGCCACCGACTCGACTCCAGATGAGGCAGTCATGGAGCACCTCATAGACAAGTACCTGGCGGCCACGGACGATCCGGTGCCCCCCCAGTTTCCCGAGTACGAAGGGTGTGACGTACCATCTATGGACGACGATTTCACCGTGGCTGAGGTCAAGCGAGTTCTCACATCCCTCAACGGCAGATCTGCCCCTGGGCCCGACGGGATCACCAACAAAATGCTCAAGCATCTCGACGACGCCTCAATCGAGTTTCTTACGCGCAAGATGAATGATATCTGGTGCAGCGGCCTCATTCCCAAGAGCTGGAAAGCAGCCTACACAGTACTCATACCGAAGCCAGGTAAGGCGCCGAGCATCGACAATCTAAGGCCCATCTCCCTGACGTCGTGTGTTGGAAAGATGGCCGAGCACGCCATGCTTAACCGCCTCACTGACCATCTCGAGTCTAATGAATGCTATACACACAACATGATTGGCTTTCGGTCGGGGCTTTCGACTCAGGACGCCATGAGACTAATCAAGCACCAGATCATTGACTCTACCTCCGCCGACACTAAGGCAATTCTCGGCTTGGATCTGGAAAAGGCTTTTGACAACATATCGCACGCCTTTATTCTCAAGAGCCTGACAGAGTGTAACGTTGGCAAACGGGCGTACAATTTCGTGCGATCCTTCCTTTCCTCAAGGTCCACTAGACTCAAGATTGACGAGTTTTTGACCCATGAAATCCAGCTGGGGCCAAAGGGAACACCTCAGGGGGCGATGATCTCCCCGACGCTGTTCAACATCTCCCTGATCAACCTGTCGAGGGCCTTGAACAAAATCCCCAACATTAATCACACGATCTACGCGGATGACATCACCATCTGGTGCTCCAGTGGATGTGAAGGGCAGGTCGAGGGTGCTTTGCAAGAGGCCATCGATGTGACGGAGCGGTATCTTATCCCCACCGGGCTAAGGTGCTCGCCCGCTAAATCCGAGCTCTTGCTCTACAAGATGAGGCCCAGAGGCGGTTCACACGGGTCCTGGAAGCCATCAACAGAGAGCCACATTACATTATTCACCGGCAAGGGCTCCCCAGTACCGCGGGTAGACACTATCAGGGTCCTAGGAATGTTTATCGAGTCGAACGGGGCCAATCGAGCCGCCCTCAAACGCATTTGTTCCAAGACCGAAAGCGCCCTCGGCCTGATCCGAAGAATCGCCAACAGGTACCGCGGAATCAAGGAAGAAAATCTGATCCGGATTATCCACGCCTTCGTGCTATGCCACCTCGCTTATTCAGGGGCTATGCACAACTGGTTCGTATCGGAGCGCCACAAGATCAATGCCCTAATCAGAAGAGTCTTCAAGCTTGCCCTCGGCCTTCCCATCCGAACGCACACAAAAGACCTCCTCAATTTGGGAATTCACAACACGTTCGAAGAAATCGTTGAAGCCCAAGAATTTTCTCAGTTTGTCAGACTCTCCGGTACCCCAGCGGGCCTAGCCATACTTGGCAAGCTGGGACGTAACCCCATGGTCGTCAGTCTCGACGCTGTGAAGCTGCCCAGCGACGTCAGGTCCAAGATTTACATACACCGGATGCCACGAAATATGCATCCCACCTACAACGAAGGACGAAGACGAGCCAGGGGTAAAGTTCTGCTCGCCAGTGCCCGCTTGAACAAGGACCGAACATGCTTCGTAGGCGCTGCTTCGTACGTTCAAGAGGCCTTCTCCTCAGTGGTCATCGACTGTAATTCTAAAATCCTTAGCTGCGCTACCGTCCGCACTTCTAATTCCAGCGTTGCAGAGCAAGTTGCTATTGCTCTTGCATTGACGGAGAGTGTACATGACACGATTTATTCGGATTCCAAGGGCGCTGTCAGGGCCTTTCAGATGGGAATGGTGGCTCCCCAGGCCCTACGTATCATCCGAAGTGCCAAAGACATGAAACATCACTCTTTGGCCTGGTTCCCTGCGCACCTTGGAACAATTGAGGGTGCCTCGATCAACCCCAACGAGGAGGCGCACTCGGCTGCACGAGGTTTGACTGACCGTGCGCCGGGCAACGCGTCCTCTCCTGGGCGACCCGAGCCTCTCTGCTCGTACAACGAAATCTGCAAATACAATTATCTGTCAAGAAGAGTCCTACCTTCGCCGCACTCCTCGCTGTGCAGGGTCCAGGCAGTCACTCTCAGACTTCTGCAAACAAGCACTTACCCGAGCCCCGCGGCGCTGCACACAATGTACCCCGAACGGTTCCCAAGCCCGGACTGCCCTCAGTGTGGTGATTATGCGGACTTCGAACATGTCCTGTGGGGCTGCGCCTCTGCCGGTCCCCCTTTCACTCACGAGGAAATGATGAAGCTAATTAGGGCACAGGATCCGACCTCTCAAATCCTGGCAGTCCAGAGGGCTCGTGACAGGGCCGTCAGGTTCCACCTGATTGTCCCCGAGTGGGCCTAGCCAGGTGGCGTGGAGTTTACTTACGTCTATAGTGGACAAAATAAAGTTATTTCACTCACTCACTCACTCACCTGTAGGGAAAAATTTGGCTGTTCTTGTGACGACAAGAAAATGCACCAATCTGCAGATATTTTCCTCCTTCATTGATTCTTCATTCAGCAGGTAATAGGGGCTGTTTGGATGGCAGCTTCGGCTTGCAGGCACAAAAATATGGCCAGTGTTCCTCTCGTCGTGATATGAATGTGGTCGCTGAAATGATAACATCGACAAGTCATGACATGCAGCTATTTGGTAGTTTATAAAGACAAAAGCTAAAGCCTGAGAAGAGGACTGCTAGGCAGACGCCACTCGTTCGTCTCTCCTCTCTTGCTGACCTGGATTGGTTTGACGCTTCAGGTCTAATAACTTTGGCGTGACAGTGTCCCATTCCACGCTTCACCCTAATATGCTATACGCGAGCAATAGCCCCCTACTTTACTTTCAGGCTATGGAAAAGACAGAAGCGCCGGTCTCTGCGAAACTGCGAAATGTTGGTTTCAATATTGTAGCAGTTTCCGTACCTCGGAATCTTGTGTCCTTGGCAGAATTCGCAAGCTACAGCAAAATGTGCGAGGCACCATTGTTTTGGGGCTAGAATAAAGTCCACAACTCTATACGGCCCAATTTTTTTTAGTTTATGCAGAATATTTCTTGGCGTGATTAGTGTGGAAAGCTTTCAGAAGCATTATAAAATAAAAAAAAGTGAAGTTATGCGTTTTTTTACAATGGTACTGATATGTTGTCAAAATACGAAACCAGAGCTCAAAGTGGTCAACTAACACACGATGGTTTCTTTGAGAAAACGTACAGCTTTGCCTTATTTTATGTTTCAGGCACCTGGACAGCTAGATTTCATATCCGTGCAGCGTCATGTCACCTGTTGTGATGTTCAAACAAAAAATATAACTGCAAATGACCAAATAAAAATAAAAGCTTATTACAGCTGCTGAGACGTACTGTTCTCAGTCTCACAGCTCACCGAGTGCTTGATAATCGTAGGCCTAGTTTATAAAAGCGATCTTCAGGTTCTTTTTCATCCAGTGAACCAGCTGTGCACAGGAGTACAATGAGTATTGTGTGTTTCTATCAATGAATATTCTTCATCCATCTGAATGTCTCAAGGGGTAAATCCCGTTTTACGTTCCAATACAAATTTGGAACTTTTTCAG